>NC_057727.1:1510316-1546674 GCF_004010195.1 Chiloscyllium plagiosum
TCTCCCTGCGTAATTGTTCCTCTAATTCCAGTTGCCTTTTTGGGGGTCTATAGGACAACCCCAATAACATCACCATCCCCTCCTTATCTCTTGTCTCCGCCCACAAGGCCTCACTGGATGATCCTTCAGTTAATTCATCTCTGATTCCTGCTGTGATACTCAGCTTAATCAAATATGCAACTCCCCCTCCCCTCCTGCTACCCCCTCTGTCCCACCTAAAGTACCACATTAAGCTGCCAGTCCTGTCCCTCCCTTAGGCATGTTTCTGTCATGGCTATAATATCCCAGTCCCACGTACTTATCCATGCCCTGAGTTCATCAGCTTTACCTGTCAGCCCCCTTTCTTTGAGTTAGATGCAATTTAATCCAACAAGCATTCCTTGCTCCCTGGCATGTTCCAGCCTGTCCTGTCTCTTCTGATTGCTGTATGTCCTTCCAGCCTCACACTTGCCTCCCTAGGTTAGTGAGCCTAACATCTGTTTGGGTAAGTTACTTGTGAAGACTTTGAGAGATAAGATAAACATGCATTTGGAAAGATAGGGTTTGATTAGGAATAGTCAGCATGGTTTTGAGAGTGGAAAATCATGCCTCACAAAGTCGTTTGAGTTCTTTGATGAAGTGATCAGGAAGATTGACGAGGGCAGGGTGGTAGACGTAGTGTATCTGGATTTCAGTAAGGCCTTTGATAAGGTTCCACATGGTAGGCTGCTCTGGAAGGTTAGATCGTATGGAATCCAGGGGGAGCTGGCAAATTGGATACACAATTGGCTTGATGATAGGAAGCAGAGGGTAACAGTGGAAGGATGATTGTCGGACTGGAGGCCTGTGACTAGTGCAGTGTCTCAGGGGTCAGTGCTGGGCTCATTGCTGTTTGTTATCGATATCAGTGATTTGGATGAGAATGTACAAGGCATGATTGGTACGTTTGCAGATGACACTAAACTAGGAGGTATCGTGGATAGTGAGGAAGGTTATCAGAAATTGCAGCAGGACCTTAATCAGCTGGGGAAGTGGGCCGAGAAATGGCAAGTTGAGGATCCACACCCCGGCCCCCGCCAATTTAGTTTAAGCCCTTCCTTGTAACACTAGCAAACCTTGTCCCCAAGATACTGATCTCCCTCCAGTTCAGGTACAACCCGTCCCTCTTGAACAGCAGCTCACCTTTCACCTCTGCCCCAGCAAAGATCCCAATGATCTTAAAACCTGAATCACTGCCCCTTGCACCACGCATTCATCTGTCATACCCTCACTAGCACGTGGCACTGGAAGTAATCTGGAGATTATCACCAACGAGGTCCTGGTTTTTAACTTTTTCCCAAGCTCTCTGTAATCGGTCCTCAGGACCTTATCCCTACTTCTACCTATGTCATTTGAGCCAACATACACAATGACTTCTGGGTGCTCACCCTCCCTGTGGAGAACGTCCTGCAGGTGCTCTGAGACATCCTGGAACATAGCACCTAGAACAGAGAACATAGAAAAGTACAGCACAGAACAGGCCCTTCAGCCCACAAAGTTGTGCTGAGGATTATTTCTAATCTAAAATAAAATAACCTAACCTATGCACCCATCAATTCACTGCTATCCATGTGCATGTCCAGCAGTCGCTTAAATGTCCCCAATGACTCTGCTTCCACCACCACCGCTGGCAACACATTCCATGCATTCACAACTCTCTGCGTAAAGAACCTACCTCTGATGTCTCCTTTATACCTTCCTCCTAATATCTTCAAACTATGACCCCTCATACCAGTCAATCCTGCCCTGGGGAAAAGTCTCTGGCTCTTGACCTGGGAGACAACACACAATCCTGGAATCCCATTTGCAGCCAAAGAAATTCCTGTCTGTCCTCATAACTGTTGAGTCTCCTATCACTAAGGTCCTGTTTATCTTTACCCTACCCCGCTGTGCCTCAGAGCCAGTCATAGTGGCTCCTGCTGCTTTCCCCGAACATCATCCCCCCAACAAAAACTACCAAAACAGTACACTTGTTTTTGAGGGGAATGGCCACAGGGGACTCCTGCACTCTCTGCCTACGCCCTTTGCCTTTCCTGGTGGTCACCCAGCTACTCTCTGCTTGCATCTTCGGTATGACCACCACACTAAAACAGTCACCTATGAAGCGCTCCGCGTCTTGGATCCTCCAGTTAATGTCTAATGGAACACAGTGACCCTCTGAAACTGCAACATCCCTCAGCACTGACCCCCTGACAGTGCAGCACTCCCTCAGCACTGACCCCCTGACAGTGCAGCACTCCCTCAGTGCAGACCCCCTTACAATGTAGCACTCCCTCAGCACTGACCCCCTGACAGTGCAGCACTCCATCAGTGCAGACCCTCTGAAACTGCAACATCCCTCAGCACTAACCCTCTGACAGTGCAGCACTCACTCAGTACTGACCCCCTGACAGTGCAGCACTCCCTCAGTACTGACCCACTGACAGTGCAGCACTCCATCAGCACTCTCCCATCGACAGTGTGGTACTCACTCAGCACTGACCCTCTGACAGTGCGGCACACCCGCAGCACTGAATCTCCGACAGTGCGGCACTCCCTCAGCACTGACCCTCCGACAGTGCGGCACTCCCTCAGCACTGTCCCACCGATAGTGCAGTGCTCCCTCAACACTGACCCTCTGACAGTGTGGCACTCCCGCAGCACTGACCCTCTGACAGTGCGGCATTCCCTCAGCACTGATCCTCCGACAATGTGGCACTCCCTCAGCACTGACCCTCTGACAGAGCTGTACTCCCTCAGCACTGACCCTCCGACAGTGCGGCACTCCCTCAGCACTGACCCTCCGACAGTGCGGCACTCCCTCAGCACTGACCCTCCGACAGTGCAGCACTTCCTCAGCACTGGCTCTCTGACAATGCGGTACTCCCTCAGCACTGACCCTCCGACAGTGCGGCACTCCCTCAGCACTGACCCTCTGACAGTGCGGCACTCCCTCAGCACTGACCCTCTGACAGAGCTGTGCTCCCTCAGCACTGACCATCCGACAGTGTGGCGCTCCCTCAGCACTGACCCTCTGACAGTGTGGCACTCCCTCTGCACTGACCCTCTGACAGTGCGGCACACCCGCAGCACTGTCCCTCCGACAGTGCGGCACTCCCTCAATGCTGACCCTCTGACAGTGCGGCACTCCCTCAGCACTGACCCTCCAACAGTGCGGCACTCCCTCAGCACTGACCCTCTGACAGTGCGGCACTCCCTCAGTACTGAACTTCCGACAATGCAGCACTCCCTCAGCACTGACCCTCCAACAGTGCGGCACTCCCTCAGCATTGAATCTCCAACAGTGCGGCGCCCCCTCAGCACTGACCCTCTGACAGTGTGGCACTCCCTCAGCACTGTCCCATCGACAGAGCGGCACTCCCTCAACACTGATCCTCTGACAGTGTGGCACTCCCTCAGCACTGTCCCATCGACAGAGCAGCACTCCCTCAACACTGATCCTCTGACAGTGTGGCACTCCCTCAGTACTGACCCTCCGACAGTGCCCACTCCCTCAGCACTGACCCTCCAACAGTGTGGCACTCACTCAGCACTGAATCTCCGACAGTGCTGTGCTCCCTCCATCCCTGATGTGTTGAATGTAGATTTGATGAGGCATCCTGAACCATTTCACTGGAGCATTATCTTGGCTCGGTGGTTTTCCAGCCCAATGACAGTACCATTGCAGCACAATCTCCGTGTCATGCTGCCAGCCCGATCCAGAGTGAGTGTTGACGATCTCGAGATGCGCTATGTTTGTGTTTTGCAGCTGACTGTGGTGAACGCGGGCCGACGTTACCTGGGGCTGGAAGATCTCAGTGGCAAAGTGTTTGTGACCTCTGGACTCGGCGGGATGAGTGGGGCCCAGGCAAAAGCAGCTGCGATCATCGGCTGTGTGGCAGTGATAGCAGAGGTGAGCCCAGCTTCCACCGGTCACCCTGACAAGATAGCGTTGCAGCTGCTCTGAGATCAACGCAACAAAACCGAGTGGGCTAGACTGGAGGGGAGGACTCCCCCCTGTGCAGAGCTGCGCTGTCCATGTTTCCATTAAACTCCCTTCAATGACCCTCCGTTATGGATCCAGGATGAGGCTGGTTACTAATGATCGCACAGTGTTCAGTTCTGTCTGATACTGAAGCGATCCAGACCCTTACATACACCAAGACGTGGACAACATTCGGTTCAGGTTGAGAAATGACAAATTGTATTCACATCACACAAATGCCAGGCAATGACCATCTCCAGCAAGAAAGAACGTGATCTTATTCCTTGACAATTGTTGGTGTTACTGTCATTGGATCGCTCACTATCAGCATCCTGGGAGTTACCATTAACCAGAAACTTAACTGGACTCACCACATAAACACAATGGCTACAAGAGCAGGTCAGAGGCTGGGAATACAGTTGGAGAGCAACTCACCTCCTGACTCCCCAAATCCTGTCCACCATCTACAAGGCACAAGTCAGGAGTGTGATGGAATCCTCCCCACTTGCCTGGATGGGGGCAGCTCCAACAACACTCAAGAAACTTCACACCATCCAGGACAAAGCAGCCGGTTGATTGGCCCCACATCCACAAACATCCACTCCCTCCCCCACCGACGCTCAGAAGCAGCAGTGTGTTTACTATCTACAAGATTCACTGCAGAAATTCACCAAAGATTCTCAGACAGCACCTTCCAAACCCACGACTACTTCCATCTAGAAGGACAAGGGCAATCAAGCGGCTGCTTTGTCCTGGATGGTGTCGAGCTTCTTGAGTGTTGTTGGAGCTGTCCCCATCCAGGGGCAAGTGGGGAGTATTCCATCACACTCCTGACCTGTGCCTTGCAGATGGTGGATGGACTTCAGGAAAGTCAGGGGGTGAATTAATCAGCGCAGGATTCCCAGCCTCTGACCTGCTCTTGTAGCCGCTGTGTTTATGTGGCTAGTCCAATTCTGTTTCTGGTCAATGGAACTCCCCAGGATGCTGATATTGGGGGATTGTGATGGTAATGCCATTGAATGTCAAGGGCTGATGGTTAGATTCTCTCTCTTTGGAGACTGTCATTGCCTGGCATTTTACGTAATCAGCCCAGACCATATCCGTTGTTGCATTTGAACACAGCCTGTTTCAGTATCTGAGTTGTGAATGGTGCTGAATGTTGTGTAATCATCAGTGACCATCCCAACGTCTGACCATATGTTGGAGGGAAGGTCATTGATGACGATGGTTGGGCCTAGGACATTACCCTGAGGAACGCCTGAAGAGATGTCCTGGAGCTGAGATGACTGAGCTCCAACAACCACAACCATCTTCATCCAAGCCAGATATGTCTTCAACCTCCAGAGAATTTGCCCCCCCCTCCCCGATACCCATTGATTACAGTTTTGCCCGGGCTCCTTGATGCCACACTCAGTCGAATGCAGCCTTGGTGTCAAGGGCTGTCCCTCTCCCCTTCCCTCTGGAAGTCAGCTCCTTTGTCCATGTTTGAACCAAGGCTATAATGAGGTCAGGAGCTGAGTGACCCTGGGGGAACCCAAACTGGGCAGGTCCCTGAGCAGGTTATTGCTGAGCAGCTGCTGCTTGTTGGTGACTACTTCCATCACTTTGCTGATGATCGAGAGGAGACTGATGGGCCCCAGGATGCTGATATTGGGGGATTGTGATGGTAATGCCATTGAATGTCAAGGGCCGATGGTTAGATTCTCTCTCTTTGGAGACTGTCATTGCCTGGCATTTTACGTAATCAGCCCAGACCATATCCGTTGTTGCATTTGAACACAGCCTGTTTCAGTATCTGAGTTGTGAATGGTGCTGAATGTTGTGTAATCATCAGTGACCATCCCAACTTCTGACCATATGTTGGAGGGAAGGTCATTGATGACGATGGTTGGGCCTAGGACACTACCCTGAGGAACGCCTGAAGAGATGTCCTGGAGCTGAGATGACTGAGCTCCAACAACCACAACCATCTTCATCCAAGCCAGATATGTCTTCAACCTCCAGAGAATTTGCCCCCCCCCTCCCCGATACCCATTGATTACAGTTTTGCCTGGGCTCCTTGATGCCACACTCAGTCGAATGCAGCCTTGGTGTCAAGGGCTGTCCCTCTCCCCTTCCCTCTGGAAGTCAACTCCTTTGTCCATGTTTGAACCAAGGCTATAATGAGGTCAGGAGCTGAGTGACCCTGGGGGAACCCAAACTGGGCGTCACTGAGCAGGTTATTGCTGAGAGGGTGCTACTTGGTAGCCCTATTGATGCTGCCTTCCATCACTTTGCTGATGATCGAGAGGAGACTGATGGGGCAGTAATTGGCTGGGTTGGATTTGTCCTGCTTTTTGTGTACAGGACATACCTGGGCAATTTTCCACATTGGAAAAAGTACTGCAGGTCAAGCAGCGTCCGAGGAGTGAGAAAGTCAACATTTTGGGCAGGACCTTTCTTCAGGACCAGTGAAAGGTTATGTCCAAAACATTGACTCTCCTGCTCCTCAGATGCTGCCTGACCGGCTGTGCTTTTCCAGCACCACACTCTATCAACTCTGATTCTCCGGCATCTGCAGTCCTCACTATCTCCCAATTTTCCACATTATCAGGTAAATGTTAG
Source organism: Chiloscyllium plagiosum (assembly GCF_004010195.1). Classification (NCBI taxonomy): domain Eukaryota; kingdom Metazoa; phylum Chordata; class Chondrichthyes; order Orectolobiformes; family Hemiscylliidae; genus Chiloscyllium; species Chiloscyllium plagiosum. Next base: position 1,516,903 of record NC_057727.1, read on the forward strand.
TGTTGTAACTGTTCTGGAACAGCTTGGCAAGGGGAGCGGCAAGTTCTGGAGCACAAGTCTTCAGTGCTATTGCCATAATGTTGCCAGGCCCATTGCTTTTACAGTATCCAGTGCCTGCAGCTATTTCATGATAATATATGGAGTGAATCGAATTGACTGAAGCCTGGTATGTGTGATGATGAGATTATCGTGGGTATCATAGACTGCAGTAAATACTGATCTTGCCAGTCACTTGCACATCCCAGGAACAGAAAATGTTCGAACCAATAATCTCAGCAGGTTCCCGAGAGGAGTGATCATGTTTTTGGCTTCTTCAGGGTAAAGGTGTTTGGCTCCAGGCAGGAAATGATTTGGCCAAGTTTGAGAATGTCCCTCTGCAACTGAAGCAGAGCAATGTTGTCTTTTTGGGTGGGAAGATAAGGATCATTGAGCCATGTCTGGCAGTAAGACACAAGATGCCCATTCACTCCTGAAAGAATAGAGGGGCAAGACCGTACAAGTGTGTTCCCTGTACTGTCCCAGCTCGCCTGAAAATCAACAACAAGTGCACTGATTCCTTCGGCAAGACCAACTGTACTCTCCACTGAGGGGAAAAGGGAACACAGCAAATAGACAGCATTTGCTGCAAGACCACCTCCTCACGGAGTTGGCAATGGATGCTCCAGCTAAGCACAGAACCCCTTACCTAGCACCATGCCCAGCGGCTGAGGTTTGGTTAGTGTTGGCAGATTGGAGCAGACAGAATGCTCCAGTCAGTGAAGGCTCTAGAAAATGTTACTTCTCCTTGGCAACGTGTTGATTGGAAACGCAAGTTGCTTTTGTTTTGCTGTCGGAATGTGAGATGAATCGTGGCAAACATGACCCTTCTAGTCCAGCCAGTTTGTTCCACACCGTGAAAGCAGCATTAATAGGAGAGATAGGAATCTCCAGGCTTCCAGCACCCAGCTGCTGAAATGTACTGGCATGGAGTAATCTCAGAGTAATATTAGAGTAATGTTGGAGTCATGTGGGAATCATGTGGGAGTAATGTGGGAGTAATGTCAGAATAATATGGAGTAATGTCAGAGTAATGCTGGACTAATATGGGGAAGTATCGGAGTAATGTTGGTGTAATGTCAAAATAATATCAGAGTAATATGGAGAAATGTCAGACTACTGTCAGAGTACTGTAGAGTCAGCCCAATTGACTGGGTCAGTGTCCATTGAAGGAATTGGATTCAGTTCTGTTCCCCACACCTCAGGAAAGGTACTAACCCAGAGAGGGAGCACGGCAGATTCCCCAGAGTGATGCAGAGGTTAAAAGGGTTAATTTACAAGGACAGTTGACAAAGAAGATGCTTGTGTTCCCCAGCACAGTGTTTAGGGATGATCTAGTTGATGTGTTTATAATCAAGTGATTCCAGTGAAAGGAATCCTCATAAAGCACACTAACGCATACATACATGTCAAAGGAGCAGTGAACACACCAATGTGTCCACATGGCAGTGAACACACCAATCAGATGGGCTGAATGGCCTCCTTTGGTGCCATAACCAACTTGTGAATGTTTTTGAAGTGGTGAGTTGTAAGGATCCAGACTACGTTGCCTGAGAGTGAGGTGGTGGTGAGTTCACACTGGCGTCTTCCGGTAGGAATTGAGATTGTTAATTGAAAAGGGAGGTTGTGCAGGGAGAAAGCGGTTGAGATGTAGGAGTGAATGGGAAAACCAGTTCCTGAACAATGGGCTGAATGGCCTAACTCAGCACTGGAACAATTCTGTGATTCACATGGAGCATTCCCTGAGGGTGTGAGTTCACATTCCGCCCATTCCCAGTGTGAGGAGGAATCTTTAACATTTTGAGTGGATTATTCTTATGACCACCTTGTCCTGATAGCCCCTACATCCCAATGAATGGCCATAAACATAGAAAATGATTCTGATCGGCGGCTGTCCAGGAAAACTGAGGCAGAGGTTCACAGAAACACAGGAGGACTATAACGCAGAAAGAGACCATTTGGCCCACTCTGTCTCTGCTGGTAATGATGTGAAATTGTTGAACACAATGTAGGGTCCAGAGAAATGCAATGTATCAAAGCAGAGGTGCTTTATTGAGTTTTGATTGAGTACGCCACACTCCTCCAACTTCTTCACTTTCTCTTGCCCTCTCTCTGACCTTCCTTTCACATTTATTTTTTCTGCTACCCTTCCCCTGCCTCCACTTGTTTAAGCCCCATTACCTCGCCGCTAGTTCCCAATCCTGACTGAAGGTCGTTGAGCTGAAATGTTAGTCATTTCTCTCTCCTTAGACTCTGCCAGACCTGCTGAGGTTTCTCAGAATCCCCTTCTGGGTTTATTTCAGATTTCCAGCATCTGAATTTAGTGTCTGCTCCTGTTATAAAACACAAACCTCCACAGCATGGTTCAGTGAAAATCCTCGTTGACCTGGTCAGGAGATTCAGAAAAACCAACACAAAAATTCTCCCCTTCAATCGCGATCCACAAGATCCCAGTAATTCGATTTAATTGACTGAAGACAATCTGACAAATTGATACCCCCTAACCTTTAACCTTTCACTTTCAGGTTGATGAGGCAGCTCTGACGAAACGACATCAGCAAGGCTGGCTCATGCAGGTCAGCAATAGCCTGGACCAGTGCATTGCTCAAATCAGGTACCACATTCCTTCTCTCAGTACCCTCCTGTTCCACTGCCTCACCATATCCCCCAATCCCACCCTCTTCCACGTACCCCCATCACACCTTTCCCCATATCCCTGACACACACCCTCCCCCATATTCCCAATCTCATCCTCCCCCGTATTTGCAATCCCATGCTTCCCCCATATCCCTTAATCCCAACCTCCCCCAATGTCACTGGGTCAAAATCCTGGAATTCCCTCCCGAGGGGCATTGTTCAAGAAGGCAGCTCACCCCACCTTCTCAAGGGGCAACTAGGGGCGGGCAATAAATGCTGGGCCAGCCAGTGACATCCAGGTGCCACAAGTGAATGTGAAATTAAAAATTCCCAAACACATTCTTAATCCATAATCCTAAATGCATTCTCCCACATATCCCCAAACCCACCCTCCCCCATATCCCAACCCTCCCTCCCCCTATATTCCCAATCCCAGTTTTCCCTCATACCTCTGACCTCCTCCTTCACATTGTGGACTGCAGCCTCCTGATTGGTTGGATTCGGGTTTGTGCAGCATAGAGCTAGTGTTCCCTCTGTGTTGCTCGCTGTAGGATGGTCAATTCCCCTTTGCCAATGAAGACTGTCAGAGAGGTCCCAGTGGATTATAAAATGGTAGCCAAGGCTGGGGAAGGGGCTTATGTGTTGTGTGGCCCACATTTCCATAAAAAAGGAGTTAACGCTGAAAGTGGGGTTTGGAGCAGCCAATAGAAGAGCCTCTTTTAAACTGGTAACTGGCTGGCCTCATGTTAATGAGCCACTCAGCTCCATGACTATCACTTTCTCATTGGGAGCAATCTGACCAAGTTTAAATTCAAGATTAGAGTAGTGCTGGAAAAGCACAGCAGATCAGGCAGCATCTGAGGAACAGGAAAACTGACGTTTTGGGCAAAAGCCCTTCATCAGGAAGCTCTTCCAGCACCACTCTAATCTTGACTCTAATCTCCAGCATCTGCAGTACCCATTTCCGCCAAGTTTAAATTCAACCCTTCCTTCAGCTTTCAGTCCTTTCATGTTCCCTGGTCATCGCTTGTTCCAACTATAAAACCATAGGAGATAGGAGCAGAAGTAGACCATTCAGCCCATCGAGTTTACTCCACCATTCAATGAGGTCGTGGCTGATCTTATAATCCTCAACTCTACTTTCCTGCCTCTCCCCCATAATCTTCGGTTCCCTTGCTGATTAAAAATCTGTCTGCCTCAGCCTTGAACAGACGGATTGATCCAGCCCCGACAGCTCTCTGTAGTAAATAATTTCACAGATTCAAACCTCTCTGAGAGAAGAAATTCCTCCTCATTGCTGTCTTCAACGTGCAACCCTTTACTCTGAGATGATGCTGTTTGTCACAAATGGAAAGAACCTTTCTGCATCTCTCCCATCAAGCCCCTGAGACTGTTGTATACTTCAATAAGATCAAGTCTTGTTCTTCTCAACTCCAATGAGTACAGGCCCAACCTGCTCAACATCTCCTCAAGAGACAGTCCCTCCACATCAGCTGAGTGAATCCTCTCCAGATTATCTCTGACTCTCAATCCAAGGACATGCACAGAAAACAATTCAACACTTTAAATCTTCCCTTGTGCTGAAAGAAAGGTTCTGTCTGTCTTTCTCCTTTCATTATTAATTTTCACCATGCCATGATCCCAGCTGATGTCAGACCACAGACTGAAACCTGGCTTTGTTGTTTTTTTGTTTTAATGAAGTGAAACAGAGTCTTGCAATATGGCAGACATGGTTTTAACAATAAAACAGGGGTTAATTATACAGACAAATGATAAAATAGAATAAATGCAACTATTTATAAATGGCACAATTTAAGGATTTTAAAACATGTGTTAAAGCACAATCCCAACAGCACATTGTCATTTGATTAGATCATGGTAAAAGGCTGGAAGAACACAGCAAGGCAGGCAGCTTCAGGAGGGGGAGAAGTCAGCGTTTCGGGTGTAACCCTTCTTCAGAACTGGGGATGGGTGTGGGGGGGGGTGGAGCTGCAGATAAACGGGGAGGCGGGGGCAGGGTGGTGAGGTGGGGATAGGTGAAGACAGGTAGAGGGTGCGACCTGGTTGGTCAATGGGAGTAATGAATCCAATTGGTAGCAGGGAGGAGTGGAAGGGAGGAGGAGGGGCTGGGAAGGGAGTTGGGGGATGGGGAAGGGAGCTTATTTGAAATTGGAGAACTCAATGTTGAGTCTCCAGGCTGTAGGCTGCCCAGGCGGAAGATGAGGTGTTGTTCCTCCAATTTGCGGTTTAATTCGTTGTAGCAAAGGAGGAGGCCAAGGATGGTCATGTCGTAAAGGGAATGGTTAGGGGAATAGAAATGGGCGGTGACTGGGAGGTCCGGTCATTCCCTAAACAGGGAATTGGAGTCTGGGTTTGTAGGCTCCAGATAAGATATCCTCTCTTATAATCCTCTGTGTATGATTATTTTCAATAAAGCCTGTTGTTGTTCACTTACAAGAGTGTAGATCTCATACTACTATGTGGTAGCAAATGGTGACCATATCTACAGGACTGGGGTCTTTGGAAGAGCCTGAAGTCAAGATCACTGATGGTAAACCATGACGCCCAGCCCAGAGAACTAAACCCAGAGGTGGAGAAAACACCCAAAGTGTAGCTCAGCTGTGTTAGGGACTGTCTAGCAAGGGGCTTCACATGTACTTGGGAACGGAACTGTGTTACAGGAAAGCTGGTGCAGAAATCAAAGAGCGGGAGAGTTTGGGTTTGGCAACCAGGATTGGGGGTGGAGGGCGGGGAGAAAAAAAAAAATCAACAAGTAAAGTAATATTGAAACAAACCAATAATAAAACACATGAATGTCAACTGTGCTCCAAAACAGGTGCAGTCCAAGTAATTCGAGAATTCCAGAGGCAGGAACCAAAACTGTTTGATTTTATCGAGTCATGAGTGAAAGGCGAGATTTGGGTAAGGATGAAGCAGCAACCAGAACATTAAACACATACCACAGTAGTCTGCTGGGGTCTCAGCACTAAGAGACTTCCTCTGGCAGCTCATTCCATACACGCACCATCCTCTGTGTGAAAAAGTTGCCCTTTAGGTCTCTTTTATATCTTTCCCCTCTCACCCTAAACCTATGCCCTCCAGTTCTGGACTCTCCCACCCCAGGGAAAAGACCTTGTCTATTTATCCTATCCGTGCCCCTAATGATTTTATAAACCTCTATAAGGTCACCCCTCAGCCTCCGACATTCCAGGGAAAACAGTCCTAGCCTATTCAACCTCCCTCTGTAGCTCAAATCCTCCAACCCTGGCAATATCCTTGTAAATCTTTTCTGAGCCCTTTCAAGTTTCACAACATCTTTCCAATAGGATGGAGACCAGAATTGCACGCAATATTCCAACAGTGGCCTAACCAATGTCCTGTGCAGCTTCCCAAATCCTGTAAGCATACCAAACACATTCTTCACTATCCTACCTACCTGCGACTCCATTTTCAAGGAGCTATGAACCTGCATTCCAAGGTCTCTTTGTTCAGCAACACTCCCTAGGACCTTACCATTAAGTATATCAATTTGATTTAGCAGAATGGTACTGGATTGTGTGTGGGGGAAGTTTGGTGCTAGTGATGAAAGATGGGTGTGGATAGGGGAAAGCAGGGTCCCAAACCAGGTTCCAATCCTAACTATGACTCAAAAGTAGCTGGTTGTAGAAATCAGTGAACATCCCCTGTGATCTTGAGACAACAGTTCTATAAAATACAGTGAGGTGCCTTTGAACACCAACTTGTAGGAACACCACACCTTTTACTGTCGTTTCTTATTCATTCATGGGTATCACTGACTGGTCCAGTATTTATTGACTGTCCCTAGCTGCCCCTTGAGAAGGTGAGGGTGAGCTGCCTTCTTGACCCACTGCAGTCCATGTGCTGTGGGTAGACCCACAATGCCCTGAGGGAGGGAATTCCAGGATTTTGACCCAGCGACATGAAGGAACTGCGATATATTTCCAAGTCAGGATGGTGAGTGGTTTAGAGGGGAACTTGCAGGGGGTGGTGTTCCCATGTATCTGCTGCCCTTGTCCTTCTTAGATGGAAGTGATTGTGGGTTTGGAAGACGCTGTCTGAGGATCTTTGGTGAGGTTCTGCAGTACATCTTGTAGATAGTACACACTGCTGTTACTGAGCGTCAGTGGTGGAGGGAGGGGATGTTTGTGGATGTGGTGCCAATCAAGCGGCTGCTTTGTCCTGGATGGTGTCAAGCTTCTTGAGTGTTGTTGGAGCTGCCCCCATCCAGGCCTTCAATGATTTAAAAGCTAATTAAGATCCTCTGGCTTCTCCACATTGGTCCCTAATGGGCTCTACTCTTTTCCTGATTATTCTTTTGCCCCTATATGCTGATAAAACCCCTTTCAATTTTACCAATATCTTTTCATGTACCGTCTTTGCTCACCCGGTTTCTATTTTAAGTAACCCCATGCACTTCTGATACTCCTCCACGGCTCCTCCTCCATTGAGTGCTCAGTATTTACCACAAGCTTCCCTCTTCTTCCTTCTCCAATCCTGGCCATCCTTTTACACCCAGGGGTCCCTGGACTTGTTGGCCCCACCCTTCACCTTTACAGGAACATGTTGGCTATGTACTCTCACTATCCCCCTTTCCAATATCTCCCAATGTTTTGATGTGGAGTTTCTTGCAAGTAATTACCCCAAATCCATTTTCACCATCTGATCATATTAACATCAGCCTTTCCCCAATTCAGAACCATTTTTGTCTGCTCCATCTTTGTGGTTTTCTGTAACTGCTGTAAATCTTGCTGGATGATGATCACTAATACTGAAATTCTGTCCCACTGACACGTCTATCACTTGCCCAGCTTCCTTCCTTCACTAAAATAAGGTCCGTGTTCCCCAGCCCCCCTCTCATGGGACTTTTTAATGTGCTAGCTGGAAAACAGCCCTCTGGACACAATTTCGGAATTCTGCCCCCTCTATCCCTGTTTCATTCTTTGTCTGCCCAGTTAACATTGGGGAAGGTGAAGCCTGTCCTATTATTACCCTATCATTTTTACACTTCTCTGAGATTTGCCTGAGGATTCCTGATGAAGGGCGAATGCCAGAAACGTTGATTCTCCTGCTCCTCGGATGCTACCTGACCTGCTGTGTCTTTCCAATGCCACTCTCTTGACTCTGATTTCCAGCATCTGCAGTCCTCACTTTCTCCTGTTGCTTCGAGATATATATTTTGTCCTGTTTTAGTTTGGAGAGATTTTGGGCCACAGGTGAAAAACTGTCCATTGAAAGCCAAAAAAGTAAACAGCTTGTGAGGCCTTGGTTTTTTTTTAAAGGTTGAAAGAATAGAAGCAGCCTGACTGGGTAGAGTCAGGATTCCACAGAGCCAGGGCTTTAGTTTAGCTTTCAATAGTTGTTGGGGTTTTGAAGCTGGGTGTGGAAGCCATCTCTGTCTCTCTCTCTCTCTGTTACGGCTAAAAGCTGGGGTTCGTTTCCTGCTGCCAGAACCGTATGTGATTCAATCTATTTTACTGTATTTGTCTTTGCCAAGGGAGTGTTTGTGGGCTATTACTATATCAGAACACTTGCTGTTTAGTTGTTAAATAATCTATGATTCTGTTAAGTTTTCCAACAGAGTTAAAGATTATACCAATTCTTCTTTCTTTTGTTTGTACATTAACTATAGGGTAAGAATAAAATGTGTTTTGTTTAAAGCCGAGTAGTGTAACAATCAATTTACACTTGTTAGGGTCTAAACTATCTCCTTGATAGGTTTGAAAGGAGTTTAGGTGAAAGTGGGGACTGCAGATGCTGGAGATCAGAGTCAAGATTAGAGTGGTGCTGGAAAAGCACAGCAGGTCAGGCAGCATCTGAGGAGCGGGAAAATCGATGTTTCGGGCAAAAGCCCTTCATCAGGAATTCTGATGAAAGGCTTTTGCCCAAAACTGCGATTTTCCTGCTCCTCGGATGGTGCCTGACCTGCTGTGCTTTTCCAGCACCACTCTGAACTTGAAGGGGGTTTAGTCTGGTCCACAAGGCTCCTTCCTGCAGAAATTGATTCTTTGATGAATATTGTGGCACCATCTTCTCTTTTACACTCCCTGCTCCGGCCCTGAAACCCTCAAACCTCTTCCCCATGTAACCCAAACCCTGGAATATTGAGTTGCCAATCCTCGACAGTATCTCTGTGATATCCCACATCCCCGTGGGATAATCAACCCTCAACTCACTTGCGTTACTCGCAAAACTTGGAATTAAAATATATACCACCCAGCCTTGCCATTCTCTCTTTGTGCCATAAGTTGTCTTTATTCTCACTGTCTCCCAGACTGACTTGGTTCTTTTGCAGATTGTGTGTGTGTGCATCACCCTGGACTGGACCTTCACTCTGTATTCCACTCCCCTGCCAAATCAGTTTAACCACCTCCCCACCCCTGAAACCACCAAACACCACCTCCTACCCCCCCCAACCATCTTCTCACACCTTCCCGGGGATCTCTGGCCCCGTTCCGGTTCAGATGCAACCTGTCGGAAATTGTTTGGATCCCACTGTCCCCAGAAACAATGGACCCAGTGAACCAGGAATCTAAAGCAGAGATTGGAGGCTGGTAGGTCTCTCAGGCTCCAGTGGGATGGCGTGCAGCCCACACTCTCCTACAATGGGCCCTGATAATAAGTGGCTTCGGATTTTTGCAACTGGGCTAAAGGGACTGTAGGCACTGAGCGAGGGAGTGCCCAGTGCCGACAGTACATCTGGAATAGATGCAGCGGACGGAAACATTCCTTTAATGTTAGATGTGAAGGAAAAGTGGATTAGACAGATGGAATGTTTTTGTGAAACATCAACTTGCTGTTGCATGCCAGTTGCGAAAAGAATCCTATAAGTTCCTTTTGCGTTAATTATTTCCAGTCACACAAGGTGGAGTCCACAGAGAGAGGCTTCGCGAATCCAATTCAAGCTGGGTCAGAAATAACATGAACTTGGTCTCTCATCTAGCCCACTGCCTTTCTCAGTTACTTCTCTTTTCTCTCTATCTCTTTCTCTCCTTCTCCCTCTCGGTCTCCTTGTTTCCTTTTCTCCTTCTCTGGGTGATTCACTTGTGTCCCTGCAACCTCACCCCTTCCTAAGTCAGGTCCGGCCGCAGTGGGTGAGATTTATCTCTGTCAGAATGTTCACTGGGAAGGGCATTGGCTGTCATGTAAACTGGGTGGATGACTTTCAATAGAAACTAATTTCAGCCCCTATCACCATCCTCCATCTTCCTTCCTCTCCCTCTCTCTCTCTCTCTCTTTTTTCCATTGTGTTACTCTCTCATTCATCCACTGTCTGTCAACTGCAACTGATCAGATTCAGCACAAAAATTACAAATAAGCGTGGGCCATTTGGCCCCTCAACCCTGTTCTGCCATTCACTAAGATGGCGGCATGGTGGCTCAGTGGTTAGCACTGCTGCCTCACAGTGCCAGGGACCCGGGTTCAATTCCCACCTTGGGCAACTGTCTGTGCCGAGTTTGTACATTCTCCCCGTGTCTGTGTGGGTTTCCTCCGGGTGCTCCGGTTTCCTCCCACAATCCAAAGATGTGCGGGTTAGGTGAATTGGCCATACTAAATTGCCTGTAGTGTTAGTTACATTAATCAAGGGTCAATGTAGGGGAATAGGTCTGGGTGGGTTGCTCTTCGGAGGTCGGTGTGGACTTGTTGGCCGAAGGGCCTGTTTCCATTCTGTAGGGAATCCAATCTAATCTCAAGATCTGATTGTGGCCTTTGCTCCAGTTTCCAGCTGCCTGTGTCCGAATTCACATAAAGTCCAGTTCAGCTACGAGCTCCTGTGCTCACTGACCTTCATCAGCTCTCTGTCCAATAAAGCACAATTTAAAAAATCTTCTCCTTGTGTTTAAATTCCTCCACAGCCTCACCGGTTATCGGTCTGACTCCCGCAGCTCTACAAGTTGTGGAGGGGACTTACCAAGCCACAAAGGGATAGAGATAAATTAAGCTGAGTGGACAAAGGTCTGGAAAATGGTGTCCAATGGGAAAGCTATTGTCCACTTGGCAAAAAGAATAAAGAGAAAGCATGTTACCGAAATGGGGAGAGGATGCAGAGCTCTGAGGGGGTTCTGGGTGTCCCATGGCAGTCACACAAGGTTATTCTGCAGGTACAGCAAATAATCAGGGACTGTCACATATTTGTATATTGCAATGCCTATAGGGAGGGATTTCCAGGATTTTGACCTAGCGAGGTTTATAGTTCCTCGAAAGTGGAGTCGCAGGTCATTGGGATAGTGAAGAAGGCGTTTGGTATGCTTTCCTTTATTGGTCAGAGTATTGAGTACAGGAGTTGGGAGGTCATGTTGCGGATGTACAGGACATTCATTAGGCCACTGTTGGAAGATTGCGTGCAATTCTAGTCTCCTTCCTGTCGGAAAGATGTTGTGAAACTTGAAAGGGTTCAGAAAGGATTTACAAGGATGTTGCCAGGGTTGGAGGATTTGAGCTATAGGGAGAGGCTGAACAGGCTGGAGCTGTTTTCCCTGGAGCGTCGGAGGCTGAGGGGTGACCTTATAGAGGTTTATAAAATCATGAGGACCATGGATAGGATAAACAGACAAGGTCTTTTCCCTGGGGTGGGGAGTCCAGAACTAGAGGGCATAGGTTTAGCGTGAGAGGGGAAAGGTATAAAAGAAAACTAAGGAGCAAATTTTCACACAGAGATGGTACGTGTATGGAATAAGCTGCCAGAGGAAGTGGTGGAGGCTGGTACAATTACAGCATTTTAAAGGCATCTGGATGGGTATATGAATAGGAAGGGTTTGGAGGGATATGGGCCAGGTGCTGGCAAATGTGGTTAGATTAGGTTAGGATATCTGGTCAGCATGGATGGGTTGGACCAAAGGGTCTGTTTCCGTGATGTACATCTCTATGACTGCATGACATGGAAGGAACGGTGATATATTTCCAAGTCAGGATGGGGAGTGGCTTGGTGGGGAACTTGCAGGGGATGGTGTTCCCATTTTTCTGCTGCCCTTGTCCTTCTAGATGCAAGTGGTAGTGGGTTTGGAAGGTGCTGTCTGAGGATCTATAGTGAATTTCTGCAGTGCATCTTGTAGATGGTACACACTGCTGCTACTGAGTGTTGGTGTCAACTGGGCTGCTTTGGCCTGGATGGTGTTGAGCTTCTTGAGTGTTGTTGGAGCTGCACTGACTGATGTTTATGAACGTGTGCATCGATGTGCGATTTCAGTCTCTCACATACATTTTAGTTACTTTGCTTCTTATTGCATCGGCAGAAGACACTTGGACAAATACATGGAAAGGAAATGTTTAAAAGGATACGGACCAAATGCAGGGAAATGGGGTTAGCGTGGATGGACATTTTGGTCGGCATGGACCAGTTTGGGCCAAAGGGCCTGTCTCTGTGCTGTAGGACTCTATGACTCGATGTAAATAGTGAACTGACTGAACTGGTTTGTACTGACTGACCAGACTGACTCACTGACAGTTTGTACTTACAGAGACATGTGTTGTATAAAGTACTCTTAAAGTGCCTGCTGAGATTCACAACATACTGCAATGAATTGCTCTCCCCACCTCTGGGCATGATATTTTAGTCAATCCCATCAGATTGGTAGATTCATTCAAAATGTAAACGTTTGAACCTGACAAACTCAACGTTTGTTCTTTTTCTGAATTTCAGGGAGGCTCGACAGAAGAAGACAGCCCTGAGCCTTGGTTACCATGGTAATGTGGTGGATCTCTGGTAGGTGCTAGGAATTAGATTCCAAAGATTAGGAAATGTTCGGGTCTTTGATCCATGGGTTGCCATTTACACTGTTTGCTTCCTGTATTACATTGACTCAGAACAGTTCAGTCTAACCTCTTTGCTGTTCTACTTGGTCCCTAGAACCAGGGAGCTCACTGGGCGACAGGGTGGCACAGTGGTTAGCACTGCTGCCTCACAGCGCAGAGACCCGGGTTCAATTCCCGCCTCAGGTGACTGACTGTGTGGAGTTTGCACATTCTCCCCGTGTCTGCATGGGTTTCCTCCGGTTTCCTCCTACAATCCAAAAATGTGCAGGTTAGGTGAATTGGCCATGCTAAATTGCCTGTAGTTTTAGGTGAAGGGGTAAATGTAGGGGAATGGGTCTGGGTGGGGGGTCGGTGTGGACTTGTTGGGCCGAAGGGCCTGTTACCACACTGTAAGTAATCTAATCTAAACTTGCCGTTTTAACCGTCTTCATATCTGCTGCTGATTCCTTTCACAACAACAACTAATGTTTCAGTGGTGCCTCTCTCGCAGAGAGCTAGGTCAGAGCTTTTGGGATCTCACTGTGCACAAATTGGTTACCACATTTTCTTACATTCCAACAGTGATCACATTTCAAACCGAGTTCATTAGTTATTCTTCGGGATATCCTGAGGTGGTGAAAGTTGCTACATAAATGCAAGTCTTTGTTGCTGTTAGGAGTTAGGAGTTACACATTGACAGAATGCTGGACTTTGCAGACACAGAGCCACAGGAACTGATTCCGAGCCACTGACTCCATTCCCTCTCACTGCCAGCTTTCAGGAGATGGTCTGAGTGCTTACAATCCCCCAACAGTTCTATCTCAGATACGTGCCATCAAAGAGACCATGCACTACATTATCACCCGACCCTACCCTGGTCTGAGCTACAGAAATCTCAGCTTTCATTGTTACCTCTGGACTGGACTTGCCTGTCCTCGGATGCTGCCTGAACCGCTGTGCTCTTCAAGCACCACTGATCCAGAATCTGGTTTCCAGCATCTGCAGTCATTGTTTTTACTCCATTACCTGCCATTCAATCCATACGTCTGTACTGGACTATACCCCCCCCCCCCCCCCCAGCAGATGGGCAAACACTTATCAACAACCCCCTCTCCACCCCTCTCATCTCTCTTCATCATGCTCCATCATCCTTCCCAGTCTACATCATTCCCTATTCACCTCTACATGCACTGACTCACACCCCACCACTGTCACACTCCTCCCCAGACCCTACACCCCCTCCCTAGTTCTATAACTCCATCCGGCCCCTACACTCCTCCCTATCTCTGTAACCCCCTCCAGCCCCTACACCCCTCCCTATTCTGATGTTTTAGAGTTTCTCAATGCTAATCACTTCACCATTGCCACCCCGGCCTTCAATTACACCAATCCCAAGCTCTGGAATGCTCTCCCTAATCCTTTCTGTCCCTCTTCCTCACCCTTCTATCTAAGGCACTTTCTATTCTCGGTCGGTTCTTATTAGAACATTACAATCAAGGGATAATCAGACAATGTTCTTTAAACAGAGGGAAGTGAAGGGTCAGGGTAGATACAAGCAGGTGGTGTCCAGTTGTCATGGGGTCATTAACAAAGGTGGGTCTTGGGGGCCAATGCCACAGGATTCCGTATCCGGGATTTCAATCTGAGAAACTGGAAAATCGCCCTCTCACAGAGAGTGGCAAAGCTGTGGGATTCATTCCCAAGGCTGGCCCTGAAACTGGGACAACATTGAAAATTGGATTGGAAACTGCGAATATGTACAGCAGTCTAAGGGAAGGATGATGGAGCGTGATGAAGAGAGATGAGAGGAGGGGAGAGGGGTTGTTGATAAGTGTGTTTGCCCATCTGCTGGGGGGGGGGGGGTAAAGTCCAGTACAGACACATGGATTGAATGGCATGTCACTGTCCTGTAACCTCAGTGTATCCCTACAGCAATCACAGACTCCCTACAGTGTGGAAGCAAGCCATTCAGTCCTTCAAGTCCACACTAACCCTCTGAAGAGCAACCCATCCCCTATCCTACCCCTGTAACCCTACAATCTCCATGGCTAACCCACCTAACCTACACATCCCTGGACACTGTGGGCAATTTAGCCTGGCCAATCCACCCTAACCTGCACATCTTTGGACTGTGGGAGGAAATCGGAGCACCCGGAGGAAACATGTGCAGACATGGAGAGAATTTGCAAACTCCACAAAAACAATCGAACCTGGGTCCCTGGTGCTCTGAGGCAGCAGTGCTAATCAACCAGCCACTGGTTGTCCGATATATAGAGTGTCTGTCAGATACTGAGGAAACCAGTTTTTCTGGTGAAGGAGGGTGAGGAAATAGAAGTTAATTACGGGGCAGTGGAACCAAAAGTTGGAAGCTGGCAAGAATCAGTAAACTGGGAGGCAGCTGGCCGAAGGGATGGGACTGCTAGCAGGAAAAGGGATGTGGAGCAACTACACAGGAGGGTGAAGATGAGACACTTGTTCTCCCAAAGCCCATGGTATTGCAAGGTGAGCTACAGGAGCAGATGGTGTTGAGCTCTACAAAATCTAACAATTCCATTGCACTGACTTTTCTTATTTCAAAAAGTATCCTTTATTCATGAAAATCTTTATATACCTACATAGTCACTAAAGCAGTTTGGTTCTGTACAGTGACATATGAAGAAACAGACAAACCTTGGAGGTTCTGAGGAAGGGTCACTGAAACGTTAACTCTGATTCCTCTTCACAGATGCTGCCAGACCTGCTGAGCTTTTCCAGCAACCTCTGTTTTTGTTTCAAACAAACCTTGGAGTTTGACTCCAAACCAACAACTCAAAGGTATGTCTTACTACCCCACTTTGGGAGAACCCTTTTTATGATCTTCCAGAACAAGAGGTTGACCTCAACCGGGTATTGCAGACTGGCACATTCTCAGGTCCTGGAGTACATGCTGAGGAATGCACTAAAGCTTGGGGCAGCTGCTCCTGAGGTGCATGGTCTGAGGTCTTCCTGCCAAAGTTAAATGGAGATCTATTCAGTTATTGGACTCTCTAGGTGCCTCACATATGTATAAATATAGTCTTGGACAAATAAGAAATGCCTTTGGTTTATTTGTTGGATAGAGTCAAATTCCAATGTTTGTTTGTTTCTGCACATAGAGTCATAGAGTCTGACAGCTCAGAGACAGGCCCTTTGGCCCAAACTGGTCCATGCCGACCAAAATGCCCATCCACACTAACCCCATTTACCTGCACTTGGCCCATATCCTTCTTATCCTTTCCTATCAATGTACAGAGGAACCTTGATTATCCGAAGGACTCAGGCAGGCAGAATTGCGTTCGGTTAATCAAATTCCAGCTCATTGATGCCAGATAACATAATTGGCCACGCATTGGGATCTTCCGATCTTTTTTGGATGATCTGAAGTTTGGTTAATCAAAAGATGGATAATCGAGGTTCCTCTGTATTTGTCCAAATGCCTTTTAAATGTTGTTAATGTACCAGCCTCAACAGCTTCCGCTGGCAGCTCATTCCATATACGTCCCACCCTCTGTGTAAAAACGTTTCCCCTCAGGTCCCCTTTTATTCTATCCCCCCTGACCTTAAACTGGTGCCCTCTAGTCCATGATTCCCCAACCCTGGGGAAAAAAAACTGAGTGTATTCACCCTGTCCATGCCGCTCATCTTCTTATACACCTCTGTAAGATCCCCCCCTCAGTCTCCCACACTCTAATGATAAAGTGTCCAACCTCTCCCTATCACTCAGATCATTGAGTCCTGACAACATCCTTGTAAATTTCTCCTGCACTCTCTTTCCAGTTTAACAACATCCTTCCTGTAGCAAGGTGACCAAAACTGAACACAATCCTCTAAGTGTTGGCCTCACCAACATCCTGTACAAGGGGTGTGCTACTGTCAAGAACTGAACTGCTTTAGTGAGTATGTTTGGATGTACAGATTGTTATGAATAAAGGAGATCTTTGAAATGCCATTGTGCTGACAGGGAGCGGCTGGTGCAGGAGTGTGAGCAGACCGGAGAGCTCCTGGTGGATCTGGGCTCGGATCAGACGTCCTGCCACAACCCGTTCAGCGGAGGTTACTACCCCGCACAGCTCACCTTCGAGGCAGCCAATCAGATGATGCACACTGACCCGAAAACATTCCGCAGTCTTGTCCAGGAAAGGTAAGGCAGTGTGAAGGGGAATCAGCATGGAATACATCCTATCCCCAAGGAGGAAGGTCCCCAACAGTGAGAGCCACCTCCCAGAGGGGAGTGTATGGGTGGGTAGAGTCAGTGATGGGGGGGAGAATGTAATTGGGGCTATTTCTGGCAGTGGTTCTGTGGGTCAAATGGCCTTTTCTCCAGGTGTTATTTCCTCTCCTGTTGATGAAGGTGACTGATCGGAGTGAGGCGGCTGGTGATGGCGGTGGTGGATTTGCCATGTTTGTGGAATATTTCGATTCTAAATCCGTTTCTTTCCTTCATTAAAGTCTACGGCGACAAGTGACTGCCATCAACAAACTGTCGGAGAAGGGGATGTTTTTCTGGGATTACGGGAATGCTTTCCTACTGGAAGCCAAGAGAGCAGGTGAGTGAAATGTAAACAGGGGTCAGCTTTTTTGGGACAGAAACCGAGAACGCAGGAGAAACTCAACAGGTTCTACAATAATCAGTGGATGATGTTGATAGTGAGGAGGATGGTCTCAGGCTACAGTCTGATGTTGATCAGCTGGTAAATTGGGCAGAGCAATGGCAGATGGAATTTAATCCAAATAAATATGAGGTGATGCACTTTGTGAGGTTTAATAATGGAAGGATTTACACAATAGTAAATCCCTAGGGAGTACTGAGGAACAAGGGGAGCTTGGTGTACAAGTCCATAGATCCCTGAAGATGTCAGCACTGGGAGCTGCATACAGGATAATTGTCTTCAGTAGCCGGGACAGGGAATATAGGAACGAGGAAGTTTTGTTACAACTTTATAAAACATTAGTGAGGATACAGATGGAATACTGTGTGCAGTTCTGGTCCCCACACTATCGGAAAGACACAATTACACTGGAGATTCACCAGGATGTTGCCTGGGATGGAAAGTCTCAGTTATGAGGAGAGACAGGATGGGCTGGGATTGGTTTCCCTGGAGCAGAGGAGGCTGAGGGGGATCTGACTGAGGTTTACACAATTATGAGAGGCACAGACAGAGTAGATTGTGAGAATCTTTTCCCCACGGCAGACTTATCTAAGACCTGAGGGGATAAGTTAAAGGTGAGGAACAAGTGGTTTAGAGGAAACCTGAGGAAAAGATTTTTTATCCAGAGGGTGGTAGAAATATGGACCGTGCTGCCTGAGAGGGTGGTGGGGGCAGGTACTCCCACAGCATTTAAGGAGCATCTGGATGAGCATTTACAATGGCAGGGCACAGTAGGCTATGGAGCAAGTGCTGGCTAATGGGAGTAGTGTGGTTTGGTGTTTGTTGGTCGGCATAGATATGATGGACTGAAGGGCCTGGTTCTATGCTGAATGACCTGTGACTATGAGGTCTGGCAGAGTCTGTGAGAGAGAGAAAACAGTAAATGCTCCAGTTCGTGACCTCTCATCAGAGAACTTTGGGAATTTGTCGTCCAGGAGATAATTGGGCCTCACCTCACAATATTTGGTTTTAATCTCTGTGCCCATCACGAATTCAGATAATAATCCAGGATGAGAAATGGCCATTAGTTCTCAGTCTTTTCAAATCCTCCCTCAGACAACCCGGCATCCAGCAATATCCTAAAACCCAGTGATTGACTGTAACTGACTGGCTGTGTCTGACAGATTATTCCAAGGCCTTCATCACTCTTTGATAAAAAAAATTCTTTCTGTGTCTGGATTAGATTTCTTTTTCATTTACTTTAAATTGAAGAGTTCTGGTCCCACTGCTTTGACTGCAAGAATCTGATATGATCACCTGGGTGTATTTACTGTAGTTTGCTCACCCACACACTCTCTGCCTCACTCTACTAAACCACCGTCCTTGCTTTTTACCTTGCAACTTCTAACTAAATTTAACTGGTGCTTTATGAAGTCCTGGTGTTTTTTAAAAGGCTCTATATAAATGCATCCCTTTTGTTGATACCTGTCTGGTACATGTCTGTCCTCCAGACACATGAGGACTTCACTTAACAAAGGGGCAGTGCTCCGAAAGCTTGTGATTTCAAATAAACTTGTTGGACTATAACCTGATGTTGTGTGACTTCTGAGTATGTCTAGAAGAAAGTGAGGTCTGCAGATGCTGGGGATCAGAGTCGCGAGTGTGCTGCTGGAAAAGCACAGCAGATCAGGCAGCATCCGAGGAGCAGGAGAATCAAAGTTTCAGGCATGAGCCCTTCACCAGTGATTTCTGACTGTATCTGTCCTCAACAGTGAATGATTTGAGTTGTTTCCATTAATCTAACAAACCCAGCTGCTGCAGACAGCTCACAGGGATTTGCTTGGGAGGTCAAAGATTGAGGAAGACAGTATTTCAGTCCACCCCCAAAATGACCTATTCACTGCTCACCCACAGCCGGCCCCAAACCTTACGGTCAACTACGAGAGTGTGATCTGTCACCAATTTGCAAATGGCAAAGCTCCCGAGTTTGATTTAAAGACATCTAATTCTGTTGTGTCTTGTGGGAAATGTAATACACGTGTCTGTGTCACAGCAGACACTTTAAGGTTGATTTATCAAACAGCTCCTCCTCTAGAATCCATTCCTACTTCCATCAATCCACTAGTTCTGTCCAGTCCATAGAAAACATCTGGTTACCTGAAATCTTTGATTGTGTAGGGGAAGCTTTACTCTGTATCTAACCCCATGCTGTCTCTGTCCTGGGAGTGTTTGGTGGGGGACAGTGTAGAGAGAGTTTTACTCTGTATCTAACGCCATGCTGTCCTTGTCCTGAGAGTGTTTGATGGGGGACAGTGTAGATGGAGCTTTACTCTGTATCTAACCCCGTGCTGTCCCTGTCCTGGAGTGTTTGATGGGGGACAGCGTAGAGGAAGCTTTACTCTGTATCTAACCCCGTGTTGTCCCTGTCCCTGGGAGTATTTGATGGGGCACAGTGTAGACGGAGCTTTACTCTGTATCTAACCCTGTGCTGTCCCTGTCCTGGGAATGTTTGATGGGGGACAGTGTAGAGGGGGCTTTACTCTGCATCTAACCCTGTGTTGTTCCTGTGCTGAGTACCTTAATTAGCCTATTTTTGATATCCTAGTCCTAAAATTGCTCTTTCAGATGATCTTTAAACATAGAGTTCAAAAGTGTTCCTTTCACTTAAAACTCTTGCAGGTGCTGATGTGGAGAAAGCTGGAGGTGGAAAACTGGAATTCAAGTTCCCCTCGTATGTCCAGCACATAATGGGGTGAGTTAGGGCACTGCCATTAAAGTATTTATAAATACTTCTGTGACTCTGGTCATTCCAGTGCTTTGTCGTCACTGATGTACTTTTTGAAGTGCTAGCAATTCAGGAAATCCTGCATCCTATTTTTACGCAGCAAGATCCCACAATCGTAATCTGACCAACAATCTGTTTAGGTGACATGAGTCGGTCTATACTCGTGTCCTTGGAGTAAATCCATAATCTTGCAGCTCAGACACAGGAGTACCACACACTGACCTTACAGACAACCTGAAGTCAGCTCTCAGTCCAACTGCCAGGGTACACTTTCCTGATGTTTAATCATTCATTCTCAGGATGTGGCCATCACTGGCAGGTAGATTGTCTTGTCTGTTCCTTCTTGCCCTCAGAAAGTCATTGCGGCCCATTGTTCTGACCCCAATGAACGGTTTTGATTCGGTCTGAGTGACTGCTGTGAGACCACTGCAGGTGCAGCAGTTTATACTCCCTCGGTGGTGATTGTATGTACAGGAGCTCACAAAATTCCTCAAATTGTCTTCCCGTGACCTTTGTGCCATCCACAAGCTCCTTAATTTGATGTTGGGTGAACAATGCAGCCCTCCTGGTCTCGCTGAGACCACATCCCACAGGGAATTGAATCCTTGCTGAGACAGATTTCTTGAAATTAATTTACAACACCAATGTAATATTGCTAACCTATTCATGTGGCTGGGGTTTTGTGTTTACTGATGTTATTACACACACATAGCTGACTGACTGAAGGCACTACACTCACTCCATTATACACTGAGAGTGAGTGAAGGTGGGGGGGGGGGGTGGAGGGTTACCTTTGTACCATGTTGTGATGTCATGAAACATCTTAAATATGTTAAAGCCTGTCTGCTGTGGAAGCTATTCTGTGATACAACATGCCCCTTTCTGCATTTAAAAAGTGGGAACCCTTTTCTGGTGACATGGACAATAGGTACAAGGGTACGTGTAGATGCATTGTCCCTATACACTCAGATAACACATTGGCTGACGTGTTTACAGTCGCCAAGCCCTCACGCTCTGTGCAGTGCTGCCAGCTCAGGTGGAAGTGGAGCCTTTGTTGTTGGTGTGTGGTTGCCACCTGCTGTGATCTATTCGGGAGGGAGCTCCATAATAATGGAGCCCGGTTATGTCACCTATTTCTTCAAAGGACTTGTGAAGAGTGCACCTGTTTATTTTTCTGTAGGTTTTTACTGGGGACGAAGATGGGAATGTATTTTAAAGTACAGTAGAAGGAATGTCTGCACTTTATGAAAATAAGTGACTGGAACTCATTGTGAGCTGTGTTTACACTGTTGCTTTGTTCAAGCACTGGGGGAAGGGGAGATAAGACAGCACAGCACCTGGGGGGATGGTTTATATTGCATCCTCACATGGCGTGGTGTCATGTGACTCTCTTAAAGGTACAGACCTGGCCCGTTTTAACGGAACAAGAGGACAGCCCAGGAGAGCTTGGACCTTAAGCAGGAAAGTGGGGTCTCACTGTTTCACTCTTAATGTGATCAGACCCAACCTTCCTAAGGCTTGGCCCTTCTCCACCCCCACCCTGGTGCTCCCACTCCCCTCACCTTCCCACTATGACACCTTGTCCCTTACCCACCCTATCCCCAGCTGATGGGCAGACTCGCCAACCCCCAGCAGCTCCCTGGGATGAGACTGGCATTTGCCTGGGCTGGGGGTTCTAACATTTAGACTCTGGGTATAGTCTCAACAGTGGCCATTGTTTCACAATGCTGCAGGGCAGAAGCCTGGGAGAGTTCAGATTGACAGAGTTGAACTCTGATGGATCAAATTGTTTTGTCTCATTCTTGGATTTCTTAAATTCCATTCAGATTATGCTGGATCCTATTAAAATGCACATCAGCACGTATTCAGCATCAGGGAAGGATGACTTGTTTTGATCCTCAGTCAAATGGCATCTGCCCAAGATGAGCACTTTTTAACAACGTCAAAACATACACATGCTCTTGGAATCACACAGTCATGTTCACAGTTAGTCAGATAATCCATCTGTTGTTCTTTAATTTTGTTTAAAGAGACGCTGTTTGCAGTGGGAGGTGGGTCACTCCCCAGAGGGGCACAATTATGGTAAAGGTTGAAATACAAAAGGCAACATGGGGATTTATTTTGACACAGTGTATTGTTGTGTCCTGGTAAGTGCTTCCTGAAAGGGGCTTCAACAGGAACTTTCATACTGCAGATACTGGAAATCCAAAATAAAACCAGCCATTTCTGACAAAACTTAGCAGGTCTGGCAGCAACTGTGGAGAGAAAGCAGAGCTGATCGCTCTGAAGAAGGATCACTGGACTCAAAACATTAAGTGTTGAGGAAGCAGGGAGGCTGCAGATGGACTTGAACAGGCTAGGGGAGTGGATAAAGAAGTGGTAGATGGGATACAGTGTGGGAAAGTGTGGTATTATGCACTTTGATGGAAGAATAGAGGTTCAGAAATCTGAAGCACACAGGCACTTGGTAGTTCTTGTTCATGATTTTCTTAAGATTAACATGCAGGTTCAGTTGGTAATTAGGAAGGTAAATATAATATTAGTATTCATTTTGAGAATGTGTCAATACAAGAGTAGGGTGTACTGCTGAGGCTGTATAGGGTTTTATACAGACTGTATTTGGAGCAGGTTTGGGCTCCATATCTAAGGAAGGATGTGTTAGTGTTGGAGGGGATCCAGAAAAGATTTACAAGAATGATCCTGGGGATGAAAAGCTTGATAAACAAGGAGCAGTTGAGGACTTTGAATCTGTACTTTGGAGTTTGGAAAGATGATGAGGGATCTGACTGAAACTTACAGAATACTGAGAGCCCTGGATACAGTGGGTATGGAGAAGATGTTTCCACTAGTAGGAGAGAGTAGGACCCGAGGGCACAGTCTCAGAGTGAAGGGATGACCTGTTAGGACTGAGATAAGGAGGAATTTCTTCAGCCAGAGGGTGGGGAATCTGTGGAACCCATTGCCACAGAGGGCTGTGGAGGCCAAGTCACTGAGTGTATTTAAGACAGAGATAGATCGGTTCTTGATTGGTAATGGCATCAAGAGTTACAGGGAGAAGGCAGGAGAATGGGGTTGAGAAACATATCAGCAACAATTGAATGGTGGAGCACATTTGATGGGCCAAATGGTCTAATTTTGCTCCTGTAACTTATAGGTTGTGTGGAATGGAATTCGAACCAAGAGGCACAAGCACTGCCACTTCCCTTTTCTTTGACTCTTCTTTCTGCACTGACATGACTACAGAGATGAACTGGTTTGCCAACTGGGGCCACACTGTACAAATGATACCTCCTCAAGAGCTGTCCAGACATTAGTTAAACCCAGCGCGCAGAATACAATTAAACCTACAGCAGCTGCACTGTCAATAATGCTGTATCATACTTGGTCTTTTATTTGTTCAGGGGATGTGGGAGCCACTGGCTGGGCCAGTACTGAGGTAGTGTGGTCAGCTACTTACTTGACCAGCTGAAGCCCTGACATCAGACAGAGACACTAAGATGTATCAAAGATAAAAGGCTTAAATTAGAATGAAATTATTTCCTCTGGTGTAGTGGAAGGCAAGAAGCTTAAAATTCAAGCCAGGTCATTTGGCCCATTGAATGCACTGACTCTCCAAAGAGCATTTCACCCAAACACAGCCCCACCAAACCCATCCTCTTAACCCCACATTTCCCATGGCCAATCCACCCTAACCTGCACAGCTTTGGACTGTTGGAGGAAACCCACGCAGACACGGGGAGAATGTGCAAACTCCATGCAGACAGTTGCCCGAGGCTGAAATTGAACCCGGGAACCTGGTGCTGTGAGGCAGCCGTGCTAACCACTGAGCCACCCTGCCTGTTGTCAGGAGCACTGCCCTTATTAGCAATGCCCACACTCTGTGTAGGAATAAAACAGATTAGATTATGGTTGATCTATCACTCAGCTCCATTCCTCCATCTTTGATCCAGATCACCCGATGCCCTCATCAATAAAACTTGATCAATATTGGTCTTGTTGACTCCATTCACCGCTGAGATCCACTGTTTTCTTGTTGGAATGGATTTCCACTGCCCTTTGGTGTGACAGCTTCACAACATCAACAGGCAAGATCCCAGAGGGAATATCCCAAATTGAATGAAGTTATAGGCTCAAGGTGCTGATTGGTTTCCTCCTGTTCCAATATCCCCCTTGGTATCGCTCCCGTCCTTCGGTTGATGTTGAGAAGTTCCCGTGACCTTGAAGAGGTGTACCATGTTATAAATGTTCTCTATCTGCCCTACAGCGATATTTTCTCTCTGGGGTTTGGGCCATTTCGTTGGGTTTGTACTTCAGCTGACCCTGCTGACCTGATGGAGACCGACGCCATTGCTACTGGAGTCCTGGAGGAGATCACACATGAAGCAGGTAAAGAAAAGCTAGTGCATTCCCAACTCCTTGTTTCCAAAGTTTTTTGATTTCTTTCCATTTCTTCTCTCTTCTTGCTATCAGTTCATCATAGGCATCACCATAGCCCGGAAATTTCCTGCAGATTAATTTGGCAAAAACTGAAATCATCTGGGACTTTACTTCCACATGGTCACCTTAGGTTTTGAGTCCACCAAGCCTCCCTGACTGCTGTCTCTAGAGGCACCCAGTGGAAACAGCTGCGTGTCCCAGCTTCCTCACCCATATTCATAGAAACAGGAACAGCCCATTCAGCCCTCACCAGACATTATGATCATGGCTAATTGAATGTTTTAATGCCTTTTACCCACTCCATCCCCATAACCCTATACCCCCCTGAAAATCAGAAATCTATCAACCTCAACCTTAATCAGACTCAAAGACTGAGACTCTGCAGCCACTTGAGAATTCTAAACAATTGTAACCTTCTTAGCAAAACCAATTTCTCTTCATCTCAGACCAAAGTGGCATCCCCTTTATCTTTAAATTGTCCCCCCCCCCCCCCACCTTCACTGACCCCATCAGTGGGAACATCTGATCCCGCATCTTTCCTCTCTATCCCTTTCAATATTTTGTGGTTTTCAATGAGATCTTGTCTCATTCTTTGAAACTCTAGAGAATCCATGCCCAGTTTTTGCCCTATTTCTCCTCACAGGACAGTCTCACTATCCTGGGAGCAAGTCTGAGGAACCCTCATTGCAGTCCTTCTTTGGCAATAATTTCATTCTTGGTCATTTGAGGCATTGAAGAGGGTCTTGGATGGTTATTTGGGTAAAACTAATGGTCAAAGGTATGGCATACGTACAGGAGACTGGCAATAAGTAATAGAGCTGATGCACTGTAACACTTCCTGTGATTCTGTGACAAGGAGACCAAAGCTGCACACAGTATTTCAGGTTCAGTCTAAGTAAGTTCCTAAACACCACCCCTGTACTCAAAGACTAACATATTGTTAGCTAACAGCTTCCTAATAGCTCGTTGAATCTGCATGTTTCCCTTGAGTCACTTATCAACAGGAATACCTAGGTCCCTTTGAGCTCTACACTTTACAACTGCTTATCCTTCTGCCTCCTGGATCATACTTGTATTATTTCAACATTGCTAGTTTGTGGCATCGTGCTGTGTACAGATTGATTGTCAGCTGTGGTCCAGCGGGCAATTCACTCCCCTTTGAGTTCCAACATTGTGAGTTAAATTAAAACCGGCCTCCAGTGCAGTACTGAGGGAGCGCTGCACTGTTGACAGTGCTGAACTTCAGATGAGCCATTAACCTGAGAAGCTGTCCACCTTCTCAGGTAGATGTATAAGGTCCCATGGCATTACTTGGACAAAGAGCAGCAGAGTTCTGCCCCATGTCCTGATCAATATGGATTCCTCAGTGAAGATAATGAGAACGGGTTGTGTGGTCATTGTCACTCTTTGTTGGAGCTTGCTGTGAAAAGTAGGCTGCCATGTTTCCTAAAGTGCAACAGAACAACGATTCAATGGGATGTCATTGGCTACAAAGGGGTCCTGAGGTCATGAAAGGTTCTGTATAAATGGGACTAGCAGGACAGGGCGATTGTGCCCATCGCTCCCTCATTGAGCTGTAGCTTCGACCTGTTGTTTTTGGCAGTAACTGGAGGAAGCTGAGGATGTGGCCATTCGTCCCCCTGCTGTGGATCTCTCAGATTGATCACACCAGTTATTTATCCCCACTGCCTCTGCTGGAGCTGGACCCAAGGAAACATCTGACCACAATGTGTCCTGCATGTAGTTAGGATCTGGTGGGCACAACTTACCACAGGCACATCGATTACCAACTGTCCGGGAGGTTTATTTTATTCATTTATTTATGGGATGTGGGCATCAGTGGCTAGGTTGTTGCCTGTCACTAGTTGCCCCTTGAGAAGGCTGCCTTCATGAACCGCCGCAGCCCATGTGCTGTAGGGTAGACCCACAATGCCCTTAGGGAGGGAATTCCAGGATTCTGACCCAGCGACACTGAAGAAACGGCGATATAATTCCAAGTCAGGATGGGGAGTGGCTGGGAGGGGAACTTGCAGCGGGTGGTGTTCCCATGTATCTGCTGCCCTTTTCCTTCTAGATGGAAGTGGTCATGGATTTGGAAGGTGCTGTCTGAGGGTCTTTGGTGAGTTTCTACAGTGCATCTTGTAGATGGTACACACTAGGAGAAAGTGAGGACTGCTGATGCTGGAGATCAGAGCTTAAAAATGTGTTGCTGGAAACTGCTAATACTGAGGGTCAGTGGTAGAGGGAGTGAATGTTTGTGGATATGGTGCCAATCAAGTAACTGCTTTGTCCTGGATGGTGTCAAGTTTCTTGAGTGTTGTTGGAGCTGCCCCCATCCAGGCAAGTGGGGAGGCTTCCATCACACTCCTGACTTGTGCCTTGTAGATGGTGGACAGACTTTGGGGAGTCAGGAGGGGAGTTACTCACCACAGGATACCCAGCCTCTGATCTGCTCTTGTAGCTGTTGTGTTTATGTGGTGAGTCCAGTTGGGTTTCTGTTCATAGTGTGATTTCAGTGGTGGTAATGCCATTGAATGTTAAAATAATTGTGTTTTACTTATTTTTTCATTTAGTAAACACCTGGGATGAGGGAAGGAAACGCTGACTGGGAGGGAAGAACCATCTGATTGGCCAGCGACCTGTCTGTTTTCCAATTGGCTGAGGGGAGACCATGTGCCTTGTTGGGCAACTAATGGTGGCATCGTGGGGAGGGGCATTTCTGTTTGGGAGGTCATCTGATGAAATCTGCAGGAATATGTGTAAATCCAGTTGGCACACATGCAGGAAAACAGTCCTTGGGAGTTACCAAGGGAGTTAAAGTCACTCAGCGGTGGTATCTGGTTCCATCCCCATTCAAAACAGAATTCCATCTCTTTTGCTTTTTTGGAATTTTTCCATTGTTTCTATGAAACTTATGACTAGAGATGGTTATGTAAAAAAATGTTCCTGAATACTGACCTCTTGATGAAGGAAACGCATTAAACTATGGGATCATTCATTTCAAAGAGACAGTTCACTGACAGTGGGCTGAATGGCCTCCTCTGCAGTTGTACTTTACATTCTGAAATTGGACCTATGCCAGGAGAAGGTAAAAACCCACAAAAACCTCAATAACAAAGCAAAGGAACATGCAACCTCCTTGCAAGATTTATGACTAATTCTGTTATTGCCAAAATATGTTCAGCAGGTTTTATTAGCAGAAATTAATACACTTCCACAGGTTGCACGCTTGTAAAACCATTCAAATGTCAAAAGGTTAAATTTAAGTGCCGAAAGGTAACATTTGAATGCCAATTGATTCTAATCACATGCAGGCGTTGGTCTCAGTCTGCAGTGTTCTCAATCATTTCCTGTCAACTAACCCTGAAAAGTTGAAATTCAAATGGACTTGTTAATTTACTCTCTCCTCGATAGCAAGCTCACAACGGGACACAATTTGTCACCGCTTAATGGAAGCTTATTAAATCCTCATGTATTAGAGAGTCAGAAATATCTTTGGCTTGATTCAGTTGAAATCCCAGAGCAACAGTTCCAGATGTTAACATCAGAGAACAAGAAAGTGACAGAAGTTCATCTGGTTTAACAACAGCTGAAGGGAACTTAACCACAATCAGCACCTCAGACACACTGAGTTGTCCTTTTTTTTCCCTTTTAAGTTCCCAAAGAATAAAGTTCAAGAGTCAAGGCCATTGGGGATCGGTGAGGATGAAAAGGGGAACACCGCAAATGGGATCAGTTTGGCAGAAGGAATTACGTGACACCAAATTTCAAACAAATGTGTTGTTTTAAATTCATTCTGAGTCCTCAGAACCATTGCCAGACGCACATTTATTCTTCAAAGTCACATCATTACACTTCCAGGACAGGACGGCATGGGGTTAGATACAGAGTAAAGCTCCCTCTATACTGTCACCCATCAACCACTCCCAGGACAGGGACAGCATGGGGTTAGATACAGAGTAAAGCTCCATCTACACTGTCCTCCCTCAAACACCTCCCAGGACAGGGACAGCACAGGGTTAGATACAGAGTAAAGCTCCCTCTATACTGTCCCCATCAAACACTCCCAGGACAGGGACAACATGGGGTTAGATACAGAGTAAAGCTCCCTCTACACTGTCCCCCATCAAACACCTCCCAGGACAGGGACAGCACGGGGTTAGATACAGAGTAAAGCTCCCTCTATACTGTCCCCCATCAAACACTCCCAGGACAGGGACAGCACGGAACAATGAAGCTGCCTTGAGAGCTGGGTTGTCTCCTGGGACAACCCAGTAATATCCACTGGGACCATGAGATATCGGACAGGATCAGGAAATTCTGGACTGAAATATAAATCATGTCCTAAATGCCTCTCTACATCTGTTGTGTAGATCTCACTGTGACATTGTTGTCCCTTGCTCTGCCTTCCAGAAACCAGCAGTTACGTTAAACAACAATACGCAGACAACATCCTCTGGATCAGACAGGCTGCAAAACACAACATGGTACGTTTAGCCTGAAATTACCTCTTTCTCCCTCCATTCAGAGACTGTTGGCTGTAGCTGGAGATTATTCCCTGGACAATGAAAGCTCTCTACCCCGCTCCCACCCCCCACCACACTGACCTTTGCTATCATCAGAAAGGCCATTCCTGACAGGTAGTCCGTGTGTGTGTGTGTGTGTGTGTGTGTGTTTTTTTGCCTGTCAATGCTCCGAGTTGCAGGGTGGACTGTGTGGTAAGCGGACAGTGAAGCCTGGGTCATGAGGCAGTGATTAGGAGCAGGGTTCTTGCCTGATGTTTCCCTTTAGCAGGATTCAAGCTGAGGAGTCTTGTTCTCACAGACCTGACAGCTAAGGACTGGAGAAGTCACTGATACACCTGATGGTGCTCTGAGAGGAGGCGAGAGGAAGCGACTGGGCGGCACGGTGGCACAGTGGTTAGCACTGCTGCCTCACAGCGCCAGAGACCTGGGTTCAATTCCCGCCTCAGGTGAATCTCTGTGTGGAGTTTGCACATTCTCCCCGTGTCTGTGTGAGTTTCCTCCGGGTGCTCTGGTTTCTGCCCACAATCCAAAAATGTGCAGGTCGGGTGAATTGGCCGTGCTAAATTGCCCGTAGTGTTAGGTGAAGGGGTAAATGTAGGAGAATGGGTTTGGGTGGCGGGTCGGCGTGGACCTGTTGGGCCGAAGGGCCTGTTTCCACACTGTAAGTAATCTAATCTAAGACTGTCACTTGCTCAACTTTTGAATTCACCAGGAATGATTTAATTTCTCCTGTTAAGCCTCAGTAGTTTGGAGGTAGCAGGTAGCTGAGTGCAGTCAGGAGAACACACTGAATGGGGACTGTGATATTCTAGTTAACATCACAGGAGGGATCCAACTGTGATGCATCTACAAAAGAAAAGCAAGAAATGTTAGCCTCAAGATGTTGCATGGGGACTGCTCTCCTCTTTAATATACACAGGGACTGCTCTCCTCTTTAATATACACAGGGACTGCTCTCCTGTTTAATATACACAGGGACTGCTCTCCTCTTTAA
>NC_057727.1:1547174-1553892 GCF_004010195.1 Chiloscyllium plagiosum
GAAAGAATAAAATGGACCCTGAGGAGCAACGTTTTTACACAGAGGGTGGTACACATATGGCATGAGCTCCCAGAGGAAGTGGTTGAGGCAGGTACATTAACAACATTTAAAGGCATTTGGATTAGAAGGATATGGGTTGCAGGGTGCAGGGAAATGGGGGTTAGCGTGGATGGGCATTTTGGTTGAGGCAGGTACATTAACAACATTTAAAGGCATTTGGATCAATACATGGAGAGGAAAGGTTTAGAAGGATATGGGTTGCAGGGTGCAGGGAAATGGGGGTTAGCGTGGATGGGCATTTTGGTCGGCATGGACCAGTTTGGGCCAAAGGGCCTGTCTCCGTGCTGTAGGAATCTATGACTCTAACTCTATATGCTGTCCTGAGGTGGATCTACAAGATACCATGGTCTGTATTGGATGGAGACCTCGAGATTTCTCTCCAATTTCTGGCCACGTTTTATCTCTCAGTCAATATCTCTAAAACAGATAGCCTGGTCTTTTACAGGAGCTTACTACATCCTAATTGGTTACTGTGTTTTCTATATTACAGCAATGTTACATTTCAAAGGTCCTTCAGTCATTGTAAAGGACTTTGGGACAATCTGAAGTGATACAAGGCTCTATCGATAGGGAGACTCTTGTCAATTTGATCACCTCAATCAGTACTCCCTTTCACTTTCAGTCTCATCCTTCTTAAATGGTTAATTATTTTCTGTTCTTCCAATAACTTCTCTGTCTAATAACTGACTTTCACCTGACTGGTTGCAGTGTAGATTGCCTGGCTTTGTTTCACAAAAGGTGATAGAAAGCAGCTCAGTGACAGTAACAGAGCAGCAATGTGACAGTCTGCAGCACCGGAAGGATATCCCGTTCATTAACAGCTGTCCCTTTGATCACACAATGTAATAACCCTGAAGACAATGCCATCTCACAGAAATAAAGACAAACAGATGTATCAGCAACTTAACAACACGCGTCTCTAATAAACAGCCCCACAAATAATACCACTTCATCCGTACAAAAAAAATCAAAGAAAGGCAGATACTGGAAATCAGAATCAAAAATAGCAATTGCTGGAAAAACTCAGCAGGTCTGTGGAGAGAAAGAAGAGTTCACATTTCAGGTCCAGTGACCCTTAGAACTTAGTTTCTGAAGGTTTACCTTCAGCTTGAAAGAGTAGAGGGAGCTTTACTCTGACTTTAACCCAGTGCTGTACCTGAACTGGGAACAGTGCAGAGGGAGCTTTACTCTGTACCTAACCCCGTGCTGTCCCTGCCCTGGGAGTGTTTGATGAGGGACAGTGTAGAGGAAGCTTTACTCTGTATCTAACCCTGTGCTGTCACTGAACTGGGAGTGTTTGATGAGGACAATGTAGAGAGAGCTTTACTCTACATCTAACCAAGAGCTATCCCTGCCCTGGGAGTGTTTAATGAAGGACAGTGTAGAGAGAGCTTTACTCTGTATCTAACCATGTGCTGTTCCTGCCCTGGGAGTGTTTGATGAGGGATAGTGTAGAGGGAGCTTTACTTAGAGTTTAAAAGTACAGAGTGAGCTTTAATCTGTATCCAACCCCATGCTATAATTGTCCTTTCAATGGGGTGTTGCAATATCAAAATGGAAAATCACAGTACCCGGTTTTAACATTCACAGAATCAAGAATTCATAGAAAACCAATTCAGATTTTACAAAAAGGAACAAGAGGCTTTGGTCTAGACTGAAGAGAGTTTTTTTCATTGACCAATCAGTAAGCTCTGGGAGTGACAACACCCCGTGTTCTGGGTGAGTGTTGGGTTCCCCCTTTCTACCTGTTGTTGCCAATACCTGCACATGTCACCCCTCAAGGTGGATGGCAGTGAGTATATTCACCCTCTCAGTCCCTCCAGCATTGGTTCCCAACAATGAGAATAATAAATACCTTTTTTTGTTACTCTGGGCACAGTTGGCAAAGCTGGTGTTTACTGCTCAGCCCTGGATGGCTGACGGTGAGCCTTGCCTTGAATCACGGTGGATATAAATCTGCTCAGCCCCAGGTGCAGTGAAGTGTCCACCTCTTTAGGGTGTGTGGATTGGCCCAGAGTGGGTAAACAGGTAACGTTGCCTTTCCTAAAGGATGGTGTGAACCAGGTGGGTTTTAACAATAAGCGCCCCCCCCCACACCACCCTTCATTGTCAATTCCCCTGTTTTCAAATTTTGTTTCAAAGTTGAGCTCAGCTTTTCAGAGATTTTCTGGGGAGTGTTCCAGATTCCCGCTCCTATGTGAGGAAGTGTTTCCCGACATTCCCTCTGAAAAGGCCGGCATGAAATTTTCAGGGTTCTGTCTCCACCCCCTCGTGCTCCAGGGAAAGAGTTTCTCTGAGGGGTGAGGGAGTTGGAATTTTACCTCAAGACAAACTGACAGAGTGAGGTATGGTGAGGAGCCGTGGTCCAGAACAGGACTTTAGTCATCTCTCTTGATTAGAGAGAGACAATTGGCTATGTATAGTTTGGGGGTAACCACTCCATGACCTCAGGGTATGGTGAACAGGCAGGATTTCTGTGACCTACTGCAGCCAGTCTGGGGGATTGAACCCCCTGCTGTTAGCTTTAATTTGTCCCAAACTCTTGTCAGCTCTCTAACCGAGTTAACGAACCCCCTTCAATAGAGAAAAATACACCAAATGTAACGGGATCTATCTGGTACCCTGAAAGGATTTTAAAGTGCTCTCCAGGAATAATTATCAAATACAGTCTCCCATCAAACCTCTTAAGGAGGTATTTGG
This sequence comes from Chiloscyllium plagiosum, assembly GCF_004010195.1. NCBI lineage: Eukaryota > Metazoa > Chordata > Chondrichthyes > Orectolobiformes > Hemiscylliidae > Chiloscyllium > Chiloscyllium plagiosum. The sequence continues at coordinate 1,549,935 of NC_057727.1, forward strand.
AGAATTAGCCAAATGTTTCATCAATAAACTCATGTGTAAAGAAGTAGCAACATTACCACAGTGCCATGCACAATCCCCTGTGGGCCAATGTAACAGTAACTTCCTGCTGTCATCTGCCCGTACCTGAAACAAACCAAACAAATTCCTGAATTAGGGATTGGATTGTTCACATCCTCAGAGTGAAAGCCTGTACTGAGAGCTGGAGGGGTAATGGGGCAGTGTGTTCTCAGGGAGGGTTCTGCAGCCCAGCAGACCCCTCATGCCCCCACCCTGACCCCTCTCAACCCCCTTATTCCCAGGTCCTGTGTCAAGGTGGGGGTGTGTGTGATTAGGACAGGACTTGCCCATTAGTCTCACTCCTGGCAGCAACTAGTTCCCTGCTTGTGTAGCGTGTGAGTGTGGTCTGTGATTTCCTCAATGTGAGATTGCCTTCTGAAACTCAGCAGCCCAGACTCACCGCTGGGTAAGGAACTAAAGGGTGAAGCATCCAAGGCCACAATACAACATCACTGCCCACCTTGTTCCTAGGTCAATATTTAACCCTTAATCAATACCTTAAAGTACAGACCATCTGGCCACTTAACACACTACTGAGTGTGGGATCTTCCAATGCACATATTAATTGCTGCATTTCCTACATGACCATAACTTGTATTCATGGGATTGTGGGCATCATGGGGAGGGCCCAGTTACCCTTGATAAGGTGCCACTGAGTAACTCTCTTGAACTGCGGCAGTCCATGTGGTGTAGGTGGGATGACCTTTTTGCAGGACTAACGAAAACACTGAGCAGCTCCGGCACAATCGACACAGTTCTCAACATGATGTATACAAATGGCCTGAGAAGGTACTATTACCCTCCTCTGTCCTTAATGAATAAGTTACACAATGTTCAAAATTTCACGTAACTTATCAATTATCAATTTATCAATAACCACTGGATTCCTCTTCCTTGGGGACCTTTCTTGATTCAAATGTTCATACTTTGGGGAAGAACTTCGGCTTGTCCTGACCTGGGAGTGAGGGGGACTTTTATCCAACAAACACTGGTTTTGACCTTGATCTCCAATTGAATTTCCCCTTTCATCTGACTCAGATCTGAATTAGTTTCAGGCACAACTTGTCTTGGACTGACTATTGACACGCTACTGGCATTCCAATTACTCAATGAATTTAATTCTTCCCAATTCGCTTCTTCTTATGAAGTGGAGGTGCCGGTGTTGGACTGGGATGGACAAAGTCAGAAGTCACATGATACCAGGTTATAGTCCAACAGGTTAGTTAGAAATCACGAGTACCTTGCTGCTCCTGCGTCACCTGGCGACATCACACTTGTTTCTGTCGCCTGACTCCCTATAGTGACTCTTTCTGCTTGGATTCATTTCTCTTTCCCGGATTGTGTTGGATGGGGCTTTAGCCATGAAAATCTCATTCTAGACCATCTTCTATAAAGTAATCAGCTGCTATTGGGAGTAGTGTGAGATGAGTAACAATAAATAAACATAAAATACATCAGTCTGTGATTCAATGATATTTCTTCCAGCATTGTGTGTTTATTTAACATGAGCATGTTTTACAACCATCCACGTTCTCCATTCAACACGGAATGACCTGGTGGGTTTCCAGTGTGTTGGATCCCATTCCAATGTTTATGAAATCTTCTGACAGTAAAAATCAGAAACAATGATTCACATTCTATCTGAGCATAATTTCACTCACTGGTCCTCAGGTGAGTGAAGAAAATGCTGTTAATCTCTCAACACCATTTTTTTTATATTGGGAATATTTTGTCACACTTCTTTCTCCAAACCCAAAGGACTTCTTTCCTTCAGAGAGAAAAGTCCAAGCTTACTCAATCTTTCTTCATAAGGCAAGCCCTCCAGTCCAGGCAGCATCCTGGTAAACCTCCTTTGCACCTTCTCCAAAGCCTCTGTATCTTCCTATAGTAGGGCGACCAGAACTGGACACAATATTCCAAGTGTGGTCACACCAGGGACTTGTAGAGCTGCAGCAAAACCTCGCGGCTCTTAAACTCGGTCACCCTGTTAATGAATGCCAAAACACCATATGCTTTCTTAACAACCCTATCCACTTGGATGACAACTTTGAGGGATCTATGTACTTGCACACCCAGATCCCTCTGTTCCTCCACTCTGCCAAGAATCTTGTCTTTAATCCTACATTCAGCATTAAGTTCGACCTTCCAAAATGCATCACTTTGTATTTATCCATCTGCCATCTCTCAGACCAGCTCTTCATCCTGTCAATGTCATGCTGCAGCCTGCAGTAGCCCTCGATACTATCATTTGCAACTTTACTAACAAACCCCTCAACGTCCTCATCCAAGTCCTGAAAAAAACTACAAAGAGAAGAGGCCCAAAAACAGAGCCCTGCGGGACCCCACTCAACACTGACCTCCAGGCAGAATACTTTCCATCTGCAACCACTCTCTGCCTTCTCTCAGCTAGCCAATTCTGAATCCAGATAGCCAAATCTCCAGGTATCCCATACTTCCTGACTTTATGGATGAGCCTACCATGGGATACCTTATCAAATGCCTTGCTGAAGTCCATATATACCATATCCACTGCTCGACCTTCATTAACCTGTCTTGTCACCTCCTCAAAGAACTCAATAAGGTTTGTGAGGCATGACCTGCCCCTCACAAAGCCATGCTGACTGCCTTTAATCACGCTATTCTTTGCCAAATAGTCATAGATCTATCCCTCAGAATTCTTTCCAAACCTTTGCTGACCACACACGTAAGACCAACTGGTCTGTAATTGGCAGGGATTTCCCTATTACCCTTCTTGAAAGAGGAACAACATTCCCCTCCTTCCAATTCTCTGGTATGACTCCCGTGGAGAGTGAGGAGGCAAAGATCTTCACCAGCGGCTTAGCAACCCTGTTTCTCACTTCCTGGAGCAGCCGAGGATAAATCTGGTCTGGCCCTGGGGACTTATCAATGTTAATATTTTCCAAAATTTCAGCACATCAACTTTATCAATCTTGATCTGGTCAAGCCTATATCCCAGCTCCTCAAAGTTTTCATTCACAACAAGGTCCCTTTCCTTAGAGAAAACTGAAGCAAAAAACTCATTTAAGGCTTCCCCTATCTGCTCAGACTCCATGCACAAGTTCCCTATGCTATCCCTGATCGGCCTTGCCTTCTCCCTGATCACTCTCTTAAAGGATTCACTCGATCTATCCTGTCCGTACCTGACATATGCTTCCTTCTTTTTCTTAACCAAACCCTCAATTTCTTTAGTCATCCAGCATTCCGTATACCTACCAGACTTCCTTTCACCCTAACAGGAATATACTTTCTCTGGATTCTTGTTATCTCATTTTCGAAGGCTTCCCATTTTCCAGCCGTCACTGCCCCCAGTCAAAGTCAGCCTTGCTCCAATTAGGACTTCAACTTTTAGGTCAGGTCTATCCTTTTCCATCACTATTTTAAAACCAGTAGAATTATGGTCGCTGGCCCCAAAGTGCTCCCCCACTGACACCTCAGTCACCTGCCCTTCCTTATTTCTCAAGAGTAGATCAAGTTTTGCACCTTCTCTAGTGGGTACATCCACACACTGAATCAGAACATTTTCCTGTACACACTTATCAAGTTCCTCTCCATCTAAACCCTTAACACTATGGCAGTCTCAGTCTACGTTTGAAAAGTTAAAATCCCCTGCCATAACTGCCCTATTATTCCTGCATGGAATTGATCACCCAATCTGATCTCAGGCGACCGAATCAACACGGACATCTACTACAAACCAACCGACTCCCACAGCTACCTGGACTACACCTCCTCCCATCCTGCCCCCTGTAAAAACGCCATCCCATTCTCCCAATTCCTTCGTCTCCGCCGCATCTGCTCCCAGGAGGACCATTTCAAAATACGTACAACACAGATGGCCTCCTTCTTCAAGGACCGCAATTTCCCCCCCGACATGGTCGAC
>NC_057727.1:1554362-1556144 GCF_004010195.1 Chiloscyllium plagiosum
CTCCAGCCCGGCACCGCCTTCCTGACCTGCAGTCTTCTTCTTGACCTCTCCGCCTCCACCCTACTCCGACCTATCACCCTCACCTTGACCTCTTTCCACCTATCACATTTCCAACTCCCCTCCTCCAAGTCCCTCCTCCCTACCTTTTATCTTCTCCTGCTGAACACTCTCTGCTCATTCCTGAAGAAGGGCCTGTGCCCGAAACGTCGAATCTCCTGTTCCCTGGATGCTGCCTGACCTGCTGTGCTGTTCCAGCAATAAAGTTTCAACTTTGATCTCCAGCATCTGCAGACCTCACTTTCTCACCCAATCTGATCACCTACCGGCAGCTGCCAAGAAATCCGCCACCATCATTACCACCCTGTGTGTTGGAGGAGGAGGACTGAAAGCCATTAGAGGATAAGACCATAAGAAACAGGAACAGGAGGCCATTCAGCCCCTCAAGCCTGCTCCACCATTCAATAGGATTGTGGCTGATCCAACATTCCTCACATTCACTTTCCTGCCCTTTCCCAGTAATCCTTGATTCCCCGACTGATCAATCATCTATCAATTTCAGCCTTAAATGTACACAAGGACTCTGCTCACACCTGTTGGCACATAAGACAATCTCCCCATCCCAGGGGTCAGCCGAATGAACCTTCTTTTAACTTTTCTAAATTAAATGAAGTGTAGAGAGCTCAAATTCTCAATCTCTTAGCAATAGAAATCATAGAGATATACAGCACGGAAACAGACCCTTTGGTCCAACTCGTCCATGCCAACCAGATATCCTGATCCAACCTAGTCCCACCTGTCAACACCTGGTCCATATCCCTCCAAACCCTTCCTATTCAGATATCCATCCAGAGAGCACGAGAAGGTAGTTAGGTTGTGTTGGTGGAATCAGAGATGCAGTTAGACTTGGGGGCAGCTGTAAAATGGGTTAATGTGAATATGTGAAGAATGTGGTCTGCATCATGATTAGGAAGTGATGTAAGATCAAAGACCTACACACTGAGGGTTATTTCTAACCATGTGATGGGAAAGGTGAAATCATCACAATCTCAGTATTCACCACGTTTAAATACCAAAGTAATATTTTGCAACATCAAAGACTCCTGTATCTTTACCAACTCTTCTGTCAAACACACGATAAGAGACTAGCAGCACAGTTCTGCCATTAAGCAGCATCTCTCATCATTTTCCCAGATTTTGGAGAGGTCACTGGAATTCAGCAGCTGTTGGGATTCAGACCAGATTAATGGATGCAGGGACAGGGTCAGGAAGATCCCACACTCTGAAGGTGTTAATGACCAAATCATTGGTCTTGTGGGAAAGAAAGGACTGCAGATGCTCAAGATCTGAGACACACACAGAAACTGCTGGAGAAACTCAACAACTCTGGCCACAACTGTGGGAAGAAAGCAGAGTTAACATTTCCAATCCAAGGAGCGTACCCACCATAATGTATACTTACCATGGGTTGTGTGATGTATAAATATTGGCCGTGATTAAACCCACTGCCTTCTTCAAAGGAGTGGATATGGGATCTTTAGTGTCCACCCCAGAGCGGAGGATTGGTTTAATATTTCATCAGAAAGATCACATCACAACCTTTGCAGCTTTAAGCACTGAGCCTCCGACAGTGCGACACTCCCTTAGTACTGACCCTCTGACAGTGCGACACTCCCTTAGTACTGACCCTCTGACAGTGCGGCACTCCCTCAACACTGACCCTCCGACAGTGCGGCATTCGCTCAGCACTAACCCTCTGACAGTGCGGCACTCCCTCAGCACTGA
>NC_057727.1:1556150-1573000 GCF_004010195.1 Chiloscyllium plagiosum
CACTGATCCTCTGACAGTGTGGCACTCCCTCAAAACTGATCTCCTGACAGTGTGGCACACCCTCAACACTGATCCTCTGACAGTATGGCACTCCCTCAACACTGATCCTCTGACAGTGTGGCACTCCCTCAGCACTGATCCTCTGACAGTGCGACACTCCCTCAGCACTGATCCTCTGACAGTGTGGCACTCCCTCAAAACTGATCTCCTGACAGTGTGGCACACCCTCAACACTGATCTCCTGACAGTGCGGCACTCCCTCAACACTGATCCTCTGACAGTGCGGCACTCCCTCAACACTGATCCTCTGACAGTGTGGCACTCCCTCAATGCTGACCCTCTGACAGTGCGACACTCCCTCAGTACTGACAATCTGACACAGTGGCATTCCTTCAGCACTGCACTGAGTATTGTCCTAGATTTGCTGTACAACCTCCTGCCTGAGAGGTGAGCGTGTCCTCAGGAGTCTGAGCTAACAGTTATCATTTGTCCAGGTTACGGGTCTCAATGCCCTGTTTGTTCAGTAATATACGAGGAACACAGGATGTGAATCTCTTACATGGTGACTCCCATGGCAAACAGCTTCTCATACTCATCCCTGGAGGAATAGTTTGGGATCACCTGGAAGACAAAAAGAAATTCAATCATTCAGCCTCACAAAACACAGCAACCCTCCACACACTTTGCTATCGATTGGGAAATGCAGTAGCCATTGAGATGGGACCTACACCTGTCCTCAGAATTCCTCTTGCACTGTTTCACATCAAAGTGGGGGGATAAAGCTAGCCACTCAGCCCACAGGTTTAAGGGGCACTTGACCCTCCCTGCTCTCTCTCCTCATCGAAATCAATCTTCGTTCTCTTCTCCCTGAAAAACCTGTCTTGCTGTTACTTTCAGGAGACAGGAAACGCCATTGAAATAACAGTTTAAAAAAATGTCATATGCAAAAATGAATCAGAAGCACATAGCTTCAACAAGTAAAAGAGCAGATTGAATGGAATGGTTAAACTGGGAGTGCAACAAAGGTTCACCAGACAGGACCCTAGGATGGAGGCATTGATGTATGAAGAGAGATTGAAGTGGTTAGAATTACATTCACTGGTGTTTAGAAGAATGAAGGGGAAAATCTCCTAGAAACTTCTAAAATTCTAACAGGATGAGACAGGGTAAAGCAGAGAGGATGTTCTTCGTATTAGGGAGTTCAGATTCAGGGCTTACAGTCTAAGGATATGGGGTGGGCCTTTTAGGACTGAGATGAGGAGAAATGTGAGTGGGGAGCCTGTGGAATTCTCTGCCACAGAAAGCAGTTGAGGCCAAAACATTGAATGTTTTCGAGATGGAATTCGATATAATTCATTGGACTAAAAGGATCAAAGGGTATGGGGGTGAAAGTGGAAACTGAGTTGGATGAGATGCCGTGATTGTCATGAATCGCGGAGCAGGCTCGAAGGGCTGAATGGCCTACGCATGCTCCTAGTTTCTGTGTTTCTATGACTCAACACTGAACGGGTCAGACCAGAAGAATTAGACCAAGAGAGTGATTGAACAAGAGGGGGATGGGCAGCTTGAGTTATAAACCCATTCTCGGGATGTTGGTGTCGCTGGCCGGGCCCACATTGGTTACACATTTCCAGGTGACATTGGAAAGATGGCCATGAGTGACCCGCTGCAGTCCATGTGCTGTAGGTAGACCCATAATGACCTCAGGGAGAGAATTCCAGGACTTTGACCCAGCTACATTGAAGGAACGGTGATATATTTCCAAGTCAGGATGGGGAGTGGCTTGGAGGGGAACTTGCAGGGGATGGTGTTCCCATGTATCTGCTGGCCTTGTCCTTCTAGATCGAAGTGGTTGTAAGTTTGGAAGGTGGTCTGTTAATGCAGAGTATGAAGCAGAGAGACTGATAACAAAGTCTGAATTAAATGGGAGCACAAAGTAAGTAACAATAAGGAAGAACATGGTTAGTAATAGCCAGAACCATGCAGAACCTGGGCCCCTGGGCAGTGAGAGACGCTGTTCTCCTTACCATGCCATTCGTGAGGACCACCCGTGGAGCATTTCGGGGACTCGGGAATAATCCCTGTGGGTGCCCGCTGTACATGACCAGGGTCTGCTGCTCCGTCATCTGGGATAGGTAGTACATCACCAGGCGGAACTATCAACAGGGGCATCCAAAAGATACAATCATCAGAGAGGACAGGCAGTCAGGCAATGACTCCAACAAAAACACAGCTCGTAGAGTATAACTGTTATATACACCAGGCATGGCTTCTCACTTCAGTTCTGTCTCATGACATTGCAACATCTCACTGGGACTCGCTGAGAGCAAATCTGATGGGCCAAATGGCCTAACTCTGCTGCTGCATCTTGTGCCCTCTTTTCCTTCATGCCTGAGTCAGAGGGCTGTGGGATCAAGTTTCACTCCAAACACCTCGGCCCGTTATCCAGGCTTGGTGCTGAGGGAGTGCTGCACTGTCTGAGGAGCATGCCAGCTCTCCCAGGTAGAGGTAAAAGATCCCACGGCCTTTAGCTTGTTGGTGATCAGGGGATTCTCTCCATTTCTCTCCAATAATTACCTCACAAACATCACCATGAAAACATATGAAGGCATATGTCTGGTGGGATCATGCTGTGCACAGAACTGGCTGAGGTGTTACCAACAACAGTGATTCCGGTTCAGCACCGTCTCATTGGATGCAGTGCTTTGGAATGTCCTGATCAATGTTGGTCACCATAACCACCAGGACCAGTTGGGATCCACTGCTCGGACTAGAGCTCACTCATACAAAAGCTGCGCCCGTGTCTCACGGCAGAGTCACTGTCCCCCATGACCTGCTCCAGGAATTCCTCAGAGACTGGCTTCAGGAAATAGAGGCATCCAGTCCATTTTTCTGAATCAAACCCCAGGGGAATTCACCAAAACAAACCTCACTCCAACCCCTAATGACACATTCCGAGTGGGGTACAACACTTCCAGCACAGGGACAGCATGGGGATTGATACAGAGTAAAGCCCCATCTACAACGTTCCCCATCAAACACTGCCCGGGACAGGGACAGCACGGGGTTAGAATCCCTACAGTAAAGAGACCATCCAGCTAGCATCAATCCTTCAGAGAGCATCCTGACCAGATCCACCCCATCACTGTCACCTCACATGGGGCTTTTACTGTGGCTAATCCATCTGGCCTATGCATCCCTGAACACTATGGGCAACTTAGTATAGCCAATCCACCTAACCTGAACATCTTGGGACTGTGGGAGAAAACTAACGCAGACACAGGGATAATGTGCAAACTCTACACAGACAATCGCCTGAGAGTGGAGTCAAACCCAGATCTCTGGTTCCGTGAGACAGCAGTGCTAACCACTGGGCCACTGGGCCATGTTAGATACAGACTGCTTATGGCCATCTTGTGAGTCAAGTTGTCACTTTGGTGCCAGTGTAAGTGGGGAGATATATTTCATGTGGAATTGAGTCTGGAGTTAGTTTACTCCTTACTGGTAGCACACAGGGTGTGTGAGTGTGTGTGTCAGTGTGTGTGTGAGTGTAAATGTGTGTGTGTGTGTGTTTCTGGGAAACATCAGTTTGAAAGTGAAATAAGCACTGATAGATTGTTGGCTGAGTAACAGGCAGGTCATATTCTTATTGCAAAGTCTGTCCTGTTTGAATAACTGATCAATTAAACAACCATCTCCTGACACCATCAAATAAATTCCTGTGATATTCCTTCACTTGTTTTATCTTTCCTACATTCCGAGACAACACCTGGAATATATAAAGATTGGAAAACAAGCCACAGCTGTTGACTTTCACTTTATTTTTTTGCTTCAATTCCACATTAAACACGAATCAGAAAACTCTTTCTAACAGCCTTTCTCTGCAGGATGCGGACTGTGCAGCTGCCCTTTCAGACAGTTGCTCTCAGGATGTGACTGATCTTTTTTGCCTGCCTTGTTATTTTATCATCAACTGACTGGACTGTTCTGTCACTACAGAGGGGTCTAACTTTGACCCAACTTTTTACGTAGTTCAAAACTCTGCTATTCCGCATTTCAAAACTCCCTCGATCCCATTCACATATCTCCCTGACCACACTTAATCTTTCAAATACAGGAAGTCTTCTTCAGAACCTTAGGCAGAAGTGGATACTGCAGATGCTGGAAATCAGAGTCTAGATTAGAGTGGTGCTGGAAAAGCACAGCAGGTCAGGCAGCATCCGAGGTTCAGAATCGTCCCTGGACCTTTCTCTCAACAATTCGCCCGAGGGTGGAATCAAACCCAGGTCTCTGGTACCGTGAGACAGCAGTGCTAACCTCTGAGCCACTGTACCATGTTAGATACAGACTGCTTATGGCCATCTTGTGAGTCATGTTGTCACTTTGGTGCCTGTATAAGTGGGGAGATGTACTTCATGTGGAACTGAGTCTGGCGTTAGTTTGGAGAAGAGAAGATTAGAAGGTGACCTGGTTGAGGTATTCAGAACAACATTGACAGGGTGAAGAGCGTTACTCTGTTTCCACTAGTTGGCATGTCAGTAACTAGGATTCGCAATTTCAAGATGATTAAGCAAGAGAGTAAGATGAAGAGAAACTTCTTTACTCAGAGAGTTGTTGGGATTTGGAATGTGCTGCCGGGGACAGTGGTGGAGGCAGATTCCATCGGAGGTTTCAAAACAGAGCTGGAGATATATTTGAAAGGGATGACTTTAGAACGCTGTGGAGATAGGGCTGGAAAGTGGGATGAGCTGTTCGGGAGCTGCTACAGCCATAATGGGTCAAATGACCTCTGTCTATACTGTAACATTCGATGTTTCTATACTGACAGACCTGCTGAGTTTCACCAGCAATTTCTACATTAGTTTCAGATTTCCAACATCTCCAGTTCTCTGATTTTTTTTTGTTCAGTGTCAACCCTGATGCGTTCAGGTGGCTCTGGCGATATACCGAGAGCGATGGCCAGTGATGGAGGAGACTGCACTTTCACCCCAGCACACAGCAGACTGGGAGGTTCTCCTGCCCTTGGCGTGTGTTGAAAGGTTTCTCGGGCTGATACTCAACCTGTTTGCCCATATTATGAATACCCCATCCATATTTAACAATTCCCCGAGTGGGACTCCATCCAGGAGCTGCTGTCCCAGAGGCAGGAATGGTACCCATTCCATTGCCTGCCTTCCTTAGAGTTCGACATCGACAGGATAATCCCATCCTTCCCACTAACCAATGCAAGGTGGGTTTACCTGGGCCCAATTACTGAAGACCTGTCCATTGCCTCCATAAGTCACAAGTTCCTGGGGAAACTGAAAACAAAATATTTGAAATGAGTCAGCAAGTATTCCCAGGAACCTATGGAATATATCTGTCCAGCATGGAGCTGGGAGGGAGTAGGATATCGGGATCAACCCTGAGTCTCTGTTAAGCCTGTGATTCCCAGCACAGGGAGCACAAGGACAGAGAGAGAGAGGGGGAAGAGGATGACACAATTGCTGAAGACTGAGCCAGAGGAGGGTATCGGAAATGTCGAAGAAGGGCATAGGGATGGGCAGTGAGGTTCTCATGGTGGAGCAGCCAGTCTACACTCACCTGCAAAGACAACTGCTTGATATCGAAATATAGAAAGTAGGAGCAGGACTAGCCCACTACCACAGAGTGCCACACTATTGTAGGGTCAGTACTGACGGAGCGCTGCACTGTCATAGGGCAGGTACTAAGGGAGCGCCGCACTGTCAGAGGATCAGTACTGAGGGAGTGCCGCACTGTTGGAGAGTCAGTGCTAAGGGACTACCGCACTGTTGGAGGCTAAGCTCTGAGGGAGTGCTGCACTGTTAGAAAGTCACTACCGAGGGAGTGCCGCACTGTGGGAGGGTCAGTAATGAAGGAGTGCTGCACTGTTGGAGGGTCAGTGCTGAGGGAGTGCTGCACTGTCAGAGGGTCAGTGCTGAGGGAGTGCTGCACTGTCAGAGGGTCAGTGCTGAGGGAGAGCCACACTGTCGGAGGGTCAGTGCTGGAGGAGTGCTGCACTGTCGGAGGGCCAGTGCTGGGGGAGTGTCACACTGTCAGAGTGTCAGTAATGAAGGAGTGCCACACTGTCGGAGGGTCAGTGCTGGGGGAGTGCTGCATTTTCAGAGGGTCAGTGCTGGGGGAGTGCTGCACTGTTGGAGAGTCAGTGCTGAGGGCGCGCTGCACTGTTGGAGGGTCAGTGCTGAGGGAGTGCCACACTGTCGGAGAGTCAGTGCTGGGGGAGTGCTGCACTGTCAGAGGGTCAGTGCTGAGGGAGTGCTGCACTGTCAGAGGGTCAGTACTGGAACTCACTGTCTTGCAGAGGAGTCACTGAACTAAAGGCAATTAGCAATGGGGAACAAGTGCTGTAATTGCCAGAGACACCCACATCACATGGCAAAATAGACAAAGTTCCCATGACATTACTTTGAAGAAATGTCGGCTAACACCATTGTTGGCCCCTGGCATAAATATGTATTCCTTCACCAACATCACTAAAACATATCATTTATTTATTACAGTTCTGTTTATGGGGTATTACTCAGTGTAACATGTCTGCCAGCGTTCCTGTATTGTGGCAGTGACCAGATTCTAGATGCCCTCCATTGTCTTGGAAACATTTTGAAATGTGTCAGTGGAGAAAGGCACCATCTAAATGCATGCTTTTTACTTATGCACAGGATGAGGACAAAGGCTGGCTGCTCCCACTACTTATTGACCGTCCCCAGTTGCCCCTTGAGATGGTGGGGGTGAGCTATCTTCTGGAACCACTGCAGTCCATCTGCTGTAGGTAGACCCACAATGCCCTTCAGGAGGGAATTTCAGGATTTTGACCTAGCGACAGTGAAGGAGCAGCGATATATTTCCAAGTCAGGATGGTGAGTGGTTTGGAGGGGAATTTTCAGGGAGTGGTGTTCCCATGTATCTGCTGCCCTTGGTCCTTCTAGATGGCAGTGGCTGTGGGTTTGGAAGGTGCTGTCTGGGGATCTTTGGTGAGTTTCTGCAGTGCATCTTGTAGATAGTACACACTGCTGCTACTGAGCGTCGGTGGGGCAGGGAGTGGATGTTTGTGGATGTGATGCCAATCAAGCGGCTGTTTTGTCCTGGATGGTGTTGAGCTTCTTGAGTCTTGTTGGAACTGCCCCCATCCAGGCAAGTGGGGAGTATTCCATCACACTCCTGACTTGTGCCTTGTAGATGGTGAACAGGCTTTGAGGAGTCAGGAGGGGAGTTACTCCCCGCAGTATTCCTAGCTTCTGACCTGCTCTTGTAGCCGCTGTGTTTATGTGGTGAGTCCAGTTGAGTTTCAGGTCAATAGTAACCTCCAGGATGTTGATGGTGGGGGATTGAGTGATGGTAACACCATTGTATGTCAAGGGGCAGTGGTTAGGTTCTCTCTTGCTGGACATGGTCATTGCCCGGCATTTGTTTGGTATGAATGTTACTTCACGCTTATTAGCCCAAGCCTGGATATTGTCTAAAGTGTTGCATTTTGACATGGACTGCTTCAGGATCTGAGGAGTTGCAAATTGTGCTGAACATTGTGTGATCATCGGTGAACATCCCCACTTTAATGATGGAGGGAAGGTTATTGATGAAGCAGCTGAAGGTGGTAGGACCAAGAACACTACACTGAGGGACTGCTGTGAGACATCAGGAAGTGGATGGACACCAGGTTTAAACCAAGGCTGCATTCACCTGTGTCACACTTGGCTGCAACAACTCCTCCCAGAAACTGCAGGGCTGCTGGAGAGATAGGCCTTTACCTGAGCAACGTGTGAGTCCAGGTTATTCATGATCATGTGCATGATTGCTGCAGCTGCCTTTGTTTTGCAGGGATACTGACTGATTGGATATGCTCTGCAACAAACAAAAATAAAACAAGCTGATTAAGTGGCCTTCACGTGAACTTCAGGGATACCATTGCTGCCTTGTTGAAATAACTCAGAAGATGCCTGTCAGCAAGTCACCCTTTATTTACACATGTTATTAAACAGTCCTCAACAATAGTACTGCCTCATTCAGTGTCAGGTACCACAGTGTCAGTTTCTCTGACACTCCCAATTTTTATTGGTCAGCCAGGGCTCCCTGATTGGAGTAGATTAACAGCCCCAATCAGGGAACTCAGATTCTATAAGGTCCACCTGACTGATCTCGTTCCAATCCCAGCACTTGGGCTGTCTGTGTTTGTTTCAGCCTCTCTGACACTAAAACAAACATTAATATTACATTCATAAATCTCACTTTGCATTCTTAATTTAAACATCCACTCCCCCTACCACCCTGACGTTCCACCCAAGATGCACTGCAGAAATTCATCAAGGCTTCCGGACAGCACCTTCCAAAGCCACAACCACTTCCATCTAGAAGGACAAGGGCAGCAGATACATGGGAACACCATCCCCTGCAAGTTCCCCTCCAAACCACTCTCCATCCTGACTTGGAAATATCTCGCCGTTCCTTCAGTGTGGCTGGGTCAGAATCCTGGAATTCCCTCCCTCAGGGCATTGTGGGTCTACCCACAGCACATGGACTGCAGCGGTTCAAGAAGGCAGCTCACCCCCACCTTCTCAAGGGGCAACTAGGGACGGGCAATGAATGCTGGGCCCAGCCACCGACACTTATGTCCTGAGTATATAATAAAAAATAATGGAGGTAAATTAGGCATTTAGGTATGCTGTAAGAAGTGGGTAAAATGGAGAAAGGAGTAGGGAGATAATAATTATGGGTGGCACAGTGGCTGAGTGGTTAGCACTGTTGCCTCACTTCACCAGGGACCCAGGTTCGATTCTGGCCTCGGTCAACCGTCTGTGTGGAGTTTGCACATTCTCCTGTGTCTGTGTGGGTTTCCTCCGGGTGCTCCAGTTTCCTCCCACAGTCCAAAGATGTGCCGGTCAGGTGAATTGGCCTTGCTAAATTGCCCACAGAGTTAGGTACATTAGTCAGAGGGAAATGGGTCTGGGTGGGTTACTCTTCAGCGGGTCAGTGTGGACTGGTTGGGCCAAAGGGCTTGTTTCCACACTGTATGAATCTAATCTAATTGCTCTTCCGGGCAGGGCAGCTGGAGGTATGACCCTCAACAACAGAGACATACGATCAAATATTTTATCGAGTGTGCACAAACAATCCTGATATTTTCACTAACTCACCTCATGTCAATCTGTGGGCAGAACCTGTACATGTAAATATGACCAAACTCTCTGAGCTCAGTCGCAAACTCAGGAGCGAGGAGGCTGTGCAGGTTGGAGGGAAAATAACGCAAGGCATTTCTCAGAGCCACCTATCAAAAAAAAAACAGAATATGTCTGCCACTACCTTCATACTTATCATCTCTAAGTATTAACACACAGTGTCGATTCCATCTTGCACATATTTAACCACCAGCTTGCTCTGAAGTTACATATAACTAGGTCTGTGTCATCCATTTGCTCATGGCAGTTATTATTCACATTAATTCAGTCCAAAATATCTCCACAGAGGCCGGTATCCTGTCACCAGGTCCCCCTTAACTTACAGATTCAACTCCCACAGAGCCAGCTCTCAGAGTGAGCAGGACCTCTGACACTCCTGTTTATATGTCAGCCAGGTCTCCCGGATCGGACCAGATTAACAGCCCCAATCAGGGAACTTGCATTCTATGAGGTCCCCAAGCTGACCTTGTTCCAGTCTCTACATCCCTCTCCCTCTGACTCCGAGGACATCGGCCGGTTCTTTTTCTTATAGCCTCTCCTGGGGTGTTTTGAACGAGATACGGTTCCTCTGACTCAGCCTCGGATACAGATGGTGTGTAACGGAACACTGCCTGCCGCTTGTGCCTGGAGCATCTCTTCATCCTCTTCTTCAGACGGTAAAGGTATCGCACTGTGACAGCCACCCTGTCCAGCTCAGACTCTGAGGTTTCTTTGACACTCGGCAAAGGGGGAGAATTCTGACAGCCTTTCTGACTGTTCTGTGGGGCAGGGTATGTTTTGCTCCTGCATTGTTTGCGAGTTTGTAGCTTTCATGTGGTCCACGTGCTTATTCAGGATCGCCTCACCTACCCATACTTTGTACCTCACGGGACCTGACCTTGTGTTGACCCTGCCTCTTACCCATGCAGGGAGAGTCCCATGGTTCTGACACCAAACTTCGTCTCCTAAAGTAAACTGTTCCTCTCACTTAGAAGTGTCCTCTGTCCAACATTGGTGTTCCTGATGTAGATTCACCACCCCCACTTCCCCCAGCTCCGGGAGGATCAGATTTAACCTGGTGCAGGGTCCTCTCCTCATTAGTGCCTCTGCTGGAGCTATCCCTGTAGTTGCATGAGGGGCAGTCCGATAATCAAACAGGAACTGGCACAGTACGGTATCTTATGAAGCTGTGGCCTGTTTCTTTAAGCCTTCAAAGTTTGGACTGCTCTTCCCACCAGCCCATTGGATGATGGATGGTATGGAGCTGTCCTTACATGCTGAATGCCATTCAACTTTAGGAAATACTCCGTGCTGGTAAACAATGGCCCATTATCCGTGACCAACACTTTGAGAAATCTGTGCACTGCGAAAGATGCACGCAGTTTTTCTCTCGTTGTCCCCAGTGTTTGATGAATGAACTCTACACATGTCCATGAGCAGGCATCCACAATGACTAAAAACTAAGGACCTGCATAATCAATGTGTAACTGACTCCAGAGTTTACCTGGCCAGTCCCATGAATGTTGGGTAGCTGTTAGTGGTAATTTTGATTTTAGATTCCCTACAGTGTGGAAACAGGCCCTTCGGCCCAACAAGTCCACACTGACCCTCCGAAGAGTAACCCACTCAGACCCATTTCCCTCTGATTAATGTACCTAACACTATGGGCAATTTAGCATGACCAATCCAGCCTAACCTGCACATCTTTGGAGTGTGGGAGGAAACCGGAGCACCCGGAGGAAACCCACGCAGACACGGGGAGAATGTGCAAACTCCATACAGACAGTCGCCTGAGGTTGGAATCGAAACTGGGTCCCTGGTGCTGTGAGGCAGCAGTGCTAACCACTGAGCCACCGTGCCACTCCTTGTTGGCACTCTGGGCACTGCCCAAACAATGCGGCCATGTCTGCATCCAGTCCTGGCCACCAGACATACCATCTCACCAACTCTGCCCCATCAGCTGCTTCTCATAAGAGATTGGAACCAAAGTTGTACCCTTAATCTGTAAAGGTTCCCCAGTAGAGGTTTTCAGTTGAGCCAAGTTCTTGAACAAACTTAAGGGTTGGAATCCAGAGTGAATTTTATTAAAGACTGGTTTGGTGATCACTGTAACAGCCGTGCAGGTATCGACCTCCATGAGAACTGGTGACCATTTAATCAGACCTTTATTTTGATTAGTTCTAATCTGGACATTGATAAGCAATGCAACTGTTCCGAACTAGATGTAAATTGGTTTTCCAGGGTGTGCACCCACCTGGATATCAGCCTAGGAGTTCTCTTACTCACTTTAGATCTCATGGAGTCTTTTGATGTCTCAAATCCTCATACCGGCAACAACTACAATGGCCTGCCTGAAGAAAATGTTAACCATTTGGCTGATGCCTAGCTTTACTTTGGGGCTTTGTTGTGGGCTGACCTAGAGTCCCTCTTTGCAGGATATTCCCTGAGTGAGGCTGTGCAATGATCTTCCCTCAAGCTCAGACTGGTGAGGGTGTTCACTTCCATTGGAACAGCCTGCAACCTGAATGCTCAACTTGCCACATTTCCCTCAGAGCCAGCTCTCAGAGTGAGCAGAACCTCTGACACTCCTGTTTATATCTGTCAGCCAGGGCTCCCTGTTTGAAGCTGTTAATCTGGTCCAGTCAGGGAACTCATATTCTGTGAGGTTTACCTGGCGGATCTCGTTAGAGTCACCACACATTCTTCATTTATTTTTATGCAGGTTCAGTCAGATGAAGGAGAACACAAGATGAAAATTAATGGTGCAATTCTAAATGGAGAGCAGGAGCAGCAAAATCTGAAGACGGATAATCCTGTTATCAGGGAGGCAATGGCCATTAGGTATTACTGATGGACTGTTAATCCAGAAACCCAGATAATCTTCGCAGACAGGGTTTGAAACCCGTAACAGCACATCGTGGATTGGAATTTAATATAAATCTGGTATTAAGAGTTTAACGAAGACCATGAATCTACTGTTGATTGTCGGCGAAAGTCCATCTGGTTCATGAATGTCCTTTAGAGAAGTACCCGGTCTGGATGACATGTGACTCCAGACTCATAGCAATGTGGTTGACTCACAACAATTAGGGATGGGCAATAAATGCTGACCAAGCAAGCAACACACACATCCTGTCGATGTTACAAAAGAATTTTTAAAAATAATTAGTTGGGGGGAATGTTACAACAAAGCATGTGGCCACTTGGCACTCCCTCAGCACTGACCCTCTGACAGTGCGTCACTCCCTCAGCACTGACCCTCTGACAGTGCGGCACTCTCTCAGCACTGACCCTCTGACAGTGCGGCACTCCTTCAGCACTGACCCTCTGACATTGCGGCACTCTCTCAGCACTGACCCTCTGACAGTGCGGCACTCTCTCAACACTGACCCTCCGAAAGTGCGGCACTCCCTTAGAACTGACCCTCTGACAGTGCAGCACTCCCTCAGCACTGACCCTCCGACTGTGCGGCACTCCCTCAACGCTGACACTCCGACAGTGCCGCACTCCCTCAGCACTGACCCTCTGACAGTGCGGCAATCTCTCAGTACTGACCCTCTGACAGTGCAGCATTCACTCAGCACTGACCCTCTGACAGTGTGGCACTCCCTCAGTACTGACCCTCTGACAGTGCGGCACTCCCTCAGCACTGACCCTCTGACAGTGCAGCACTCCCTCTGTACTGACTCTCTGACAGTGCCGCACTCCCTCAGCACTGACCCTCTGACAGTGCAGCACTCCCTCAGCACTGACCCTCCGACAGTGCAGCACACCCTCAGCACTGACCCTCCGACAGTGCAGCACTCCCTCAGCACTGACCCTCCGGAAGTGCAGCACTCCCTCAGCACTGACCCTCTGACAGTGTGGCACTCCCTCAGCACTGACCCTCTGACAGTGCGGCACTCCCTCAGCACTGACCCTCCAACAGTGCAGCACTCATTCTCTCTGTCTATAATTAAGAAAGCCCTGTCTATTCCCTGTCAAATGGAAGGTTAGAAGCTCTATATTTGTGATTGTGAATTTAATCCCTAATCGAACTGAAATACGAGCTAGAAATTTACAAGTGAATGATTAACCAGATATCGTATGTTTTGCATGGTAACGGAGAATCCTAAACTTGCAGGTTCTCTAGAACACTGGGAATGGTAAAGCCTGGCTGTAAGAATTGTGATAATACGGGCCTCTTCTCAACACAGGCTGCTGTTCCAACTCCAGACAGCGGCAGGGTTCATTTGCTCCAGTACATTCCTTCTGACTAGATCTATTCCTTTCGTCCAGATAGCTCAAGGACAGAGACAGAGAGCGAGAGATCTGGCTCCTCTCTCTCCTCTCTGTCCCAGAGACATGACTAAAACACCCACTCAGACTGTCCAGCTGACACCAATTAACCCGGCATATACTAGAGCTTTCAGCTAAGTGAGGCTATTCAGCCCCTCGAGCCTGTTCCAACATTCCTTTGGATAACTTCACTTCCATCTAGAAGGACAAGAGCAGCAGATAATGGCAACACCACTCCCTGCAAGTTCCCCTCCGAACCACTCACCATCCTGACTTGGAAATATCTTGATGTTCCTTCACTGTTGCTGGGTCAAAATCATGGAATTATTTTCCTGACAGCTCTCTGGATGCCCTTACACCCGAATTACAGTTCAGTAAGAATGGGTTGAATGGTCCCATTCTACACTGGATCAATTCTATGATTCTGTCAATGGTTAAAGAAGGCAGCACATAAGCAGCTTCTCCAGGGCAGCCAGGGACAGACAATGAATGCTGCCTCTGACCGTGTCCCGTGAATGAATTTGAAAACAATCTATTTCCTTACCTTTTTCCAGACCCTCCAAAAATATCCCTACCCTACCTATTGCTTGTGAAATCGCCGACAGGCCACCAGTAAGTGCAGCATTTTGGAGGGGAGCGTGCCCCAGATTCTGTCCCTGCTCCATGTGAGGAAGTGCTTCCCAACAGTCAAACACCTTCCTTTCAAACATGGGAGTTAATAACCATTTGATTAAAATCTACGCACCAGGGGGGTGGGGGGACAGGGAACGCCCAGACATCTTCCCATCTCTCTCTCCACCCCCTACCAAGATGATACATTACATGGCATCAGGCGTTCTCGAAACCTGTCGAATACCTTCTCGTCGTCAAGGGTAAGGTTGGGAGTGCGGACTGGAGCGTGAGGCAGGCTGCTGTTTCTCCCTCTGTTGGGGGGCAGAGGTTGTAAAGGAAGCCCAGAGCACAGCTCAACCAGCAGCGGGTTCATTCCTGCAGACAACAAGGGACTTGGCTGACTCCCGGAGAGGCACTGCTGGTCACAGGTTGGGACACACAGCACACAGATATTGTTTCAAAACATCAGGGAGGCCCTCCCTTGCCCCCAACCCACCAGACTTCGGCCTCTGTCATTGGACAGTAATCATTCTCCAAAGATAAATGATTAATTTTGTGATAGCACACAAGCTCTCTGCAAATATTAGTTCTTCTACATTTCAGTAACTATTTGCCATATTGTTGGATGATTAAATGTTAATGTGCACCAGGGAGCAGCATGTCAGCTCAAAACATGAAGCATTCCATTTCAGACCAGATTTAATCAGACTCTGGGGCAGTCCCAGCTGCACTCTACAAGTTCTGGGTTCAATTCTCACACCACAACTGTTAATCTAGACTGACCCTCCCAGCGAGAGGCCACACCGTCAGAGGGTCAGCACAGACTCAGCACATTCCAGTAACAGAACCATAGACGAGCCGACAGTGCGGCACCCTCTCAGCATTGACCCTCTAACAGTGCGGCACTCCCTCAGTACTAACCCTGCGACAGTGCGGCACACCCTCAGTACTGACCCTCTGACAGTGCGGCACTCCCTCAGTACTGACCCTCTGACAGTGCGGCACTCCCTGAGTACTGACCCTCTAACAGTGCGGCACTCCCTCAGCACTCACCCTCTGACAGTGCGGCACTCTCTCAGCACTGACCTTCTGACAGTGCCACACTCCCTCAGTACTGACCCTCTGACAGTGCAGCACTCCCTCGGCACTGACCTCAGCGGTGAGTGAGTGCAGAACTGTCAGAGGGTCATTACTGAGGGAGTGCCGCACTGTCAGAGGGTCAGTACTGAGGGAGTGCTGCACTGTCAGAGGTCAGTACTGAGGGAGTGACGCACTGTCAGAGGGTCAGTACTGAGGGAGTGCCGCACTGTCAGAGGGTCAATACTGAGGGGGTGCGGAACTGTCGGAGGGTCAGTACTGAGGGAGCGCCACACTGTCGGAGGGTCAGTACTGAGGGAGTGCTGCACTGTCAGAGGGTCAGTACAGAGGGAGTGCCGCACTGTCAGAGGGTCAGTGCTGAGGGAGTGCCGCACTTTCAGGTCAGGACTGAGGGAGTGCCTCACTGTCAGAGGGTCAGCACTGAGGGAGTGCGGCACTGTCAGAGGGTCAGTACTGAGGGAGTGCTGCACAGTCAGAGGGTCAGTGCTGAGGGAGTGCCTCACTGTCAGAAGGTCAGTACTGAGTGAGTGCGGCACTGTCAGAGGGTCAGTGCTGTGGGAGTGCGCACTATCAGAGGGTCAGTACTGAGGGAGTGCCACACTGTCAGAGGGTCAGTGCTGAGGGAGTGCCGCACTGTCAGAGGGTCAGTACTGAGGGAGTGCCGCACTGTCAGAGGGTCAGTACTGAGGGAGTGAGTGCCGCACTGTCGGAGGGTCAGTGCTGAGGGAGTGCTGCACTGCCAGACGGTCAGTGCTGAGGGAGTGCTGCACTGTCGGAGGGTCAGTGCTGAGGGAGTGCCGCACTGTCAGACGGTCAGTGCTGAGGGAGTGCTGCACTGTCGGAGGGTCAGTACTGAGGGAGTGCGCCACTGTCAGAGGATCAGTGCAGAGTGAGTGTCGCACTGTCAGAAGGTCAGTGCCGAGGGAGTGCCGCACTGTCAGAAGGCCAGTACTGAGGGAGTGCCGCACTGTCAGAGGGTCAGTACTGAGGCAGTGCCGCACTGTCAGAGGGTCAGTACTGAGGGAGTACGGCACTTTCGGAGGGTCAGTACTGAAGGAGTGTGGCACTGTCAGAGGGTCAGTGCTGAGGGTGTGCCGCACTGTCAGAGGGTCAGTGCTGAGGGAGTGCCGCACTGTCAGAGGGTCAGTGCTGAGGGAGTGCCGCACTGTCAGAGGGTCAGACCCGAGGGAGTGCTGCACTATCAGAGGGTCACTACTGAGGGAGTGCTGCACTATCAGAGGTCCAGTGCTGATGGAGTGCGGCACTGTCAGAAGGTCAGTACTGAGGGAGTGCCGCACTCTCAGAGGGTCAGTACTGAGGGAGGGCCGCACTGTCAGAGGGTCAGTACCGAAGGAGTGCTGCAGTGTCAGAGGGTCACTACTGAGGGAGTGCGGCACTGTCTGAGGGTCAGTACTGAGGGAGTGCCGCGCTGTCAGAGAGTCAGTTCTGAGAGGGTGCCGCACTGTCGGCTGGTCTATGGTTCTGTTACTGGAATGTGTAAAGTCTGTGCTGAGAGACTGCCACACCGTCGGTGGGTCAGTGCTGAGGGAATGCCGCACTGTCAGTGGGTCAGCGCTGAGGGAGTGCCGCACTGTCAGAGGGTCAGCAATGAGGGAGTACGGCACTGTCAGAGGGTCAGTACTGAGTGAGTGCCGCACTGTCATAGGGTCAGTACTGAGGGAGTGCCGCACT
>NC_057727.1:1574297-1575717 GCF_004010195.1 Chiloscyllium plagiosum
GGTCAGTACTGAGGGAGTGCCGCACTGTCAAAGTGTCAGTACTGAGGGAGTGCCTCACTGTCAGAGGGTCAATACTGAGGGGGTGCGCCACTGTCGGAGGGTCAATACTGAGGGAGCGCCGCACTGTCGGAGGGTCAGTACTGAGAGAGTGCTGCACTGTCAGAGGGTCAGTACAGAGGGAGTGCGGCACAGTCAGAGGGTCAGTGCTGAGGGAGTGCCGCACTGTCAGAAGGTCAGTATTGAGGGATTGCCGTGCTGTCACAGGGTCAGTACTGATGGAGTGCTGCACTGTCAGAAGTCAGTACTGAGGGAGTGACGCACTGTCAGAGGGTCAGTACTGAGGGAGTGCCGCACTGTCAAAGTGTCAGTACTGAGGGAGTGCCTCACTGTCAGAGGGTCAATACTGAGGGGGTGCGCCACTGTCGGAGGGTCAATACTGAGGGAGTGCCGCACTGTCGGAGGGTCAGTACTGAGGGAGTGCGGCACTGTCAGATGGTCAGTACCGATGGAATGCCGCACTGTTGGAGGGTCAGTGCTGAGGGAGTGCGGCACTGTCAGAGAGTCAGTACTGAGGGAGTGAGTGCTGCACTGTCAGAGGGTCAGTACAAAGGGAGTGCCGCACTGTCAGAGGGTTAGTGCTGAGGGAGTGCGGCACTGACAGACGGTCAGTACTGAGGGAATGCCGCACTGTCAGAGGGTCAGTACTGAGGGGGTGTGGCACTGTCGGAGGGTCAGTACTGAGGGAGTGCGGCACTGTCAGATGGTCAGTACCGAGGGAGTGCCGCACTGTCGGTGGGTCAGTACCGAGGGAGTGCGGCACTGTCAAAAGGTTAGTAATGAGGGAGTGCCGCACTGTCAGAGGGTCAGTACTGAGTGAGTGCCGCACTGTCATAGGGTCAGTACTGAGGGAGTGCCGCACTGTCAGAGGGTCAGTACTGAGGGAGTGCTGCACTGTCAGAAGGTCAGTACTGAGGGAGTGCCACACTGTCAGAGGGTCAGTACTGAGGGAGTGCTGCACTGTCAGAAGTCAGTACTGATGGAGTGCCGCACTGTCAGAGGGTCAGTGCTGAGGGAGTGCCGCACTGTCAGAATGTTAGTAATGAGGGAGTGCCGCACTGTCAGAGGGTCAGTGCTGAGGGAGTGCCGCACTGTCAGAGGGTCAGTACTGAGTGAGTGCCGCACTGTCGGAGGGTCAGTACTGAGGGAGTGCTGCACTGTCAGAGGGTCAGTACTGAGGGAGTGCCGCACTGTCAGAGGGTCAGTACTGAGGGAGTGCCGCACTGTCAAAGTGTCAGTACTGAGGGAGTGCCTCACTGTCAGAGGGTCAATACTGAGGGGGTGCGCCACTGTCGGAGGGTCAATACTGAGGGAGCGCCGCACTGTCGGAGGGTCAGTACTGAGGGAGTGCGGCACTGTCAGA
>NC_057727.1:1575880-1577202 GCF_004010195.1 Chiloscyllium plagiosum
GGGTCAGTGCTGAGGGAGTGCCGCACTGTCAGAGGGTCAGCACTGAGGGCGTGCCGCACTGTCGGAGGGTCAGTACTGAGGGAGTGCCACACTGTCAGAGGGTCAGTGCTGAGAGGGTGCCGCACTGTCGGCTGGTCTATGGTTCTGTTACTGGAATGTGCTGAGTCTGTGCTGAGGGACTGCCACACCGCCGGTGGGTCAGTGCTGAGGGAGTGCCGCACTGTCAGTGGGTCAGCGCTGAGAGAGTGCCGCACTGTCGAAGGGTCAGCGCTGAGGGAGTGCCGCACTGTCAGAGGGTCAGCACTGAGGGCGTGCCGCACTGTCGGAGGGTCAGTACTGAGGGAGTGTGGCACGGTGAGACGGTCAGTACTGAGGGAGTGCTGCACTGTCAGAGAGTCAATACTGAGGGAGTGCCGAACTGTCAGAAGGTCAGTGCTGAGGGAGTGCGCTACTGTCTGAGGGTCAGTACTGAGGGAATGGGGCCCAGTCAGAAGGTCAGTGCTGAGGGAGTTCGGCACTCTCAGTGGGTCAGCGCTGAGGGAGTGCCGCACTGTCGAAGGGTTAGCGCTGAGGGAGTGCCACACTGTCAGAGGGTCAGCACTGAGGGAGTGCGGCACTGTCGGAAGGTCAGTACTGAGGGAGTGCCGCACTGTCAGAGGGTCAGTACTGAGGGAGTGCTGCACTGTCAGAGGGTCAGTACTGAGGGAGTAAGGCACTGTCAGAGGGTCAGCGCTGAGGGAGTGCCGCACCGTCGGTGGGTCAGTGCTGAGGGAGTGCCACACTGTCAGTGGGTCAGCGCTGAGGTAGTGCCGAACTGTCGAAGGGTCTGCGCTGAGGTAGTGCCGCACTGTCAGAGGGTAAGCAGTGAGGGAGTGCCGCACTGTCGGAGGGTCAGTACTGTGGGAGTGCCACACTGTCAGAGGATCAGGACTGAGGGAGTGCCGCACTGTCAGAGGGTCAGTGCTGAGGGAGTGCCGCACTGTCAGAGGGTCAGTACTGAGGGAGTGCCGCACCGTCGGTGGGTCAGTGCTGAGGGAGTGCCGCACTGTCAATGGGTCAGCGCTGAGGGAGTGCCGCACTGTCGAAGGGTCAGTGCTGACGGAGTGCCCCATTGTCAGAGGGTCAGCACTGAGGGCGTGCCGCACTGACGGAGGGTCAGTACTGAGGGAGTGCGGCACAGTCAGACGGTCAGTACTGAGGGAGTGCGGCACTGTCAGAGGGTCAGCAGTGAGGGAGTGCCGCACTGTCGGAGGGTCAGTACTGAGGGAGTGCCGCACTGTCAGAGGGTCAGTACTGAGGGAGTGCGGCACTGTCAGAGGGTC
>NC_057727.1:1579402-1580534 GCF_004010195.1 Chiloscyllium plagiosum
GAGGGAGTGCTGCACTGTCAGAGGGTCAGTGCTGAGGGAGTGCCGCACTGTCAGAAGATCAGTGCTGAGGGAGTGCAGCACTGTCAGAGGGTTAGTACTGAGGGAGTGCCGCACTGTCAGAGGGTCAGTACCGAGGGAGTGCTGCACTGTCAGAGGGTCAGTACTGAGGGAGTGCCGCACTGTCAGAAGATCAGTACTGAGAGAGTTCCGCACTGTCAGAGGGTTAGTACCGAGGGAGTGCTGCACTGTCAGAGGGTCAGTACTGAGGGAGTGCGGCACTGTCAGAGGGTCAGTACCGAGGGAGTGCCCCACTGTCAGAGGGTCAGTACTGAGGGAGTGCGGCACTGTCAGAGGGTCAGTACAGAGGGATTGCCGCACTGTCGGAGGGTCAGTACTGAGGGAGTGCCGAACTGTCGAAGGGTCTGCGCTGAGGTAGTGCCGCACGGTCAGAGGGACAGCAGTGAGGGAGTGCCGCACTGTCGGAGGGTCAGTACTGAGGGAGTGCCGCACTGTCAGAGGGTCAGTACTGAGGGAGTGCTGCACTGTCAGAGGGTCAGTACTGAGGGAGTGCGGCACTGTCAGAGGGTCAGCGCTGAGGGAGTGCGGCACTGTTAGAGGGTCAGTACCGAGGGAGTACCACACTGTCAGATGGTCAGTACTGAGGGAGTGCTGCACTGTCAGAGGGTCAGTACCGAGGGAGTGCAGCACTGTCAGAGGGTCAGTTCTGAGGGAGCGCGGCACTGTCAGAGGGTCAGTACCGAGGGAGTGCCGCACTGTCAGAGGGTCAGTACTGAGGGAGTGCTGCACTGTCAGAGGGTCAGTACTGAGGGAGTGCCGCACTGTCAGAGGGTCAGTACTGAGGGAGTGCTGCATTGTCAGAGGGTCAATACTGAGGGAGTGCGGCACTGTCAGAGGGTCAGTACCGAGGGAGTGCCGCAAAGTCAGAGGGTCAGTACTGAGGGAGTGCAGCACTGTCAGAGGGTCAGTACTGAGGGAGTGCGGCACTGTCAGATGGTCAGTACTGAGGGAGTGCCACACTGTCGGTGGGTCAGTACTGAGGGAGTGCGGCACTGTCAGAGGGTCAGTTCTGAGGGAGTGCCGCACTGTCAGAGGGTCAGTGCTGAGGGAGTGC
>NC_057727.1:1580601-1583295 GCF_004010195.1 Chiloscyllium plagiosum
CTGAGGGAGTGCGGCACTGTCAGAGGGTCAGTACTGAGGGAGTGAGTGCTGCACTGTCGGAGGGTCAGTGCTGAGGGAGTGCTGCACTGTCAGAGGGTCAGTTCTGAGGGAGTGCCGCACTGTCAGAGGGTCAGTGCTGAGGGAGTGCCGCACTGTCAGAGGGTCAGCGCTGAGCGAGTGCCACACTGTCAGAGGGTCAGTGCTGAGAGGGTGCCGCACTGTCAGAGGGTCAGTGCTGAGGGAGTGCCGCACTGTCGGCTGGTCTATGGTTCTGTTACTGGTATGTGCTGAGTCTCTGCTGTGGGACTGCCACACCGTCGGTGGGTCAGTGCTGAGGGAGTGCCGCACTGTCGAAGGGTCAGCGCTGAGGGTGTGCCGCACTGTCAGCGGGTCAGCGCTGAGGGAGTGCCGCACTGTCGAAGGGTCAGCGCTGAGGGAGTGCCACACTGTCGAAGGGTCAGCGCTGATGGACTGCCGCACTGTCAGAGGGTCAGCACTGAGGGAGTGCGGCACTGTCAGAGGGTCAGTACTGAGGGAGTGCCGCACTGTCGAAGGGTCAGCGCTGAGGGAGTGCCGCACTGTCGAAGGGTCAGCGCTGAGGGAGTGCCGCACTGTCAAAGGGTCAGCGCTGCTAGGGTGCCGCATTATCGGCTGGTCTATGGTTCTGTTGACTGGAATGTGCTGAGTCTGTACTGAGGGACTGCCACACCGTCGGTGGGTCCGCACTGCGGGAGTGCCGCACTGTCGGTGGGTCAACGCTGAGGGAGTGCCACACTGTCAGTGGGTCAGCGCTGAGGGAGTGCCGCACTGTCGGTGGGTCAGCGCTGAGCGAGTGCGGCACTCTCGGAGGGTCAGTGCTGAGAGGGTGCCGCGTTATCGCTTGGTCTATGGTTCTGTTACTGGAATGTGCTGAGTCTGTGCAGCATTCTCGAGAAAACAGTTAACGTTAACATTCCTGAACCAAACATTAATCAGGTTGTGGACCATCCCCGATTGCGTTTGTGATGCTCCCCCTGGGACAACATCCTGCTGACTCTCGCTCCTTACACTTGGCAGTGACAATTGATAAACTGGGTGAGGGGTTTGAAAGGAGTTGATAACTCCCTTCATTGCGATAGCCAGCACCTTTTCAGCTGAGCTGTGAACACTCAGGGAGAGCAGCCTTCTGAGAGTGGAATGTGAATACAGCTGCTGCTGCTGGGGATGGGTGAAGATTTACTCTGTAATGTCTAACTGCAACATTCACATTCACTGAAACCCTTCGGCTGTTGGCTGTCAAACTGAAACCTGATTGCACAAGATGTCAACACCCAGCTGTCAGAGAAAGGTTCCAACATGGAGAGGGGCCTTTTCTCAGTTATTACCATTACTGTGGTCAGAATTGAGTGCCCGTATCTTTTGGTGATTTTTCACCAGGTTGGGATTTGAACCAATGAGCACAAAGCATTCACTTCAATCCTCTGGATTACAAGAACATTACCTCCACACCCCTATCATTTCCTGAGTGAACTCATTCTGGCCTTCTGGCCCATCATGCTTGTACTGACTCTTTGAAAGAGCTATCCAATCAGGCCCACTGTCCTGCTCCTTCCCTGTAGACCTGCACAATGTGCTTTTTCATGGATTTATCCAATTGCTCTCTGAAACCACTCCCATTGCCTTTCCATTACCATTCGCAACATCCATGGTTTCAAAAACATCCTGTTCTGTTGTTGCCTTTGCATTGTTTGCTGAATCTCTCCAATCCGTGTCCTCTGGCTCCCAATCCTCCTGCTACTGGAAACTATTTCTCTCTAACCACTTCAGCAAGGCCCCCATCAATTTTGAATATTTTAAGAAACCTCGTACTCAATTTTCTCTGCTATAAGGGGAACAATGGACTCATTCATTCATGGGATGTGGGTGTCGCTGGCTGGGTCTCGCATTTATTACCTGTCCCTAGTTGCCCCTTGAGAAGGTGGGGGTGAGTTGCCTTCTTGAACTGCTGCAGTCCCTGTGCTGTGAGTTGGAACATACAACATAGAACATTACAGCGCAGTACAGGCCCTTCGGCCCTCAATGTTGAGCCGACCAGTCATACCAATCTGAAGCCCATCTAACCTACACTATTCCCTGTACGTCCATATGCTTGTCCAATGACGACTTAAATGCGCTTAAAGTTGGTGAATCTACTACCATTGCAGGCAAAGCATTCCATACCCCTACTTTTTCCCCGAGTACAACAGAGTGTTACAAGGGGACATAAATTTAAGGTGAAGGGTGGAAGGTATAGGGGAGATGTCAGGGGTGGGTTCTTTACCCAGAGAGTGGTGGGGGCATGGAATGCGCTGCCCGTGGGTGTGGTAGAGTCGGAATCATTGGCGACCTTTAAGCGGCATTTGGATAGGTACATGGATGGGTACTTAATCTAGGTTAGAAGTTCGGCACAACATCGTGGGCCGAAGGGCCTGTTCTGTGCTGTATTGTTCTATGTTCTACTCTCTGAGTAAAGAAACTACCTCTGACATCTGTCCTATATCTATCACCCCTCAATTTAAAGCTATGCCCCCTCGTGCTCGCCATCACCATACTTGGAAAAAGGCCCTCCCTGAACACCCTATCTAACCCTCTGATTATCTTATACGTCTCTATTAAGTCACCTCTCAACCTTCTTCTCTCCAATGAAAACAGCCTCAAGTCCCTCAGCCTTTCCTC
>NC_057727.1:1585239-1591621 GCF_004010195.1 Chiloscyllium plagiosum
TCTTGACCAGAGATTCCACTTCCTTCGTAAACCACGTTTCCCGTACTCTACAGCTTCCTCCCTGCCTGACAGGTACATACTTATGTAGGACACTCAGGAGCTTTTCTTTGAATAAGCTCCACATTTCTAATGTGCCCATCCCCTGCAGTTTCCTTCCCCATCCTATGCTTCCTAAATCTTGCCTAATTGCATCATAATTGCCTTTCCCCCATCTGTAACTCTTGCCCTGTGGTACACACCTATCCCTTTCTTTAACTAAAGTAAACATAACAGAATTGTGATCGCTATCACCAAAGTGCTCACCTACTTCCAAGTCTAATACCTGGCTGGGCTCATTACCCAGTACCAAATCTAATGTGGCTTCACCGCTCGTTGGCCTGTCTACATACTGTGTCAGGAAGCCCTCCTGCACACACTGGACAAAAACTGACCCATCTATAGTACTCGTACTATCGTGATCCACAAAACCGTTAGGGAGGGAATTCCAGGATTCTGACTTCAGCGACACTGAAGGAACGGTGATATGTTTCCAAGTCAGGATGGTGAGGAGGGGCTTGGAGGGGAACTTGCAGGGGGTGGTGTTCCCAAGTATCTGCTTCCCTTGTCCTTCTAGATGGAAGTGGGCGTGGGTTTGGAAGGCAAACTTCTCCAAAATTAGGTAATCATGATTTGGAGATGCCGGCGTTGGACTGGGGTGGACAAAGTTATAAGTTACACAACACCAGGTTATAGTCCAACAGGTTTATTTGGAAGCACTAGCTTTCGGAGCACCATCCTCCATCAGTGGTTGAAGGAGCAGCGCTCCAAAAGCTAGTGCTTTCACATAAACCTGTTGGACTATAACCTGGTGTTGTGTGATTTTTAATTCCAAAATTTGGTACATTTGTGGGGTGGAAGGAGTGGAAGTGAAGGGTGGGAAATCACCTCTTCTCTGATTGGATTGTTTCAAGCTGGACGTCACTTATTGGGGCGGAGCCTGCAACCCCTTGACACTTCCGGGTTTAATGTATCCATTTCATGAAATAGCAACAGACTCACGTGACCCCGGAGGGTAACTGATACAAGGAAAGATAGAGGCTGAGAGAGGTTCCGTAACTGGGGAATCCCACTCACTCACAGGATAGATTCCACAGCTATTGACTTCATATCTTCTGCAGAAATAAAATGGAGCTGTACCAAATGGACCAGTTAACCATCAGATTTATTTTTCTCACTTGACATTTTTGCAATTAATTATTTTGTGCGTATTTATTAAACTGGGTTCGAAATCTCATCCTCTGGCGGAGTTTTGGAGCTGCTTGTTTTCTGTTTGCAATTCCCAAACTTCATTTGATAAATCTGGAAGATTAGAGGATGCAAGCTGGTCCGGAGCCAGGGTTAGAGAGAGGGGAGAGTTGAGCGGCGGAACAGGCGAACAAGGACTGGGAGCTGGGAGCTGGGAGCGAGCTGAGATGCAGCCTGGAGTTGTCAGTCTGCTCCTGCTCCTGCTCTTGGGATGTATCGGCTGCAGGTCAGGAGGAGCAGGTAAGTCAGGCAGAGTCCTAGCTCCGTTCAGTTTGTATTTCACCTCAGCTTGCGTATCTACCTCTGTCCTTGCTGTATGTCTGCATTTATTTGTGTGTGTGCATCAATGTCAGTCTGTCTGTCACTGTCCATCTGCCCATCCACCTCTCTGTCTAGCAGTATTTATTTGTACATCTCTCTATTTATCCATCTCTATTTCCCTATCTATTTAGCTCTGTCTGTTTCTCATTATCTGCTACCTTTTTGACTGTCTGCCTCTCTCCAGCTGTGTCTGTCTCTGTCTTTCTGTTGGTTTAGCTGTCTGTCTCACTCTCTTTGTCGATCTATTCAATCCTGTCTATTGAACTCTGTACATCTGTCTGTCTAGCTCCTTACCCAACTATCTCACTGTGTCTGTCAAACCATCTGTCTATCTATGTGTCTATCTCTCTAATATCTATGTTTGTGTATGTAGCTCCTTGCCTAAAGCTCTGTGTCTATGTCGACCAGCTCTCTGTTTGTGTATATCTATCTGTCTGTCTATCAGTCTGGGTCTATCTGTCCCTTCTCTGTTTAACTGTCTGTCTGTGTGGCTGTCTGTCTGTCTCTCTCTCTCTCTCTGTCTAACTATCTCTTTCTCTGTATAACTGTCTGTCTTTGTCTCTCTCTGTCGAACTGTCTGTGTCCAACTGTCTGTCTCTGTATCCAACTGTCTGTCTGTCTCTCTCTGTCTAACTGTCTGTCTTTCTCAATATCGGACTATCTGTCTTTTGTGTCAAACTCTCTCCCAATGATCCATCAGAACTGCCTTTCCATTAAAATTGCCATTTCAATGTTCCCTGTCTCACTAACTCCTGCCTAAATCTATAATTAATTTAAAGATTCTTCGTTGTTTTGCCCAATCTGTCAATCACTGAAATTGCTGATGGTGAGGGGGACCATTCAACTTCACTCTCTGAATGGTGAGAATATTTTAAAACAGGTGCCTTTGCTCATTTCCAATATTTACCTGGGTGCACTATCCCCTCCACTCCTGACACTTTATTTATTCCTGGGCAATGAGATCCCTGGATTATTCCAGCTCTGAAATCCTGACATTTCAAGCCTCTGACCCTCCAGCCCTCATGAGCAGTGTGATACTGAACCATTCCCATATTGTAAATAAAGATCTAAACTGATAACTTCATAACCAACACTGTTCTATGTTTCTTCCAAATATCTTTCCGTTGTCCAAGTATACAATAACACGTTGTGTATGTATTGCAAGCAAATAAACAATCTGTAATTATCAGTGAATATGCTTGGATTTGGTTACACTATTTCTGCTAACATTGGGTATAAACTACCTTCTCTTATATAATCTCCACATTCTTGTTTAAGCATGTTAAAATAAAATATTGCCCCCTCCACACTCACATCAGCTCTGATGAAGAGTCATATGGACTCAAAACATTAGCTTTGTCCCTCCTCATGGATGCTGCTTGATCCACTGCGATCTCCTTTTTTGTGTTTTCAGTACAGATTCCAGAATCTGCAGTAATCTGCTCCTAAAATAAAAACTTGTTTCACTTCTAGTTGCACACTATTGTATGAACATGCATTTGTGGTAGAATTCTCTACATCCATTTATATATAATGATTGTGTAATCAGTAAGACCATTATTAATGAGAGAATGTCATATGCAGTTTGAGATTACGTGGGATGGAGCTAAGTTAAATATTCTTGGTTTTAGTGTTGAGCTGTTGATCAGACACATCACAATAATCTAATCCCTTTGTAGCTGTGGGGCCAATGGCAGAAATTAGGACTTTCCTGTCACATTGAGTATAAGTCTTTCAACCTCAGAAAAGGCAAAGTTAGGTAAAATTTAACCAAAAGCATTTATTGACACATTATTAAAATGTTGAAGTGATTCCCTAATCTCAAATTTGCTTTGAAAAAAGGCTTGGTGATCTATTTAAACTCCTTATTGACTGCCCTCTGGATTTGCCAGTGATCTACAAGCATAGAAAGAAATTAGACTGTAAATATATTGAGGGGCAGAATAGGAATAGAGCCATAGAGTCATAAAGATGTACAGCATGGAAACAGACCCTTCAGTCCAACTCGTCCATGCTGACCAGATATCCTAACCCAATCTAGTTCCATCTGCCAGCATCTGACCCATATCCCTCCAAACCCTTCCTGTTCATATACCCATCCAAACGCCTTTTCAATGCTGTAATTGTACCAGCCTCCACCACATCCTCTGGCAGCTCATTCCATACATGTACCACCCTCTACATGAAAAGGTTGCCCCTTAGGTCTCTTTTATATCTTTCCCCTCTCACCCTAAACCTATGCCCTCTAGTTCTGGGAGTATAAAGGCAGAAAGATGTGGAAAAAGGAAGAGGAAAATAGAAACAGAATGAGAGTTGAAAGGAAGACAATCCCACAGAGAAAGGAATTCAGAATCCCAAAAAGGAAAAGAGACTGGGTAAACAACAGCACAATGAACAAGGTTCAGCAATACAGAAATACAGAGACATAAGAGAGGGAAAGGGAGGGGTGAAGACAGACAGACTGAAACAGACATATACACATAAAGGCATCATGGGAATTGTTAGCTCCGTTGGCTGGATGGTTGGTCTGTGATGCAGAATGGGTTCAATTCCTACACTGGCTAAAGTTACTACAAAGCAATCTCCTTCTCAACCTCTCCCCTCCCCTGAGGTTAAACCACCCCCAAGCCGTCTCTCTCTAATGAGACAGTACTCTCTGTGACTGTGATGATTTTAATAAACTATAAGCCCCCTAAACCATTTGACAGTAGTTATACTATCGAACAGAGTAAATCAGGAAAAGGTGTTGATTGTGGGAAAGAAAAACAGTGTATTAGTCATTAATAATAATATTAATATTGCTGCTTATCTCCATCCCAATCCACTCCAGTTGACTCTGCCCTCATTCCATTGTCATTTCCCTTATTTAAGATTAGCACAGTTGTTTCTGACCCAGGTTCCTCCCTCAAAAACTGAATGCTAAATTTTACCATGTTATGATCACTGTTTCCTAGGGGATCTTTTAGACTGAGATCAATTATTAAGCCTGTCTTGTTACACAGTACCAACTAATCTCTGGTACAATGACAACATATTGTTCTTGGAAAGATCCCAAATATACTCTCTGAATTCTTCCTCATGGCTGTCTCTGCTAATTTGACTAACCCAATCCATGTGAAGATTACAGTCACCCAGTCTCTGCTGAGCTGCAAATTTCTCCAGTTTAAAGAGGAATAATAAATTGGTTTCCTTAAGTTTGAAGTGGCTGAAGGTCTGAAAGCATATCCCTCTCTGGTTCACAGCCCCTGGCTATTCAGCTACCTGAGAGCCAATCACAAAGTTATTCGCAGGCAGAAATCATTTGATAACTGGACGAGTCCACGGGCCAATCAGCTGCTTGTACTAACCAAAGCTCCATTTGCTCACAATCTCTTGCCTCCAATTCTACAAGCATAGAAGGAAATTAGACTGTAAATATATTGAGGGGCAGAATAGGAATAGAGCCATAGACTCATAGAGATGAACAGCATGGAAACAGACCCTTCAGTCCAACTCGTCCATGCTGACCAGATATCCCAAACGACGTATCAACTCTGCTTCACACCGAGGGTCGGGTCACTTGCTTTAAAAACGTGCAGCCTTCCTCGGTTTTTGAAAAGAGTGCTATTCTTATTTCAGCCCATAATTAGAAGTGTAGAAAGATAAAAGTGACAGGCTGTTTACATCAGTAACTTTTCTCTCACCTCAATGTCAGACAGGCGGAAGGCACAAACATTACGATGCGAGGGACAGTCCTGCAACCCTTCAGTGGGGAACCTGGTCATCGGGAGGTCAGTGCAGACTTTAACAACATGCGGTGACAATGGAATGGAGTTATACTGCTCCTTCCTCAACAGGGAGGCTCCCAGAGACCTGGCCTCCATCTGCAGGCACACAACCTGCTCCAAGTGCAATGCCAAGCAGCCAGGATATTCCCACCAGGCTTCCGACATGACAGACAGCTCCTTCCATCACCGGAATAGCTGGTGGCAGTCTGCCCAAGGAGTGCCCAGGGAAGAGATCCGCCTGGATTTGGAAACTGAATTCTACTTAACGCACGTCGTCCTGGTTTTTAAGTCGCCCAGGCCGGCAATCATGGTTCTGGAGCGCTCGCAGGACTTTGGCAGAAGTTGGAGACCCTACAAGTATTTTTCCAGGAATTGTACAGAGACGTTCGGGATGGTGGATGACTCCGAGCAGGAGAACTCACTCTGCACTTCCAGATATTCCAACCCACTGCCCTGCACCAACGGTGAGGTAAGACCTTCCCAAAACTGACAGGTCACCCACAGCGGAATTTCCTAAATAAGCAAATACTGAGGGAGTGCCACACTGTCAAAGTGTCAGTCCTGAGGGAGTGCCGCAGTGTCGGAGAGTCAATAGACAATAGGTGCAGGAGTAGACCATTCTGCCCTTCGAGCCTGCACCACCATTCAATATGATCATGGCTGATCATCCTTAATCAGTATCCTGTTCCTGCCTTATCTCCATAACCCTTGATTCCACTATCCTTGAGAGCTCTATCCAACTCTTTCTTAAATGAATCCAGAGACTGGGCCTCCACTGTCCTCTGGGGCAGAGCATTCCACACAGCCACCACTCTCTGGGTGAAGAAGTTTCTCCTCATCTCTGTCCTAAATGGTCTACCCCATTTTTTAAGCTGTGTCCTCTGGTTCGGCACTCACCCATCAGAGGAAACATGTTTTCTGCCTCCAGAGTGTCCAATCCTTTAATAAGCTTAAATGTCTCAATCAGATCCCCTCTCAGTCTTCTAAACCCAAGGGTATACAAGCCCAGT
>NC_057727.1:1593106-1604311 GCF_004010195.1 Chiloscyllium plagiosum
AATTCTTCTGCCATTTCTTTGTTCCCCGTAATATATTCCCCTGTTTCTGTCTTCAAGGGCCCAATTTTAGTCTTAACCATTTTTTTGCCTTTCACATACCTAAAAAAGTTGTTACAATCCTCCTTTATATTTTTGGCCAGTTTACCTTCGTACCTCATTTTTCCTCTGCGTATTTCCTTCTTAGTAATCCTCTGTTGTCCTTTAAAAGCTTCCCAGTCCTCCGTTTTCCCACTTATCTTTGCTATGTTAGTGCTACGTCAGTACTGAGGGAGTGCCGCAGTGTCAGAGGGTCAGTGCTGAGGGAGTGCTGAACTGTCGGAGGGACAGGGCTGAGGGAGTGCCACGCTGTCGAAGGGTCAGTGCTGAGGGAGTACTGCAGTGTTGAAGGGTCAATGCTGAGGGAGTGCCGCGCTATCGGAGGGTCAGTGCTGAGGGAGCGCCGCACTGTCGGAGGGTCAGTGCTGAGGGAGCGCCGCATTGTCACAGGGTCAGCACTGAGGGAGCACCGCAGTGTCAGTGCTGAGGGAGTGCCACATTGTTGCAGGGTCAGCACTGAGGGAGTGCCACAGTGTCGGAAGGTCAGCACTGCGGGAGCACCACACTGTCAGAGGGTCAGCACTGAGGGAGTGCCACCTTGTCGCAGGGTCAGCACTGAGGGAGTGCCACCTTGTCGCAGGGTCAGCACTGAGGGAGTGCCACCTTGCCGCGGGTCAGCACTGAGGGAGTGCCACAGTGTTGGAGGATCAGTACTGAGGGAGTGCCGCACTGTCGCAGGGTCAGTGCTGAGGGAGCACCATGCTGTCGGAGGGTCAGCACTGCGGGAGCACCAAGCTGTCAGAGGGTCAGCGCTGAGGGAGCGCGGCGCTGTCGGAGGGTTAGCGCTGGGGGAACGCTTACTGTTGAAAGTGCTGTTTATCAGATACAACATTGAACATTGCATTTCCTGGTTACCCTTTCCATGACATTCCCACTACATCAACATCTCACCAGTCATATGGTGGCCATCACCAAAGAGAAGGTGCGAGAAAAACGGAATGGTCTGAAGGTGGATGAACCACCTGGACTACACCCCAGAGTTCTAAGGGAGATAGTTGAAGAGATAGTGGAGACATTAGTGGTGACCTTTCTTTCATAAATCACCTCTGGGAGGGTCCCAGAGGTGTGCAAAATCGCTCACGTGTCACCCCTGTTTAAGAAGAGAGTAAGGCAAAAGGGACAATTGCAAACCAATTAGCCCAACCTCAGTTGTGTGTAAGATCCTGGAATCCATTGTGAAGGATGAGATTTCTGAATACGTGTAAGTGTATGGTAAAATAGGGCAAAGTCAGCATGGCTTCATCAAGGGGAGGTCATGCCTGACTAACCTGCTCAAATTCTTTAAGGAAGTAACAAGCAGGTTAGACCAAGGAGAGCCAATGGATGTTACCCACCTGGAATTCAAGAAGGCCTTTGACAAGGTGTGGCACAGGAGGCTGCTGAGTACGATGAGGGCCCATGGTGTTAGAAGCAAGGTGCTAGCATTGGTAGACATTTGGCTGTCTGGTAGAAAGCAGAGAGTGGGGATAAAAGGCTCCTTCTCAGTATGGCAGCCGGTGACTAATGGTGTTTCGCAAGGCTCAGTGTTGAGACCACAACTTTTCACTTTATACATTAACGATCTTGATGAAGGAACTGAGGGCATTCTGGCTAAGTTTACAGACAATACAAAAATAGTTAGAGGGACAGGTAGTATTGAGGAGACGGGGGGCTGCAGAAGGATTTGACAGGTTAGGAGAGTGGGCAAAGAAGTGGCAGATGGAGTACAACGTGGGAAAGTGTGAGGTCATGTACTTTGGTAGGAAGAATAGAGGCATGGACTGTTTTCTAAATGGAGAGAAGATTCTGAAATCTGAAGTGTAAAGAGCCTTGGGAATTCTAGTCCAGGATTTTCTCAAGGTAAACTTGCAGGTTGAGTTAGTAGTTAGGAAGGCAAATGCAATGCTGACATTTATTTTGAGAGGACTTGAATATAAAAGCAGGGATGTACTTCTGAGGCTCCATAAGGCTCTGGTCAGACTACGTTTGGAGTATTGTGTGCAGTTTTGGGCTCCATATCTCACGGAGAATGTACTGGCCCTGGAGCATTCATGAGAATGGTTCCAGGAATGAAAGACCCTTCTTCAGCCAAGAGTGGGGAATCTTTGGAATTCATTGCCACAGAAGGCTGTGGAGGCCAGGTCATTGAGTATATTTAAGACTGAGATAGATAGGTTCTTGAGTATCGAGGGTTATGGGGAGAAAGCGGGAGAATGGGGTTGAGAAACGTATCAGCCATGATTGAATGGTGGAGCAGACTCGATGGGCTGAATGGCCTAATTTCTGCTCCTCTATCTTATGGTCTTACATCAGGTGTACGAACCCATAAACCCCTTCTCCTTTATCGATCTAGCCAGTGCTATTGGCTGGGATGGAAATGGCAAGGCTGTTGTTGTAGCAGGTGGTGAGCTTGTTAATCAGTTACATCCTCAGCCCGTCACCTTGATCTGATCGCTGACAGTCACAGAATAATGGCAACATCTTCAGATTAGATTTCAGATTCAGCTGGGTACAGGTAGGATTCCTGATACTGTGTTTGAAACTTTGTCAGGTTTACTTAAATGACTTCTCAGAGAGATAGAGAGTGCTGCTTTCAGCTCCAAGCTCGGAATCATTCTGACTGAGAAGCATGACTGCATCCACATAAACATCTCCAGCAAGTCACCACAGCTCAATGTGCTAAAGGAAACAAGCACCCATTATGTCAGTGCAGAGGCTTTGCCTAGAGATCTACAGCGTACATCCACTAATGTTTTGCAGGTCTCAACATCCACCTTTATCCCTCTATAAAGACCAGAAAGGACATCACTTTCCAAACCTGCTGGATTTTTTATGTAAATGTAATTTTGTAAATTGTCTCCTTTAGTCCTTTGACTTTCCGGTAGGGGACCCGTATTAGTCTACATTTACCTCTGACTAATGCACCTTGGCCACACATCCCTGGACACTATGGGCAATTTAGCATGGCTAATTTACCTAACCTGCACATCTTTGGATTGTAGGAGGGAACACAGACACACACTCACACAGACACACACTCACACAGACACACACTCACAGACACACACTCACAGACACACACTCACAGACACACACACAGTCACCTGAGGCTGAAATCGAACTCGGGTCCTTGGTGCTGTGAGGCAGCAGTGCTAGCCATTGTGCCAGTACTTATAGCATAGAAAAACGCTGTTATGCCCATGTTACCTGTGAGAACAGTTTAGCTGGTATCACATCTTTCCCAAATCTGAAATTCTTTATCCTTTGATGCTGAGTGAATTCTCTTTTGGTTACTGTTCGGTTTTGTGTGAAAGCACTTCAGCATATAAGGGAAACGCAAAAATAAGGCAATGGTTCAGAAGGAGTTAATGTTTATGTTGCATTAGACTCTGCCCAATCTGATGAAGTCTCAGTGCCTGTTGGTGGGAATGGTTGGGTTCTCTGCACTGCCAAAGGGAGCAGGTGTAGTGTGCACAGCTCCTGAGAGTCTTTCACAA
Organism: Chiloscyllium plagiosum; assembly: GCF_004010195.1. Lineage (NCBI taxonomy): Eukaryota > Metazoa > Chordata > Chondrichthyes > Orectolobiformes > Hemiscylliidae > Chiloscyllium > Chiloscyllium plagiosum. The sequence goes on from NC_057727.1 coordinate 1,596,679, forward strand.
TGACTATAAAAGCTATTATGGCAGTGTGATAGTATCTCTATTTCTGGGGCTAGAGGTTCAAGTTCCCTCAAGTCATAACATTTCTGTAACAGATTGATTAAAAATATTAATTATTCCACAAAGGTTTTTATGATTCAGCGATAATGTCTGTATCTCTGAGCCAGGAGGCCTGATGTCAAGTCCCACCTGCTCCAGAGATGTGTAATAACATCTCTAAACAGGTTGCTTGCAACATATTAAACTTTCTTGTTATTAAAGACAAGTGCCTCTTCAGTTTAGACTCTCCCATGGTCTATCCTCAAACACTGACTGCTAGGGCTTGGAATCCAGAGGAAAAGGCTTAGATGACAGCAAACAACTCACCTTCCAAACCCGCCACCACTTCCATCCAGAAGGACAAGGGCAGCAGGTATATGGGAACACCATCCCCTGCAGGTTCCCCTCCAAGTCCTTCACTGAACTGACTTGGAAATATATTGCTGTTCTTTAACTGTCGCTGGGTCACAATCATGGAATTCCCTCCCTAAGGGCACTGTGGGTCGACCTACAGCACATGGATTGCAGCGGTTCAAGAAGGCAGCTCACCCCCACCTTCTCAAGGAGGCAACTAGGGACAAGGAATAAACATTGGGTTTTGCTGAGATGTAAATGACTGAAAATATATGTGATGTTTGGAATTCAATGGGACATGGGGCGGGGGTTAGAGATGTTTGTGGAGATGGGATTCTACGTTGCATCTTCAGCCCCTCAAGCATACCTCACCCTGACTGGGAAAGATGGTGCCAATTCTTCTACGTTGTTGAGTTCATATGCACAATGAACCTGATTTAGACAGAATAACTCCCTGCTCATTTGTCCTCAAAGCCAGTTAACTTCATCTACCTGCCTGGGGAGTCTTGAAAGAGTTCTGCAGTTTAAAGGGTTTAGGGGTCAGCTGGTCAAAACCTTCAAGACATTAAGCAGAAGTAAGGATAGACAGAAAATATCTCCTTTTGCTGATTGGTGTGTCCAAGACAAGTGGACACAGTCTAAAAAAATGAAGCTAGATCTTGCAACAGAGAAATTAGGAAAGGTTTCTATATGGGACCAATTGGCATACCCTTCCATAGTGGCAATTGCTGTTACATTTTGGAGGATGATTGGTATGTGTATTTAGATTGTGGATCAGCCTTGATCTCATTAAGTAGCAGAACAGAACAAAGGGGCTGAGTGCCCTCCTCGTCTCCCGATTATCCTGTACATTCAAATGTTTTTATTCACTTGTAGGATGTGGGCATTGGTGGCTGGGCCAACATTTATTGCCCGTTCCTAGGTGTCCCCTTGAGAAGGTGGGGGTGAGCTGCCTTCTTGAGCCGCTGCAGTCCATGTGCTGTGGGTTGACCCACAATGCCCTTAGGGAGGGAATTCCAGGATTCTGACCCAATGACTCTGAAGGAACAGCGATATATTTCCAAGTCAGGATGGTGTGTGGCTTGGAGGGGAACTTGCAGGGGGTGGTGTTCCCATGTATCTGCTGCCCTTGTCCTTCTAGATGGAAGTGGTTGTGGGTTTGGAAGGTGCTGTCTGAGGATCTTTGGTGAATTTCTGCAGTGCATCTTGTAGATAGTACACACTGCTGTTACTGAGTGTTGATGGTGTAGGGAGTGGGTGTTTGTGGATGTGGTGCCAATCAAGTAGCTGCTTTGTCCTGGATGGTGTCGAGCTTCTTGAGTGTTGTTGGAGCTGCCCCCATCCAGGGCAAGTGGGGAGGATTCCATCGCACTCCTGACTTGTGCCTTGTAGATGGTGGACAGGCTTTGGGGAGTCAGGAGGGGAGTTACTCACCGCAGTATTCCCAGCCTCTGACCTGCTCTTGTAGCTGTTGTTTATACGGGAGTGCAGTCGAATTTCTAGTCAATGGCAATTTGACACAAACTTTACTGTACTTGACTGTCTTGCTTTTTCCCTATTGTCAAGCCTGACTGACAATATCTCGCCCTGTGTTCACAACGAGGAGATCAGAACATGATCTAAAAACCAGGAGCAAGAGTAGGCCATTTGGCCCCTTCAGCCTGCTCTCCCATTCATGGCTGATCTTTTCGTGGACCCAGCTCCACTTCCCCGCCCGCTCACCATGACCCTTAATTCCCTTACTGTTCAAAATATTATCGTAGCTTTAAACACATTTACTGAAGAAGCTTCAACTCCTTCACTGGGCAGGGAATTCCATAGATTCACAGCCCTCTGGGTGAAGAAGTTCCTTCTCAATTCAGTCCTAAATCTGCTCCCCCTCATTTTGAGGATATGCCCTCTTGGTCTAGTTTCACCTGCCAGTAGAAACATCCTCTATACTTCTATCTTTTTTTATTGGGCGGCACGGTGGCACAGTGGTTAGCACTGCTGCCTCACAGCGCCAAGAGACCCGGGTTCAATTCCCGCCTCAGGCGACTCTCTGTGTGGAGTTTGCACATTCTCCCTGTGTCTGTGTGAGTTTCCTCCGGGTGCTCTGGTTTCCTCCCATAATCCTATTGATTAGGTGAATTGACCATACTAAATTGCCCATAGTGTTAGGTGAAGGGGTAAATGTAGGAGAATGGGTTATGCTTCAGTGGGTCGGTGTGGACTTGTTGGGCTGAAGGGTCTGTTTCCACACTGTAAGTAATCTAATCTTATTCCCTTTATTTTTTTATATGTTTCTATAAGATCCCCTCATTCATCTAAATTCCAATGAATATAATCCCAGTATAGGAGATATCGCCACTCCCTCACCACCCGACGCCTGGAGGAAGAACACCTTATTCTCTGCCTTGGGACCCTTCAACCCCAGGGCATCAATGTGGACTTCACCAGTTTCCTCATTTCCCCTGCCCGAAACATCGATATTCCTGCTCCTCGGACGCTGCCTCACCTCTGCGCTTTTCCAGCAACACCCTCTCAACCATAATTCCAGTCTAGTCAGTCTAGTCAGTAGGCGGCACTGCTGCCTCACAGCGCCTGAGACCTGGGTTCAATTCCCGCCTCAGGCGACTGACTGTGTGGAGTTTGCACATTCTCCCCGTGTCTGCGTGGGTTTCTTCCGGGTGCTCCGGTTTCCTCCCACAGTCCAAAGATGTGCAGGTCAGGGTGGATTGGCCATGCTAAATTGCCCGTAGTGTAAGGTAAGGGGTAAATGTAGTGGTATGGATGGGTTGCGCTTCGGCGGGTCGGTGTGGATTTGTTGGGCCGAAGGGCCTGTTTCCACACTGTAATGTAATGTAATCTCCTCATAAACCAACCCCCTCAACTCCAGAATCAACCTAGTGAATCCCCTCTGCACCCCCTCCAGTGCCAGTACATCCTTTCTCAAGTAAGGAGACAAAAACTGCACACACTACTCCAGGTGTGGCCTCACCAGCACCCTGTACAGCTGCCAAATAACAGCACCCGATACAGATGCAAGACATGCTGAGCAATGGGGTATGAGCAGAGAAGTGAGAAATAATTCGAGAGCTTTTTCAAAGAGCTGACAGGGGTAGGATGGACCAAATGGATGTAAAGCATTGGAAACAGTTCAGAGAAGCTTTATCGGACTCATACCTGGAATTGGGTGGTGTGGGGCTGTGGGAACAATGCCTTAAGAGGAAAGAATTGACAGGCTCAGCTTGTATCCGTTGGAGTCCAGAAAAGTAAGAGGTGATTTGTTTGGAAGGTATAAGATCGTGAGAAACAGTGGACGTGGACAAGATCTAGTAGCAGGGTTCACTGTTTACAAACCAGCATTCACCCATTTACATCAGAGACCACCGTCTTCTCTGCGGGTCATGAGTCTTCGGAACTCTCTTCCTGCAGAGGCTGCAGAAGCAGAGGCTTTGAACAGTTTTACGGCAGAGGTGGCTTCTTTTAAGTGGGGGTGGGGGGGTGAAAGGTTATTGGGGTAGGTAGGAATGTGGATATGAGGTTATAATCTGATTGGGAATGATCTTATTAATTGGTGCTGCAGGTTTGATGGACCGAATGGCCTACTCCCAATTTGTATGTTCACATGTCCACAGCAAAGCCTTGGCCAATCAGAGTTGACTTGCCAACCAACTACAGCCTTTCCTCCTGTGGTATAAATTGATGTGATCATTGAGAGATTTGGCATTCTTGCCATGGTCCTGATGAGTGCAGGATGTAAAGCTTTGACAAGAGGTGTGTCGTTTCAGAAACATTCCGGCGCTGTGCTAGCGACGATTCTTTACGCTGTGCTGTGTGTTGCAGGTAATATTCCGTGCCTTATCCCCCGCCAACAGGATTGAAAATCCTTACGGTCCGGATGCTCAGGACCTCCTGAAACTGACTAATCTCCGTCTCCACTTGCTGAAACAGCAGGAGTGCCCTTGTCAGCCTGGGACACTGATGGAGAAGCCTCAGAGATTTGCCCATTACGCAGTCTATGACTTGATTGTCCAGGGAAGTTGCTTCTGTAACGGGCACGCTGAGGAGTGTCAGCCATCAGATGAGGCCAAGCAAAGGAGCAGGAACACACATGCCATGGTGAGTAAAGCTGGACGCTACACACTCTCTCCTCAGTAGGCAGCTGCGACCTCCCCTTTCTCCTTCCCATGTTGATGGACCATTTGAAACCAGCCGTGGTTTTTGAGGTGAGAAGGGAAAGCTCAGAGAAGCTGACACTGTCCATACGTGGTGAAGGGACGGCGATATCTCTCCAAGTTAGGATGGTGAGTGGAGGCGAACTTGCAGGGGGGTGGTGTTCCCACGTTTCTGCTACCCTTATCCTTTGGGAGAGGTCACAGTTTGGGAAGATGCTGTTGAAGGACAGAAAGATATGTTGATATAACGAGATGATGGAGTGGGGAGAGGTATAACAGAAGCATTAACCTATTAAGAAAGGATTCATATTGTTTAAAATATCTCCATAGATGCTGGTATCCCATCACCAAGTCAGCCTTTACCTATACGTGGAGAGTCCCTGACACTGATCCAGCTCCCTCAGAGCCAGCTCTCAGAATGAACAGAACCTCTGACACTCCTGCTTATTTTTTTTAAATGAAGGAAATTCAAAATCTCTTGTAAATGTTTTTTCTAGCCCCACACTACCACATAACTGCGGTAGCGCTTATTTTTCCCCAGCACCCATGGTGTGTGTGTGCAGCTGTGAGACACAGTGAAAGATGCATGAATCTTTATTCAATTTCCACCACCAGGAAGATAGGAAAACACTCGAGTGGCCAGTGACAAGCAGTGCCCTTCACATCAAAGGGCAATGCTGTGTTATCAAACAGTGAAGGGGAGGGCAGGGATTAAATCAAACTAGAGACACTCCTGTTTATTCATTTATTTTTTTCTCTTTAAAAAAGAGAGACACTCCTGTTTATACCTGTCAGCCATGGCTCCCTGATTGGGGCTGTTAATCTGATCCAATCAGGGAACTCATTCTCCGAGCCTCTTCCCTGCCCCAGTTCACCTCAGTACAATCATGACATTTTTAAGTTTCAGTCTTAACTTTTTGTGGCTGGTTTAATGGGTAATTGTTGCACAAATGCAGCAAGATGCTGAAATTCATGGATGATATCCCATTTTCGAGAGGCTAATTGCTGAGTGGAACATATCATTCATCAAGGCCTCATGGCATTGTCTCTAGGCTAGTAATCCAGAAACCCCCAGTAATGTCGTGGGGACCTGAGTTCAAATCCCGCCTTGGCAGATAGTGGAATTTGTATTCAGTAAGAGTCTGTAATTAACAGTCTGTGGTTCATATGTGGAATAAACTACCAGAGGAAGTGGAAGATGCAGGTACAATTACAAAGTTTTAAAAGACATTTGGACAAGTACAATGAATCAGAAAGGTTTGGAGGGATATAGGCCAAACACATGCAAGTGGGACAAGTTTAATTTGGGAACTTGGTGGGTGTGGATGAGTTGGACTGAAGGATCTGTTTCTGTGCTGGATAACTCTATGGCTATGACTCTATGACTACAAATGCCCTGTTGATTCATCTGAAAATTATCTAGTTCACTAAATGCCCTTTTAGGGAAGGAAATCTTCCATCGTTACCCTGTCTGGACTACATATGATTCCAGATGCACAGCAATGGGGTTGACTCTCAACTGCAATTAGGGACAGGCAATAGACATTCTTGTGGCCAGTTATGCCCACTTCCCATGAGTTAATTTAAAAAGGTTGTGGTAATTCCTAATGCATGGAGTAAATTTTTCCACTCACTGATGACCATGAATGACATTCAGCATCGCTTTATTTTGACAGCAAAATATTTCTGGTGAAATGTAGCATTTTTAAAATTGGAAGGAAAGTTTTAATTTCTCCTTTGGAGTCCATTCTTCATCACTCTCTCAGCTGTTCCTATGGCCTAGGTGCATGCCAAGTGTGTCTGCAGGCATAACACTGCTGGGGACCACTGTGAGAGGTGCACTCCCCTCTACAATGACCAGCCATGGCAACCGGGGGATGGAAAAACCGGAGCACCGAATCAATGTGCAAGTAAGGAGCCTTGCTTCTGATTTACATTCACAATGAAACCTTTCAGCAAAAGCCCACAAATCAGATAAACATCTCAGAGAGGTCACAGGAACTGGAATAATGTTGAGGGAGCTTTACCGTATCTAACCCCGTGCTGTCTGTGTCCTGGGGGTGTTTGATAGGGGACAATATAGAGGGAGCTTTACTCTGTATCTAACCCAGTGCTGTCCCTGTCCTGGGAGTGTTTGATGGGGACAGTGTAGAGGGACCTTTACTCTGTATCTAACCCCATACTGTCCCTGTCATGGGAGTGTTTGATGAGGGACAATGTAAAGAGGGAGCTTTACTCTGTATCTAACCCTGTGCTGTCCTGGTCCTGGGAGTGTTTGATGGGGGACAGTGTAGAGGGACCTTTACTCTGTATCTAACCCCATGCTGTCCCTGTCATGGGAGTGTTTGATGGGGGACAGTGTAGAGGGACCTTTACTATGTTTCTAACCCTGTGCTGTCCCTGTCCTGGGAGTGTTTGGTGGGGGACAGTGTAGAGGGACCTTTACTCTGTATCTAACCCTGTGCTGTATCTGCCTGTGAATGTTGAATGGGAAGAGGAACATTTAATTTGATCCTCGGAGGAAGTGCTGGATGTCTCAACACATCAAAGTGGATAAATCCCCAGGACCTGATCAGGTGTACCCTACAACTCTGTAGGAAGCTAGCAAAGTGATTGCTGGGCCTCTTACTGAGGTATTTGTATCATTGATAGTCACAGGTGAGGTGCCGGCAGACTGGAGGTTGGCTAATGTGGTGCCACGGTTCAAGAAGGGTGGTAAGGACAGGCCAGGAAACTATAAACCAGTGAGCCTGACCTTGGTGGTGGGCAGGTTGTTGGAGGGAATCCTGAGGGACAGGATTTACATATATTTGGAAAGGCAAGGACTGATTAGGGATAGTCAACATGGCTTTGTGCATGGGAAATCATGTCTCATGAACTTGAATGAGTTTTTTGAAGAAGTAACAAAGAAGATTGATGAGGGCAGAGTGGTGGATGTGATCTATATGGACTTCAGTAAGGCGTTCGACAAGGTTCCCCATGGGAGACTGGTTAGCAAGGTTAGATCTCATGGAATACAGGGAGAACTAGCCATTTGGATACAGAACTGGCTCAAAGGTAGAAGACAGAGGGTGGTGGTGGAG
>NC_057727.1:1604504-1635089 GCF_004010195.1 Chiloscyllium plagiosum
GAGTCGCAGGTAGATAGGATAGTGAAGAAGGTGTTTGGTATGCTTTCCTTTATTGGTCAGAGTATTGAGTACAGGAGTTGGGAGGTCATGTTGCAGCTGTACAGGACATTGGTTAGGCCACTGTTGGAATATTGCGTGCAATTCTGGTCTCCTTCCTATCGAAAAGATGTTGTGAAACTTGAAAGGGTTCAGAAAAGATTTACAAGAATGTTGCCAGGGTTGGACGATTTGAGCTACAGGGAGAGGCTGAACAGGCTGGGGCTGTTTTCCCTGGAGCGTCTGAGATTGAGGGGTGATCTTATAGAGGTTTACAAAATCATGAGGGGCATGGATAGGATAAATAGACAAAGTCTTTTCCCTGGGGTTGGGGAGTCCAGAACTAGAGGGCATAGGTTTAGGGTGAGAGGGGAAAGATATAAATGATAATAAGTGCCCCTCTGAATCTTGTTTTGCGGCCAGTGTGCTTGACTTCTGTTTCTGGTCAGAGCGAACATTACGTGTTGAATGGGAACATGTTGTAAACTGTCAGTGATGAATCAGCTGGGACTCCCTGCTGTGATTAGGAAGTCCAGCCTGATTCAAAGTCGGAAGTCACCAGTGATGGTTTCCATTGTGCTCTGGGCAAGGGTCCAGGCCAGAGGCTGTCTCTGGCTCTCAGTGAGCTACCAGCCCAAGGGAGAAGAGGGTGAAAGATTGGGGAATGTGAGTCGGGAGGGGATGGATGACGAGACTATGTTGGTACTCTGACAGAATGCCAATGCCACGGCCACGCCAAGAGCTGCCGCTTTGACCACCGAACCTGGTTGGCATCGGGCAAACGGAGCGGAGGAATCTGTCTCTCCTGCCAGCACCACACAGAGGGTCGGCACTGCCAACGCTGTGCACCTGGTTATTACAGAGACCGCGAGAAACCGCTCTCAGCACCTGATGCCTGCAAATGTGAGTATTCCACAAAATATCCCGGAGAATGTTCACCTCCCACCCAACGTGTGGCCCAGAGGTCAGCGACTTCTCCCACACTCCAACATACTGGGCACAGGGTCATCACACACCAGAGACATGGGCACAATACTATACCCAGTGCTGAGGGAGTGCCACACTGTCAGAGGGTCAGTGCTGAGGTTGTGCCGCATTGTCAGAGGGTCAGTGCTGAGGGAGCGTCACACTGTCAGAGGGTCAGTGCTGAGGGAGTGCCGCACTGTCAGAGGGTCAGTGCTGAGGTTGTGCCGCACTGTCAGAGGGTCAGTGCTGAGGGATTGCCAGTGTCAGAGGTTCAGTGCTGAGAGAGTGCGGCATTGTCGGAGGGTCAGTGCTGAGGGACCACCGCACTGTCGGAGGGTCAGTGCTGAGGGAATGCGGCACTGTCGGTGGGTCAGTGCTGAGGGAGCGCCGCTCTGTCAGAGGTTCGGTGCTGAGAGAGTGCAGCACTGTTGGAGGGTCAGGGCTGAGGGAGCACCGCAGTATCAGAGGGTTGTTATTGAGAGAGTGCCACACTATCAGAGGGTCAATTCTGAGGGGCCGACAAACAGTTGGAGAGAGCGCATTGCTGTTTACATGTTTGTTGTTGGAGGACTAGTTTTCTCTCTCTTCAGTGGGGGTTTTTTTTTAATTGTTCCTGTGTCACTAACTGTTTCATTTGGTAAAACGGGTTACCTTTCCTGTAGAGACAAATCCTTTCAATCTCTCTGCATCACCTAATTTTTGTGCCATTGTGAATGGGCAATGTTTCACTTATCTTCCTTTCCCAAACCCGTCCTAATTGTGCATCGAGAGTGTGTTGCTGGGAAAGCACAGTAGGTCAGGCAGCATCCGAGGAGCAGGAGAGTCACTATTTCGAGCATAAGCCCTTCATCAGGAAAGAGCTTATGCTCGAAACATTGTCTCTCATGCTCCTCGGATGCTGCCTGACCTGCAGAGCTTTCCCAGCGCCACACTATTTTACCCTGACTCTCCAACATCTGGAGTCCTCACTTTCTCCTAATCGTGCATCCCTCAATTAAAACCCCTCCATCTCCTTTATTCAAAGAACAATCCTAGCTTCTCCAACCCCCCAAACTGAACAATAACATTTGCACTCTCTCTGAAACGATCCTGGTCAATCTCCTCTATCCATCTCGAGGACCTTCCTGAAGGGTTGGGCCAGGTTGTGATGTCATGGGGGGTTAGTAATCCGGAATGTTCTGAGGTCACGGGCCCTAACCGCACCTGTTTCAGTGGAACTTGGAATTCGCCTCATGATGTCCATATTGGCTATTGTAGAATCAGACAGTACAGTGGAGGCCCTTTGGCCCATCTAGACTGTACTGCCAAAAATATACTATTACCTACGTTAGTCCCATTTTCCCAAACTAGGCCCATTGCCTGGAACGTTATGACCTTTCAAGAACTCATCTAAGGACCTTTTAAAGGTTGTGAGGTTCCCCGCCTCAAGCCCCCCTCCCAGGCAGCACATTCCAACCCCCCACCACCCTCTGGGTAAAAGAGATTTACCTGAAAATCCCCCTCAAGAAGGTGGATAGCGAGGGTCTTTTCCCTAAGGTGGGGGATTTCAGGACTAGGGGGCATATTTCTAAGGTGAGAGGAGGAAAACTTAGAAGGGACTTGAGGGGTAACTTTATCACACAGAGGATGGTTCGTGTGTGGGATGAACAGCCAGAGGAAGTGGTAGGTGAAGGTACACTTACAACATTTTGATAGGTACATAAATAGGAAAGGTTTAGAAGGATATGGGCAAAATGCAGCCAAGTAGGACCAGTCCAGTTTGGGAAACTTGGTCAGCACGGACATATTGGGCCGAAGGGTCTGTTTCCGTGCAGTCTGACTCTGACTCTACAATCTATGCTTCTACTGATAAAGGTAAGAGCCTTTTACACCACCCAGTTAACCTGATGTACCACCTTCACCCCCACACCTTCAGGACAAATACTGAGAGATCCCTCCGTTCCTCTGAGACTGCTAGTTATTGAGTAGAACTCATCTGGTTCATTGATATTCCTTTGGTGAAAGAAACTGACTACAAGTGACTCCAGGCCCACAGCAATGTGGTTGACCCTTAACTGTCCTCTGCAATGACGGCAAGAAGCCAATTGGGGCAATTAGGGATGGGGGACAAAGGCTGGTGACACCCACGTGAATAAGTGTATGAATAGGAAGGGTTTGGAGGGATATGGGCCGGGTGCTGGCAGGTGGGACTAGATTGAGTTGCGATATCTGGGTCAGCATGGACAAGTTGGACTGAAGGGTGTTTCTGTGCTGTACATCTCTATGACTCTTATGACTCGATACATCGAGTCCCCATCATAGGTACACTCCCATGTCGGTGAGAACTTTGGTGATAGTGACCACAATTCGGTTATGTTTACTTTAGTGATGGAAAGGGATAGGTATATAACGCAGGGCAAAAGTTATAGCTAAGGGAAAGGCAATTACGATGTGATTAGGTAAGATTTAGGATGCATAGGATGGGGAGGAAACTGCAGGAGAAGGGCACAACTGAAATGCGGAGCTTGTTCAAGAAACAACGACTGTGTGCCCTTGATAAGTATGTACCGGTCAGGCAGGGAGGAAGTGGTCGAGCGAGGGAGCCGTGATTTACTAAAGAAGTTGAATCACTTCTCAAAATGAAGAAGAAGGGTTATGTTAGGATGAGATGTGATGGTTCAGTTAGGGCACTTGAGAGTTACAAGTTAGCCATGAAAGACCTTAAGAGAACTAAGAAGAGCCAGGAGGAGACATGAAAAGTCATTGGTGGATAGGATCAAGGAAAACCCTAAGGCTTTCTATAGGTATATCAGGAATAAAAGAATGACTGGAGTAAGATTAGGGCCAATCAAGTATTGTAGTGGGAAGTTGTGCATTGAGTCAGAGGAGAAAAGGGAAGAGCTAAATGAATACTTTTCATCAATATTTACACTGGAAAAAGACAATGTGGTCAAGGAGGATACTGAGGTACAGGCTATTAGACTGGATGGGATTGAGGTTCATAAGGAGGAGGTGTTAGCAATTCTGGAAAGTGGGAAAATAGAAAAGTCCCCTGGGATGGATGGGATTTATCCTAGGATTCTCTGGGAAGCCAGGGAGGAGATTGCAGAGCCTTTGGCTTTGATCTTTAAATCGTCATTGTCGACAGGAATAGTGCCAGAAGACTGAAGGATAGCAAATGCTGTCCCCTTGTTTAAGAAGGGGAGTAGAGACAACCCTGGAAATTATAGACTAGTGAGCCTTACTTCGGTTGTGGGTAATGTGTTGGAAAAGATTATAAGAGATAGGATTTATAATCATCTAGAGAGGAATAAGTTGATTAGTCAACAGGGTTTTGTGAAGGGGAGGTCATGCCTCAAAAACCTTATTGAGTTCTTTGAGATGGTGACCAAATAGGGGGATGAGGGGAAAGCAATTAATGTGGTGTATAAGGATTTCAGTAAGGCATTTGATAAGGTTCCCCACGGTAAGCTATTGCGCAAAATACAAAGGCATGGGATTGAGGGTGATTTAGTGGTTTGGATCAGAAATTGGCTAGCTGAAAGAAGACAGAGGGTGGTGGTTGATGGGAAATATTCATCCTGGAGTTCAGTTACTAGTGGTGTACCGCAAGGATCTGTTTTGGGGCCACTGCTGTTTGTTATTTTTATAAATGACCTGGATGAGGGTGTAGGAGGATGGGTTAGTAAATTTGCGGATTACACTAAGGTCGGTAGAGTTGTGGATAGTGCTGAAGGATGTTGCAGGTTACAGAGGGACATAGATAAGCTGCAGAGCTGGGCTGAGAGGTGGCTAATGGAGTTTAATCCGGAAAAGTGTGAGGTGATTCACTTTGGAAGGAGTAACAGGAATGCAGAGTACTGGGCTAGTGGTAAGATTTTTGGTAGTGTAGATGAGCAGAGAGATCTCTGTGTCCAGGTACATAGATCCCTGAAAGTTGCCACCCAGGTTAATAGGGTTGTTAAGAAGGCATACGGTGTGTTAGCTTTTATTGGTAGAGGGATTGAGTTTCGGAGCCACAAGGTCATGCTGCAGCTGTACAAAACTCTGATGCAGCTGCACTTGGAGTATTGCATACAGTTCTGGTCACCGCATTATAGGAAGGATGTGGAAGCTTTGGAAAGGGTACAGAGGAGATTTACTGGGATGGTGCCTGCAAATGGAGGGAAGGTCTTATGAAGAAAGGCTGAGGGACTTGAGGCTGTTTTCGTTAGAGAGAAATGGTTGAGAGGTGACTTAATAGAGACATATAAGATAATCAGCGGGTTAAACAGGTTGCACAGTGAGAGTCTTTTTCCTCGGATGGTGATGGCTAGCACAAGGGGACATAGCTTTAAATTGAGGGGTAATAGATATAGGACAGATGTCAGAGGGAGTTTCTTCACTTAGAGAGCAGTAGGGGCATGAAACGCACTGCCTGCAACTATAGTAGACTCGCCAACTTTAAGGGTATTTAAATGGTCATTGGATAAATATATGAATGAAAATGGAATATTGTAGGTTAGATGGGCTTCAGATTGGTTCCGCAGATCAGTGCAAAATCGAGGGCCGAAGGGCCTCTACTGCGCTGGAATGTTCTATGTTTCTATGTTCTGACTCTTACCCTTGACTCCTGGAGCTTAGGGACAGGGGAAGGGAATCTGAAACTTGTGATTGGATGGCTCGGGGGGTAGAAGGACTCTCGGATTGGCTGTCATTTCCAACTCTGCTGTTTACCTTCAGCGTGCTCCTGTCACCCAGTCGGATCGAGCAACTCCTCATTTCACAGAAGCAGGAAATGTGATGGAAAGAGTGGGTACTGTTACTGTCGGCCCGGAGTTGGGGGCCCACAGTGTACCCACTGCCTGGTGGGCTACTGGGGTTTCGGAGAGTCAGGATGCCAACCCTGTGAGTGTGCAGGAGCGTGCGATCCCCAAACTGGCCGGTGCCTGGACAGGTGAGTGTAACTCCATTCCACACTCTCCCGTCACACCCAGTGGGAATACCGCTCACCATCTTGGAGCCCGGAGAGTGTGGCTGCAACATCCTCACCCCAGACCCTCACATTCACGTGCATACACACAAAAGTACAGTACAGTGATGAGCACCTGCATTTACATGGTGCCTCTAGCATTCCGAGGTGCTCATCAGAGGGATTACCGAACAGAGACTGACACTGAACCACGTGAGGAGATGTGACGTTGAAGCTGGGAAGTCAGTTTGAGGAGGAGGAAAGGAAGGTTCGGAGAGAATTTCAGAGCTCAGGACTGGTGGCACAATGATAGGATCCCTACAGTGAAGAAAGAGAGTCTGTGCTGACCTTTGAAGAGCATCCCACCCTGACCCCGCACCCACCCTATTCCTGTAATGCTGCATTGACCATAGCTAAGAGAAAGTGAGGGCTGCAAAGTTGAAAGTGTGGTGCTGGAAAAGCACAGCAGGTCAGGCAGCATCCGAGGAGCAGAACAGTCGAGATTTCATGCACTAGCCCTTCATCAGGAATGTGGGGGGCTTGGGGGCTGATCATATCATGGCTAATATGTTCCTCACCCCAATCTGCTGACCTTCTTTGTAATCTTTAATCCCCTTAGCAATCAAGAACCTATCTATTTCTGTCTTAAATACACCCAATGCCTTGGCCTCCACAGCCCTCTGCGGCAATGAGTTCCACAGATTCCCCACCCTCTGGCTGAAGAAATGCCTCCTCATCTCAGTTCTAACGGATCATCCCTTCACCCTGAGGCTGTACCCTTGGGTTCTAGGAGGAAGTGAGGCCTGCAGATGCTGGTTTCCTGAGGAAGTGCTCACGCCCGAAACGTCGATTTTTCTGCTCCTTGGATACTGCCTGACCTGCTGTGCTTTTCCAGCATCACCCTGTCTTACTATTGGAAACCTCTTCACCACGTCCACTCTATTCCAGGCCTCTCAGTGAGATACCCCCCTCATCCTTCTAAACTTAGAAGGACTCAGAGTCCTCAACCAATCCCAGGATCAGTCTCGTAAACCCCCTCTGGACCCTCTCAAATGCCAGCACGATGTTCCAAACGCAGTCTGACCAGAGCCTTATACAGCCTCAGCAGAACATCTATTCTAATCCTCTTGAAATGAATGCTAACGTTGCATTTGCCTTTGTAACTGCCAGGAGCAAAATAAATGGTCAGATTTATGAAGCAAAAAATTGTGATGTTAGAAATTTTAAATAAGAATAGAGAATGCCAGAAACACTCAAATATCACAGCTCTGGACACTATGGGGCAATTTAGCCCGGCCAATCCACCCTAACCTACACATCTTTGGACTATGGGAGGAAGCCAGAGCAAACCCACTCAGAGACAGGGAGAACGTGCAAACTCCACACAGAGAGTCACCTGAGTCTAGAATTGAACCCGGGTCCCTGGTGCTGTGAGGCAGCAGTGCTACCCACTGAGCCACCGTGCTGTCCTGATAACAGAGTGATTTAAATCACTATATGTATGGGAGGATTAGAGAGATCACAGAAAGTTTCAAGAATAATGAACATTACAGAAACTGTTTCCTGGCAGTAATATTTGTTGGGGATTCTGTGCCAAAGCACACAGACATCCTCCTGGCACTATCTGCACCATGTCTTGATGATTTGTTCCCCATCTTCTTTGTGCAAATTATTTTGTTTCTGTTTTGCTGCTCTGAAGCTTTGAAAATGAACAAATTCACAATATTCCCATCGGTGGGAGAATTCCGGACCTGAATCACTTCCCGAGCAGTGAGAACACAGGGGCCTGGAGCTGGGAAGATGAGCAGGGATTCTCAGCTCTTCGACATTCTGGTAGGTCACAACAACAACATTCACTTGAATGGAGCAAAACCTCCCAAGGCTCCTCACATCAGCGTTATCAGAAATATCTGGCACCAAGCCAGTTGTGGACAGATTAAAGGAGGGTCTGAAAGCCCAGGTAAAGGGGAGGGAAAGCACAGTAGGTCAGGCAACTATTGAAGGTAGAGAGATCGCATTTGGGATGTACAAGAGAATTGAAAGATTGCAGACATGACTGTGTGTGTTGGGTGAGGGGGAGCAGTCTACAACTATAACCTCTACTTTTAGGTTATCCTTTTAGATCCCTTACAGTGTGGAAACTGGCCCTTCGGCCCAACAAGTTCACACCGACCCTCCGAAGACCAACCACCCAGACCCATTCCCCTACATTTACCCCTTCACCTAACACTACAGGCAATTTAGCATGGCCAATTCACCTAACCTGCACATTTTTGGACTGTGGGAGGAAACCGGAGCACCCGGAGGAAACTCACACAGACACGGGGAGAATGTGCAAACTCCACACAGGCAGTCGCCTGAGGCGGGAATTGAACCCTGGTCTCTGGCGCTGTGAGGCAGCAGTGCTAACCACTGTGCCACCGATGAACAGGAGAAGGAGCAATAGAAGTTTTGAGATGATACCAGAATAACATAGGCCATTCAGTCCCTCGAGCATGCTTCACCATTCGGTAAGATTGCGGCAGAGCTGGTGGTTGTTTCAGGTTTTCCCCAAAACCCAATAGACTTTGGAGAATGTAGATTGGGAGCAGCTGTTTGAAGGTAAATCTGCATTTGATATGCATGAGGCTTTTAGAGAAAGGTTGATTAGAGTTCAGGAAAGATATATTCCTGTGAGGGATCGATATGGCAAGGGTAGGGAACCATGGATAACAGGTGAAATTGTGTGACTAGCTAAGAGAAAAAAAGATGCATACATAAAGTCTAGGCAACTGAAGACAGACAAAAGCTTTGGAAGAATATCGGGACTGTAGGACCAACCTGAAACGAGGAATTAAGAGGGCTAAAAGCGATCATGAGATATCTTTAGCAAACAGGGTTAAGGAAAATCCCAAAGCCTTTATTTTCATATATAAGGAGCAAGACGGTAACTAGAGAAAGGGTTGGCCCACTCAAGGACAAAGGAGGAAAGTTATGCGTAGAGTCGGAGAAAATGGGTGAGATTCTTAATCTATACTTTGCATCGGTATTCACCGAGGAGAGGGACATGACGGATGTTGAGGTTCAGGATAGATCTTTGATTGCTCTAGGTCAAGTCGGCATAAGGAGGGAGGAAGTGTTGGATATTCTAAAAGGCATTAACAGAGACAAGTCCCCAGGCCCGGATGGGATCTATCCCAGGTTACTGAGGGAAGCAAGAGAGGAAATAGCTGGTGCTTTAACAGCTGCTGGAGAAGATACTGAGGGATAGGATCTATTTACATTTGGAAGAAAATGGGCTTATCAGTAATGGGCAACATGGTTTTGTGCTGGGAAGGCCATGTCTTACCAACTTAATAAAATTCTTGGAGGAGGTGACAAAGTTGATTGATGGGACAAGGGCTGTAGATGTCATATACATAGACTTTAGTAAGGCATTTGATAAGGTTCCCCCTTGTAGGCTGATGTAGAAAGTGAAGTCGCATGGGGTCCAGGGTGTACTAGCTAGATGGAAAGGGAACTGGCTGGGCAACAGGAGACAGAATAGAAGTGGAAGGGAGCTTCTCAAAATGGAGACCTGTGGACAGTGATGTTCCACAGGGATCCATACTGGGACCACTGTTATTTGTGATATACAGAAATGGTTTGGAGGAAGGTGATTAGCAAGTTTGCAGATAACAGTAAGATTAGTGGAGTGGCAGATAGTGAGGGGGACTGTCAGAGAAGGGGCACTAAGGGCATTTAAACAGCCCTTGGATAAGTATATGGATGATGATGGGATAGTGTAGGGGACTGGGCTTGCATTAGTTCACAGGTTGGCACAACATCGAGGGCTGAAGGGCCTGTTCTGCGCTGTATTGTTCTATGTTCTAGAATACAGCAGAATATAGATGGATTGGAGAGATAGGCAGAGAAATGGCAGATGGAGTTCAATCCGGTCAAATGCGAGGTGATACATTTTGGAAGAGCCGATTCAAGAGCGAATAATACGGTGAATGAAGAAGTCCTGGGGAAAATTGACTTACAGAGAGATCTGGATGTTCAGGTCTACTGTTCCCGAAGGTGGCAATGCAGGTCAGTAAAGTGGTCAAAAAGGCATACGGCTTGGTTTCCTCATTGGACGGGGTATTGAGTACAAGTGTTGGCAGGTCGTGTTACAGTTGTACAGGACTTTGGTTCGGCCGCATTTGGAATACTGTGTACAGTTCTGGTCACCACATTACCAAAACAATGTGGATGCTTTGGAGAGGGTGCAGAGGAGGTTCACCAGGATATTGTCTGGTATGGAGGGTGCTAGCTATGAGGAGAGCTTGAGTAGATTAGGATTATTTTCATTAGAAAGATGGAGATTGAGGCGGGACCTGATTGAAATCGACAAAATCATGAGAGGTATAGACAGGGTGGATAGCAAGAAACCTTTTCCCAGAGTGGGAGACTCGATTACTAAGAGTCATGAGTTCAAAGTGAGAGGGGAAAGGTTTAGGGGAGATACACGGGGAAAGTTCTTTACACAGAAGGTGGAGGGGGCCTGGAACGCGTTGCCAGTGGAGGTGATAGAGGCGGGAATGATAGTGTCATTTAAGATGCATCTAGACAGATACATGAATGGACAGACCCTTAGAAACTAGACGGCAGGTTTAGATGGAGGATATGGATCAGCGCAGGCTTGGAGGGCCGAAGGGCCTGTTCCTGTGCTATAATGTTCTTTGATCTTTTGATCCTCATTTTGGAAAAACCTATCGAACTGAGCCTCAGGTAACTGTCAATTCCCATCTATCTGACTTCTAGGGAAGACAAATTCCACACCTGTACTACCCTTTTGGGTGGGATGGGGGAAGAAATATTCTCTCCATCTTAAAAAGGAAACCTCTTATTTCTCAGTGATGTCTCCTAGTTTTAAGCCCCCGTCCCAACAAGTGAAACATCTTCAGGTATCCATTCCCAGCAGTCCCTTCAGAATCTTCTATCTGTCAATAAGATCACCTCTCATTCTTCTGAACACCAACAGCTACATATCTAACCTGTTGCTTGATCCAGGAGTGACTTCTGTGAACCTTCTCTGAACTGTTTCAAAAGCAATTATGTCTTTTTCCTTCCCAAATAAGGGGACTAGATGCGTACAGACCACTCCAGATGTGGTCTTTGCAATGCTAAACGCAGCTGCAACAAAACATTTACTTTGATATCGCAATCCTTTTATAATTAACATCAAAATACCATTTACTTTCTTAATGACCTGTTGTAGTTGCATCTTGACTTTGTGATTCATATACCATGATGTTCAGGTATATGTACCTCAGGATTCTGACAGTCTATTAATTTCAGTAATACTCTGCGTCTCTATTATTTCTGTCAAAGTGGACAGGTTCTCATTTGCTTCAATTATACTCCATCCTCAAGGTTTTGTCCACTCACATACCTAGTCTATGTACCTTAGCAAACTCCCTATCTCTTCTTGACAACTTATTTTCATATTCTGTTATACTCAACACCCTTGACTCGTATCTGTGTATGAAGCTTTGATGTGGCACTTCAAAAGCCTTTTGAAAATCCAAATACACCACATCTACCAGTTCCCCTTCATCCTCAGTGAATGTTGCTTCATCAGACAAAATCAATATGTTAATTAAACATAATTAAACAAAACACATTGACTTTGCCTGATCAACCCATCATTTGCTAAATTTCCTGCTATAACCTTAACATCGGTTTTAAGCACCTTCCCTATGACTCAAAAACAGCAATTGCTAAAAAAGCTCAGCTGCTCTGGTCACTTCTGTGGAGAGAAATCAGAGTTAACGTTTCAGGTTGAGTGACGTTTCCTCAGGCCCTTCCCTATGACAGATGTTCAACTCGCCTATTCTTTCCTGCTTCCTGCCTCACTCCTTTCTTTAATTAAGCTGCTACTATTTCTATTTTCCAATCCACACTGGAACTCTTCCAGAATCGAAGGATTTTTGGAACGTAATAACCTATGCATCTAATATTTGGGCTGACTGTTCTCTTCACTCTGAGGACTTTTCTATCCTGAACACAGGCACAAAATACTAGTCCAAATCCTCCACCATTTCTTTGTTTCCCGTTATTGATTCCTGGACTCTGCACGTCTAGAGGACCAACATAAGCTTCACTTGCTCTTTTCCTATTTTTAGAAACTCCGCTGTGTGTTTTAATATTGCTGGCTAACTTTATCTCACACTCTCTTCTTTCCTTTTCAAGTCAGTCTTTGCTGCTTTGAAGTCTGTCCAGTCCTCTGAGCTACTACTAACCTTTGCAGATTTGTCTGATATTTTGATCAATCTGCACTATCTCTACATCCATATGGCCATGACGATGCATCTTTCTGATAGTAACATAGGAACGGGAGGAGGCCATTCAGCCCCTTGAGTCTGTTCCACCATTCAATGAGATCATGGCTGATCTCTGAGGCCTAACTCCATACATCTGCCTTTGGCCCATATCCCTTTGCTTAACAAAATGTATCTCTCTCAGATTTAAAATTAACAACTGATCCAGCATC
The DNA here is from genome assembly GCF_004010195.1 of Chiloscyllium plagiosum. NCBI lineage: Eukaryota > Metazoa > Chordata > Chondrichthyes > Orectolobiformes > Hemiscylliidae > Chiloscyllium > Chiloscyllium plagiosum. Next base: position 1,616,936 of record NC_057727.1, read on the forward strand.
CACTGCTATTTGTGGAAGAGAGTTCCAAACCTCTCCCACTCTTAGTGTGTGGAAATTCTCCTGAATGACCTGACCCTAATTCTCAGACTAGGGCGGCACGGTGGCACAGTGGTTAGCACTGCTGCCTCAGCGCCAGAGACTTGGGTTCAATTCCCGCCTCAGGCGACTGACTGTGTGGAGTTTGCACGTTCTCCCCGTGTCTGCGTGGGTTTCCTCCGGGTGCTCCGGTTTCCTCCCACAGTCCAAAGATGTGCAGGTCAGGTGAATTGGCCATGTTAAATTGCCCGTAGTGTTAGGTAAGGGGTAAATGTAGGGGTATGGGTGGGTTGCGCTTCGGCGGGTCAGTGTGGACTTGTTGGGCCGAAGGGCCTGTTTCCACACTGTAAGTAATCTAATCTAATTCAAACTACGTGCCCTAGTCCTAGAATCCCCAACCAGTGGAAATAGTTTATCTTTATCTACCCTGTCTTTTCCAGTTAATATCTTGATTAGATCACCCCTTAATTTTCTAAATTCTAGAGATAACAGGCGTAATTTGTATAATCTTTCCTCATCCCTGAGCCCAGGTTATCATTCTTGATGAAGGGCTTATGCCTGAAACATCAACTCTCCTGCTGCCCGGATGCTGTCTGACCTGCTGTGCTTTTCCAGTGCCACACTTTTCGACTATCATTCTTGTAAGCCTATGTTGTACTCCCTCCAAGACCAATCTATCTTTCCTAAGGTAGGTTGCCCAGATTGGCTCACTCCAAGTGGGCTTGAACCAGGATTTTGTGTAACTGCAGATAACTTCTGCATCCTTGCACTCCAGTACTCTAGATATAGATACCTGCATTCCATTAGCTTTCTTGATTACTTTCTGCATCTGTTCAGGACATTTTTAAAGATTTATACACCTGAACACCCAGGTCTCTTTGACATCCGCTGTATTTAACTTAATAGTTCTACAGAGGTCCCTGATCTATCCTTTTTCCATCCAAAATGGATAACTTCATACTTGCTTACATTAAACTCCATCTGCCGGGTTGATCAAGGTTGTTGTAGTCTTAGATAACCTTCTTTGCTGTCCACTATGCCACCAGTTTAGGTGTCATCTGCAAATTTACAAACCATGCGTTTTATATTCACATCCAAAACATTTAGATAATGACAAACGACAGTGGATTCGGCACACTGCTGGTCACAGGCCTCCAGTCTGAAAAACAATCCTCCACCACCACTATCTCTTACCGTCAAGCTAATTTTGTACCCAGTTAGCTAGCTCTCTCAGATCCCATGTGATCTAACCTTATTAACCAGCCTACCATGCAGAACCTTGTTGAAGGCTTTGCTTAAGTTCTTGTAGACAATGTCCTCATCTATTTTCTCAGTCACCTCTTCAAAAAAACTCAGTCAAATTTGTGAGACACACAATTTCTCACACACAGAGCTATGCTGACCATCCCTAATCAGTCCTTGTCTTTTCAAATATTTGTAGATCCTGTACCTCAGAATCCCCTCTAACAACTTACCCACAATGGGTATATGAATAGGAAGGGTTTGGAGAGATATGGGCCAGGTGCTGGCAGGTGGGACTAGATTGGGTTGGACTCTATGACATCAGTCTGTAGTTCTCTGACTTTTCCTTTCTCTGGCCTTTCGTAAATAATGGCACCACATTAGCCAACCTCCAGTCTTCTGGCACCTCACCTGTGGCTGTAGATGACCCTTAAACAATGCGTCGTATGACAAGCACATGGAATTGTATCTTGCTTAAATTCCGAAGTCACCGGTCAATACAAACAGCCTCCTGCAAGCTCCAAGGAATATTCACTTATTTCGTATAAATTAGGATTGTTTCCTCAGAACATTTAACAATTCTTCAATTGAATAAAGATCCAAAGAGAGTAAAACTCAAACTCAGCTTCCAAGCAGAGAGCCTTCTGCCAAAAACCCAGGGGAAGCTAGTTCAATCTACTGTTAAAACATGGAGACAAACAGCTAGAACAAATCAGCCTCCCTATCCCTGTGTTTGCAACACAACAAACTTTAAATACTCAATGACTCTTAAAATTGACCCCAATGGTTTCTAACCAGACTTTATGAATAAATGATACTAGGCATCAGGTTTATAACATAAACAAAATATTTAACCATTTAATAATACTACAATAGCTGTAACAGAACAAAGTTAAACCACAAGGTAATCTAATTCATGGCTATGATTTTAACCCAACCTTCTTTGATTCAAGCTGTTCACTCACATGAAGACAGTTGGATAACCAGACACAGTTAAGGGATAAATCCAATGGAGAGGGATCTCACAGATGTGTATAAAATTCTAACAGGACTAGACAGAGTAAACTCAGGAAGGATGATCCTGAAGACCAGAGAGTCCAGACCTGGTGGTGGGGGTGGGGGTCACAGTTTCAGGATACGGAGTAGACCATTTAGGACTGAGATGAGGAGAAATGTGTTCACCCAGAGAGTGGGGAGCCTGTGGAACTCTTTAGCACAGAAAGTGGTTGAGGCCAAAACACATTGAATATTTTCAGGAAGGAGTTAGATATAGTTCTTAGTCAGAAAGTAGGAACACGGTGCTAAGTTGGATGAAGACAGTGAGGTCTGCAGATGCTGGAGATCAGAGTTGAGAGTGTGCTGCTGGAAAAGCACAGCAGGTCAGGCAGCATCCGAGGAGCAGGAGAATCGATGTTTCAGGCTAGAGCCCTTCATCAGACCCTGACCTGCTATGCTTTTCCAGCAACACACTCTCAACTACTAAGTTAGATGCTCAGCCATGATCATATGAAAGGGGAGAGCAGGCTCGAAGGGCCAAATGGCCTACTTCTGTACCTATATTGTTTGTTTTTCTGCAGTAATAGCAACAACATGAACCTGATGGGCCACGATAGGATTAATGGTTATTTATGAAAGAAAACCATGACCTTAATATCAACAATACTGCGATCTCGAGTATAAATCCCAGACTGGTGTGAAATTAAAACTGGATTTCAGTAATTGTGCTCATTGGGATTTCTGGGCACGTATAGACCAGGCCTTCCTGTGCATCACTCAGAATGGAGTAATCAACCTCTCTATCAGTTTCATCTCCAACACTCAGTCATTGTCCAATGACAACCTGACTGTGACTCCACGCTCTCACTGAGGTTTGGTGATTTATAGCTGTGATCTGAGCAGGGTTCACCAAGGCACTGAGGCAGAGAAACTGGGAATGGACAGGGTGTGGGAGATTGTCAGCATCTGTTTAAAAACGGGGGCTAACAGATGTTAGTGAAAATTGTGGGGTGCAGGGAGATTGTCAGATCAAATCTCCTTTTAACATCTTACATTCAAATAGAATCAAACAGAGAGCAGAAGCAGAGGCAGCAGGTTGGATATAGAACATAGAACAGTACAGGCCCTTTGGCCCACAGTGTTGTGCCAAGCATTTATCTTCATCCAAGATCAACTTGTCAGAGAACAGGCCTCAGGCCCTTAGTGATGAGAGGCCCAGATTAATGCTCCTGGGTTCAAATCCTACCATAGTCGCTGGTGGAATTTAACTTAAATCTGGGACATGGTGCTCGTCTTAACGATTGTAACCATGACACCTATTATTTGACTTGGAGGCACTTGTGCATGAAACACAGAAAGCTAGCACACAGGGGCAGCAGGTAATCAGGAAGGGTACTGGAATGTTGGCCCTTATTCCAAGGGGGTTAGATTAGATTAGATTAGATTACTTACAGTGTGGAAACAGGCCCTTCGGCCCAACAAGTCCACACCGCCCCGCCGAAGCGCAACCCACCCATACCCCTGCATTTACCCCTTACCTAACACTACGGGCAATTTAGCATGGCCAATTCACCTGACCTGCACATCTTTGGACTGTGGGAGGAAACCGGAGCACCCGGAGGAAACCCAGGCAGACACGGGGAGAACGTGCAAACTCCACACAGTCAGTCGCCTGAGGCGGGAATTGAACCCGGGTCTCTGGCGCTGTGAGTATAAGAATAGGGAAGTCTCACTGCAACTGTACAAGGTGCTGGGGAGACCACACCTGGAGCACTGTGAGCAGGTTTAGTCCCTTATTCAAGAACTGGAGGCAGTTCTGAGAAGGTTCACGAGGATGATCCCTGGGATGGAGGGATTGTCTTATGAGCAAAGGCTAAATAGGTTGGGGCTCTACTCCCTGGAGTTTAGCAGAATGAGAGGTGATCTCACTGAAACATGTTGGATTCTTAAGGGGCTTGACGGGGTCAATGCTGAGAGGATGGTTCCCCTCATGGGAGGGTCTAGGATCAGAGGGCACAGTCTCAGAGTAAAGGGGCACCAGTTTCAGACTGAGATGGGGAGGAATGTCTTCTCTCAGAGGATTGAGAGTCTTTGGAACTCCTTCCCACAGAGAGATGTGGGGGCAGGGTCCGTGTGGATATTTAAGGCTGAGAGAGAGAGAGATTCTTGATCAGTCGGGGGATCAAGGGGAAATGGGCAGGGAAGTGGAGGTGAGGAGCCTATTGAATGTTAGTTTGAAAGGCCAAATGGCCTACTCCTGTTCCTGTTTCTTTTTGCCTTACGGGAAGGGAATTTGCTGTACTCACCTGGTCTGGTCTGGCCAACATGTGACTCCAGACCCACAGGATGTGGTTGCCTTCCTAACTGCCCTCTGAAGTGGCCCAGCAAATCTCTCAGATGAAGGGTAATTAGGGATGGGCAACAAATGCTGGCCTTGACACCCACATCCCGTGAAAGAATAAAGTGAGATGTCCTTCTCTCTGCTGATGTCTGTCTCTGGAGTGAATGAGGTGTGGCTGATACTAACTGGAACCTTCTCATTGACCTTGTCTCCCCCTCTCTATCTCTTTAGAGAAGTGTGTCTGCAAGGAGATGTTACTGGGAGATGCTGTGTATTTTTGTCGGATGAATTACGCCTACGGTAAGAGATTCTAAAATCTATTGCCATCCAGACATTCCTTCATTTGGATAAGGAAGGAGTGATTCTGGTTGTACCCCAGCTCCAAGGTGAGGACATGGAAAAATACAGCACAGCAGGAGGCCCTTCAGCCTATCAGGCCACTGCTGGCTCTTTGAACGAGCCATCGAAGGAGATTCCCTCTTCTGCTCCATTCCCCACAGCCTTGCAAATATTTTTTATTCCACTTTTCCCTTTTGAAAAGTTCCTGTTATATTTGCTTCCAAGCCCCTTGCTATGGAAAGTCAAATTCACTTCCCCTTATTTTACCAATTATCTCTGGTCACTGACCCTCTTGCCATTGGAAACTATTGAAGCCCTTCATCACTTTGAATATCTCTGTTAAATCTCCTCTTAACTTTCTCTTCTCTAAGGAAAGCAATCTCAGCTTCTCCCAGGGTCCTCCCTCCACAAGGCTCTGACATCCCTTTGAAAGAGCAGTGCCCAGAATTAGACTCAATCCAACAGTGAAGGCTGATCTGTTTATATTCTCTGTTCCGGTTAATGAAGATAAAAAGGGTCTTTTTATTTTTATTAAAAATCAAAAGAACTGCAGAAGCTGTAAATCAGAAACAAAAACAGAAGTTGCTGGAAAAGCTCAGCAGGTGTAGCAACATCTGTGGAGAGAAATCAGAGTTCATGGGTCAGGTGACCCTTCCTCAGAACCCAAGGAAGGGCCTATTCTAAGGGAGGGTCACCGGACCCGAAACGTTAACTCTGATTTCTCTGCACAGATGCTGCCAGACCTACTGAGCTTTTCCAGCAACTTCTGTTTTTGGTTCTTGTATTTTTATTAACAGGCTTCTCTCCCTGTCCCGCCACTTTCAAATGTTTGTGTACGCCTTGCTCCATCTTTTTCAATCTGCAGCACCTGTTTATTTTTCATGTATTCACCACCGGTCTCCCAAACATTTCCCCTTTCCATACAAGTGCTGGAAAATTGGATTAAAATAGTTTGGTGATTGTTTGTGGCCAGGGTTTGGAGATGCCGGTGTTGGACTGGGGTGTACAAAGTTAAAAATCACACAACACCAGGTTATAGTCCAACAGGTTTAATTGGAAGCACACTAGCTTTTGGAACGCTGCTCCTTCCTTCCTTCCTGACAACCACCTGATGAAGGAGCAACGTTCCGAAAGCTAGTGCTTCCAATTAAACCTGTTGGACTATAACCTGGTGTGTGATTTTTAAGTTTGTGGCCAGCATAAACTTGATGGGCCCAAGGGCCTTTTTCTATGCTGTAGACCTCTATGCCTCCCCTCTGTCTTGCCTGGATGTGAAGTGACCAGGGTTAGAGGGTGTTTTGTCCGTAGGAGTAGCCCTGACCTCCCAGTTGCCATTTTCATAGACTGCCCTTGTTCTCATGTTAATCTTTGCAAAGTTCCAACGAAGCTCAAAACAAGCTTGAGGAACAACACCTCATTTTTCACTTTTGCAGCCTTGAGGTCTCAACATTGAATTCCATAACTTCAGAAACTGACCGTATTATGACTGTTAGGCGAAAGTGAGGACTACAGATGCTGGAGATCAGAGCACAGCAGGTCAGTGAGCAGCCAAAGAGCAGGAGAATCGACCTTTTGGGCAAAAGCCCTTCATCAGGAATGGATGAAGACTGTTATGGTTGTTCTCCATTTTTCTTTAAAATCTTTACCACCCAGCCCCCCACACCCTTGCCCTATTGTGTCTTTTTTATTTCACTCTCCTACTCTCACCATAATTTACATTTCACTTCTCTTTTACTCTGACTCCATCATTGATAAGCCTTGTTTATTTTACACCAGGTCTCCACCCTCTTGCTCCTCCTTTGCCTCTGTTAAAAATATAAAAGTCAGAGTTCCTAACAGCTTTCATTTCCAAAGGAGAGTCATCCTGGACTTGAAATGTTAACTCTGTTTCTCTCTCTCTCTCTACAGCTGCTGCCAGACCTGCTGAGTTTCTCCGGTGTTCTCTCAGTTTGTTTCAGATTTCCAGCATCTGCAGTATTTTGTTTTTATTTGAGAGTTTGTCTCAGGTGCCACTAGGAAGAGTTGAGGAATTGTCATCTGTGATTCAGTAGATAGCATTCCCTGTTGCTGTCTCTCTCTCTCTCTTTCTTTTTGGATTAATGATGCTGGAAGAGCACAGCAGTTCAGGCAGCATCCAAGGAGCAGCAAAATCGACGTTTCGGGCAAAAGCCCTTCATCAGGATTCCTGATGAAGGGCTTTTGCCCGAAACGTCGATTTTGCTGCTCCTCGGATGCTGCCTGAACTGCTGTGCTCTTCCAGCACCACTAATCCAAAATCTGGTTTCCAGCATCTGCAGTCATTGTTTTTACCTCTCTCTCTTTCTCCATCTGCCTCTCTCTCTCTCTTTCTACGTTAGGTCATGGGCTCCAGAAACTCAATACTCTGAAGGCAACACAATCAGAAGTCTCTCCTTTCACATTTCTTTTTTAATTTATTTATGGGATCAGGATGTTGCTGGCTGGGCTGGCACCATTTATCAGGAGAAAGTGAGGACTGCCTCCTCATTCCTGATGAAGGGCTTGTGCCCGAAACGTCGATTCTCCTGCTCCTCGGATGCTGCCTGACCTGCTGTGCTTTTCAGCAACACTCTTAGCAAAATTTATTGTCCATTCCTAACTGCCCCAGAGGCACAAGCCCTTCATCAGGAATGAGGAGGCAGTCCTCACTTTCTCTGACCTCCTGCGCTTTTCCAGCAACACATTTTTAAGCTCTGATCTCCAGCATCTGCAGTCCTCACTTTCTCCTACTCAACATGAATGCTGTAGGTCTGGAGTGACATGTAGACTAGACCGGGTAAGGATGGTCGTTTATCTTCCCTAAAGGACATTAGTGACCTCCCCCACCCCGGATGGGTTTTTCGGACAATTGACAATAGTTTCACTCTGAATTCCAGAATTTTATTGAATTCAGGTTCTAACATCTGTCGTGATGGGATTTGAAATAAGATCCCCAGAACATTACCTGGGTCTCTGGGTTAACAATCCAGTGATAATATCACTAGGCCATTGCCTCTGCCTTTTCAGGATGTTGCCGGGTATGGGAGGTTATAGAGAAAGGCTGGATAGACTGTGACTTTTATCATGGAGCATAGGAGGTTGAGGGGCAATCTGACAGAAGTTTATAAAACAATGAGGGCTATACATAGAGTTAATGGTGGTTGTCTTTTCACAAGGATGGGGGATTTCATGACAAGGGGACACATTGTTAATGTGAGAGAAAAGAGATTTAAAAAGGCATGAGGGGCTAATTTTTTACACAGAGGGTAGTTCGCGTGTGGAGTAAACTTCCTGAGGAAGTGGTGGATCTGGGTACAATTACAATGTTTAAAAGACATTTGGATGGATACATGAATAGGAAAGGATTGGAGGGATATGGGCCAGGAGCAGGCAGATGGGACTAGTTTAGTTTGGGATTTTGTTTGGCATGGACTTGTTTGATCGAAGGATCTGTTTTTGTGCGGTAAGACTCTATGACTATGAGATTGTTAAACTGAAATGGATGTAAAAGATCCCATTTTCAGTATTTCAAAAGAAATTGGGGAGAGATGTCCCTGGATTTCAGCACCAAGATTTAACCCTCAACCAACATTGCTAAAAATCAGATTATCTGCCTGTTCATTGTTTTGCTGTTTATGGAATCTTGCTGTGTAATTCAGTTGCTATGTTTCCTGCTCTGAAGAGTATTTCATTGCATGCCAAGGGCTTTTCAAAAGCTTCAGATCATGAAAGTTGCTGAGTCATTGCAGGCAATCCATCATCTCTGGAATTAGATGAGGCCATGAGGCTATTTGGTCCATTTACCTGTATGCTTCTTATGGGGTGACTTTCATTTGACATGGGAAACTGACGCATTTAAAAAGATCAAAGGGTGATGCGTCATGCAACCCCCCCCCCCGCAATCTTGCTGTAAACATCATGGAGTGACAATGCTGTGGCTTTCAGAGATGTATTTTGTCCCTTTTTGTTGAAAGGAGATTTTAAGGCAGAGGTAGCAAGTGAAAACCAATGAAGTAAACAGCTTGGGAGGCTTTCAGGGTTGTTTCTTAAAGGTTGGAACAATAGAAGCAGCCTAGAGGGGTGTGGCCAGCTCTCACCGACCAAAATTTCTAGTTTTCTTTAGTTTTTAGGTTTAGCTCGAGGTAATTACTTTTGGAGTGTCAATAGGATTGGAAGCTGCAGTGAATGTCCTTGCTGTTAATCTCTCTGAGTTTTCTCCTGATGTTTTTTCCTTCTGAGTTGCTGAAGTTACCGGTGACAAATCTATTTTCTGCATTTGCCTTTTTAACCAAGGGGTGTGTGTCTAAGGCATGTTACTATATTGGAACAGTTAATTAGTAATAATTACTATATCTATTATTCAGTTAAGTTTTCTAATAGAGTTAAGTTATTCCAAGTTCTTCTTTCTTTTGTTTTATTTTAACTATAGTGTTTAAATAAATTGTGTTTTGCTTAAGGTTAAAAAGTTTGATCAATCAAATTGCATCTAGAACACAGCACTTCATACTTGCCTTCAAAATAAGAAAAAAATTAGGATCTAGGCAATCTGCTTAATATTTTGAGGGGGGTCTGGTCTGGTCTGTAACAGTGGAGTACATCCTAGGGAAGAGGTCACGCACCTAGACCCTTTCCATCAGGACTTCTAGGGATTCAATGGAAACATAACATTGGCTCAATATGAATTGTTGCAAGTTCCTACAGGGAGGGCCTGTTTCTCTGGCTGGGGGCTGAGAGGAGGGCTGGGGATGTCTAGAACCAAGGAATACAGTCCCAGGATAACAGACAAGCCAATTAGGACTGCGATGAGAAGGAATCTCTTCACCTGGGATGGTGAATCTCTATCCCAGAGGCCATGGGAAGCTCAGTCATTGAGCATGTTCAGGACAGAGGTTGATAGATTTCTCAAGACTAATGACATTGTGGGATATGGTGATGGTGCAGGAGAAATGGCGTGGAGGTAGATGATGAGATTAAATGACAGATTATTCCTATTGCTAATTCATGTTGATGAGCGATGGATATCTGCCAACTACCAGTATCTCATCCAACTGGACATTCTGAGCAGACTGGCGTTGGTCATGTGACTGTCCATCCCAAGCTTGGGTCTATGTGTGACTCCAATCCCACACCAATGTGCTTCATTGGCCCTCTCAGGTGGCCAACCTAGACACTTAGTTGCCCTGAAACACGACCAGCTATTGAAGAAGGTTCTGAGGAAGGGCCACAGGCTCCAATGGTTAACTCCAGATGCTGCTGGTCCTGTTGTCTTTCTCCACCAACCTCCTGCAGGAATGAACTCAAGCGAGGAAATAGGAGAGAATTAGGAAAATCCTTGACTAGTTGTGATCCAGCTCCCTGATCAGTGCAAAGTGGAAAGACTGGGTGTAAATGATGGGAACTTTGGATCTATTCCTGTGTTAAATTGGAGTGGTCTCTCTCTCTCTGTAAATGTTCCATTTTCCCACAGTCATCAAGGCGAAAGTCCTTTCTGCTCATGACAAGGGAACTCATGCTGAGGTCAACGTCAAGGTAAAGAAGGTGATGAAAACTGGGAAAGTGAAAATCACCCGCGGTAACTGGAGCATTTATCCGGTATCCTGGACAAAGCGGGGATGTACATGCCCCTTACTGAACCCTGGTAAGTAAGAGAGGGGCTTGTAGCGGACTGGGAACCTGGGGAATGATAAGGCAGAGGCTGACCTGTGTACTGCCCTCGTGGCCTTGACCCTCCCTTGCTAACTGCCACTAGACCAACAACCCTCCCAGATCCCTGCAGGACCCATCCCCAGCACCTCAGGCTCAATGTGATATTCAGTATTGGATCATTTACTGAATCACCTTCAGACTTTCTACTGCCTTTAAGACTCTGTATAAACTGTTGTTCATCATGGAACTGTGGAAGAGGAGGCGGGAACAGTGTCACCATTCCAGAGTCACATGATAATGCCCAGGAGACCCGGGTTCAAATCCTGTCATTGCAGATGGTGGAACTGGAATTTGATAAAAATCTGGAATTAAGAGTCTAATGATGACCATGAATGCATTGCCAAATGTCTAAGAAAACCCATCTGGTTCATTAATATCCATCAGGGAAGAAAATCTGCCATCCTTACCTGGTCTGGTCTACAAGTGACTCCAATGTGGTTGATTCTTGACTGCCGTCTGGGCAATTAGGGATGGGCAATAAATAACTACCCCCATCCTGTGAATTGAATAAAATAACAGTATTACATTGGAGCATCTAGACACAGTATGCAATGTTAATAATCCGTGTAACTCAAACAATGGTGACCACCCCGCATTAACACAGGAGGTTCACTGACAGATCCGCAATGTGTTTGACCAGCCTTTTCGCTACAACAGAACACTCTCACCTCCCAAGCGCTCACAATCCTTCCTCATGTCCTAGGTTTCAGTCAAATTCAGCTCTCTTGTTTCTTTTTTCTCCTCGGATAGGCACGGATTATCTGATCGCAGGTCACGAGGCAAGTCACGTGGGCAGGCTCCTGGTCAACATGAATAGCCTCGTCACGCCCTGGAGAGCAGGCATGGCCAAACGGGTGACACACAACCTGCACAGGAGCTGCAAGTGACTGCCACTGCACCCACACCAGCATCAAGCTCAGCTGCGTGTAGACCCGCCGTTCACCGCGTTGTGCGCGTAATTGCAGCCCCCTCCCCAACCAAATCCACACTCCCTTTCCATTTGGCCAAAGTTCAGGGAGCCGCTTGAGAACTACAAAATGACACCACTCCAGCTCCTTTTTCCAAACCATGGATGAGCCATGCACTCTGCAATGACTGAACGCTTCAATCCCCTCTCCCTTTGGCCTGTTTGTTACCATGAGTCCTGACCATCAAACAATATGATAACAACACTTCTGACCCTCCTCCTCCTGTGTTTACTGCTCTGTTGCCTGCACACTGAGTGCTCAGCCCGCACTCTAGGTGGCACTGCATTTGGAGTTCATATCTACAATGGTTTCTCAAACTTTCTGCTACTCTGGATCCAACCATTCAGGTGGTTAATTTTCAACATGTTGCTATAGTTTGTATTTTCAGTACTTTCAGAAGTTATTTTGTAAAAATAATTAAACAAGAATTGTTGTTTTCTAAACTGAAACTCCCATCATGACTTGCTTACATTGGCCACAAGATAGTGGCCCTCCCCTCACACCAAAGGCTACCCAGTTGTAATTCTGATGGATAGTGGTGGCCAAACATACAACCAAACAATTAGGAACAGGAGTCAGCCACTCATTCACCAGGAACCTCCTCTGTCATTTGATAAGATCATGGCTGGTTGCTATTATAGTAGCTTTCTTCCTACTCGTGTACCTTTTCAACTCCTTGCCTATCAATAATCTATCTACCTCTGCCTTAAAATACTAATAGACCCTGCTTCCATTGCCTTTTGAGGTTGAGTGTTCCAAAGACTCATGACTTGCTGTGTGAAAATAAATTCACCTCAACTTTGTCTTAAATTAATGACTCATTATCTTCAAACAGTGAGCCCTAACCAGGCTGTTGCCTGGGATGGAAAGTCTTTGTTGAGGAGACACTGGATAGGCTGGGATTGCTTTCCCTGGAGTGGAGGAGGGTGAGGAGCAATCAGACTGAGAATTTCTTCACTTCTGAAGAAGGGTCACTGGACCCGACACATTAACCACTTCCATCTAGAAGAACGCGGGCAGCAGATACTTGGGAACACCACCCCGTATAAGTTCCCATCTGAACCACTCACCATCCTGATGAAGTGAAGACATTACTTGAATGGAGAGGACTCTTGGCCTGATGCTGTAATTAGATTCCTGCAGTGAGGGATTGTATTCACATTGACAGCAGGTCAGTGTCTATAAATTCTGGTGGGGGTGAGCTGAAGGGGCAGTGCTCCAAAAGCTTATATTTTCAAGTGAACCTTTTGGACTATAATCTGGTGTTGTGTGATTTTCAACTTTCTTGACCCGCTGCAGTCCATGTGCTGTAGGTAGACCCACAATGCCCTTAGGGAGGGAATTCTAGGATTCTGACCCAGTGACACTGAAGGAACGGCGATATATTTCCAAATCAGGAAGATGAGGGGCTTGGAGGGGAGCTTGCAGGGGGTGGTGTTCCCAAGTATCTGCTGCGCTTGTCCTTCTAGCTGGATGTGGTCATGAGTTTGGAAGGTGCTGTCTGAGGATCATTGGTGAATTTCTGCAGTGCATCTTATAGACAGTACACACTGCTGTTACTGAGCGTCGGTGGATGTGAGGTCAATGAAGGTGTTTTCCTGAATGGGCAGTTTCTGATTTTAAGATTGTGTCTTAGTGTTCTAGACCATCCTTTCCATGTTTACCAGTCCTGTTTATTTAATCTCTCCTGCCTTCCGTCCTATCACAGGCCTTCCCTTTAATCTTTCTTCCCTCTCAATGCCTCTGCTCTTTCTTAAGGCCTGTTGCACCTCAAATGTCTTCCAGAGTCGGGAGGTAAGTTACATACCTCATAATTCACAGTCTCTGGTCTATTCCTGTAGCCGCTGCATTGATATGGCTGGCCCAGTTCAGTTTCTGGCCAATGGTAACCCACAGGAGGGTAACAGTTGAGTGTTCAATGATGGTAATGCCACAAATGTCAGGGGATGATGGCTGGATTCTCTCTCTCGTTGGAGATGGTCATTGCCTGACAGTAGTGTGGTGTGAATGTTACTTGCAACTTGTCAGCCCAAGGTTGGATATTGTCTGCAGCAAGATCTGGACAATCACTGAGTGTTTCACTCTCCCTTCATAAGAAGAAACATCTCTGTAAATCCTAAAGTCTCAATGAAATCCACCCTTGCCCATTTCTGTTGCTGAAAATAGCAGCCCTGTTTACGTAGGTAAAAACAATGACTGCAGATGCTGGAAATCAGATTCTGGATCAGTGGTGCTGGAAGAGCACAGCAATTCAGGCAGCATCCAATGAGCAGCGAAATCGACGTTTTGGGCAAAAGCCCTTCATAATTTATTCCTGATGAAGGGCTTTTTCCCGAAACGTCGATTTCGCTGCTCGTTGGATGCTGCCTGAACTGCTGTGCTCTTCCAGCACCACTGATCCAGAGCCCTGTTTACGTAGTCTCTCTTCCCAATCCATCATTGGACATGTAGATATTTCCACTAGCCCCCGGCTAAAATTGAGTTGGGAATTTTAGATGACAATTGGGGAATATTGCTTCTCAGAGTTGTTGTTGAAGGAGGGGTTGTGGTATCAAAGATCATAGGTCATAATTGGAGCAGGGAATTTGGGAGCAGTGGGAATGTGGACTTTGTTCCCATAGGGAGTGGTTGAGCTAAAGTGTTATTTAAAGGGGAACTGGGTCAACGCACTCAGTAGTATGGAATATTAGGATATATTTGTACAGTGGAGATGAATCACAGAATTGTTATATTAAGGAGACTATTTGATCCATCTTGCCTACAATAGTTCTATAACCCATTGCCTACCTCCCACCTTTTCCCTATTCCCCTGTGCACCATTTTGATCCAAATAACCATCCAATACCCCTCTTGAATCCCTCAATTCAATCTGCCATCACCACATTTCCAGGCAGTATCTATTAGCTATAATCAAACTGTATCTATACTGTAAATACTCTATAATTGATAAACCCTGCCTGAATCAGCTGGTATGTTGGACTGAACGTAGCCAGGAGTTGTGGAGATGTCATCACTCCGAAGACTCCACCAAAAGCATCAAACCCTTATACAGGAACCATGAAATCCACAAGGTTCAACACCAAACCACACGGTAAGGAGCAGAGAAACCGATTCCAGGAATTAACTCCCAAAAATCTGTCTACCATCTAGAAGGCACAAGACAGGAGTGTGATGGAATCCTCCCCACTTGCCCTGGATGGGGGCAGCTCCAACAACAGTCAAGAAGCTTCACACCATCCAGGATAAAGCAGCCGCTTGATTGGCCCCACATCCACAAATATCCACTCCCTTGTGATGATGCTGCTCCTTTAACAATGATTTGGAGATGCTGGTGTTGGACTGGGGTGTACAAATTTAAAAATCACACAACATCAGGTTATTTGGAAGCGCTAGCTTTCAGAGCGCCACTCCTTCATCGCACAACCACCTGATGAAGGAGCGGCACTCTGAAAGCTGGTGCTCCTTTAACAAGGTTGTGTGGTCCTTGGCTTTTTTTTTAAGAAAGGTCATAAAAGCAGGAATTCCAAAAAGTCTGGGTTTGAAAGGTTTTACGGCCAGTTTGATTATAGCTAATAGATACTGCCTCAGAATTTTATGTTTTAAACAAAACTTGTCCAATCAAAGGGAGTGGCCAGTTCTCCCAGCTTTACCATGGTTTGATTTGGTTTGGGTTTTAGTGGTCTGGCTGTTCACTGAAAGCAGGCGATCAGACAGTATTGAGGCTGCTAGTCCAACAAACAGCTCCATGGATGAAGGAGTTCCGTACTGAATCCCTCTACCATCTCTGTCTCTCCTGTAAGACCCTGTGTTTGATTTTACTTTGTGCCAAGGGGGATTGGTGCAGGAATTTGGAACAGAATCATTAAATTGGGATAATCTGTTGGGTTTTCGGATAGATTAAGTTCTCTTTTTCTCTTTCTCTGTTCTCTTTTGTTTGTGTTTCATTCAGTAATATGCAAATACATTGTTTTGTTTAAAACTAATTGGTTGGGACAGCTGTAATCCTTCTGGAATATTCCTTTACACCTGGTTAAAACAACTAGCAAAGTTAGGGTCCGGGCTACTTTCTTGAAGTGGTGAGTGGAACAGATGGTGAGGGGGTTTTAGCCTGGTCCATAATACACACTACCACCAACGCTCAGTGTGTACCATCTACAAGATGCACTGCAGAAATTCACCAAAGATCCTCAGACAGCACCTTCCAAACCCATGACCACTCCATCGAGAAGGACAAGGGCAGCAGATACATGGGAAGACCATACCTTGAAGTTCCCCTCCAAGCTCCTCACCATCCTGACTTGGAAATATATCGCCGTTCCTTCAGTGTCACTGGTTCAGAATCCTGAAATTCCCTTCCTAAAGGTATTTTGGATCTACCCACAGCACATGGACTGAAGCAGTTCAAGAAGGCAGCTCACCCTCACCATCTCAAGGGGCAACTGGGGACAGACAATAAATACTGGGCCTAGCCAGTGACACGCATGTCGCATGAGTGAATTAAAAAAAAAAGTTGAGGGATAAGTATTGGCCCAGACCCCAGGAAAACCTCCCTGGTCTTCTTCAAATAGTTGCAACAAGAGGAGCAGACAGTTTAATGTTCAAAAGGCCTGGACAGTGGATCTGACCTCCTTGGGGTGAATGAACAAAGTTATCTCTGTAACACTCCAACAAACGTTTTCAAAACTATTGAACCTGAACTTTTGAGTGAAAATTAACCGAATTAACAGAAGTCTTTTGACATTGCCTTAAAGAAACATGAATCCTGACTGTATCTACAATATAAATGTTAGAAAGGTTCTGTGGTTAAAGCCATTGAACTGCTAAGTCTTTCTAGAATGTTCTGCTTTTAGTACCATCAAAATCAAGAGCAGGGGATTGATTTTGAGATTGGGGAATTGTATCATGGATCAGCTCTGTTCACTCCACAGTGTGTTCCTGATTTTCTGGTCACCTCTCATTTTCATTCCCTCCCCTATTGCCACTTTGAACTCTAAAATAAAAGCAAAATGCTGTGGATGCTGGTAATCTGCAATAAAGTAGAAAATGCTGGAGAAACTTAGCAGGTCTGGCAGCGTCTGTGAAGAGAGAGAAACAGAGCTAACCTTTGTCAGAATTAAAGGGACTGAGAAATGGTGGTTTCTATCATTTTAACCCATGGGTGGGCAGACAGGTGAGTGGAACAGATGGTGAGAATGCCCAGAGCAAAAGGAAAATGCAGTATTAATGGTAGTGGAGAAGTAATAGAGATGAAGTGTAGGTGTTAATGGTTGGTATGCATAGCAGAATGTAGGCTAGCTCTGATGAAAGAAATCTATATACAGAAGAACCTTGATTATCCGAACAACACGGGCAGGGGGTATTTTCTTCGGATAATTGAATGCTGGATAACATATTTTAGCCAAGCATTGGGACCTTGTGATTATGCTGGATAATCGTGGGTCCTCTGTAAATAAGATACCAGGGTGTGGGGATGGGGGTAGATAGGCTGTAAACAAAATGGAGGACAGATCAAGGTTTGCCCTTTCTGAAACTCAGTGTAATCTGGGGGGACAACATTCCATCTCTCGAGAAGGCACTTTACAGTCTCAGGGCATGACAAATCCCAACTATTTCCAGCCTTCCCTTTCTTTCAGACAGCAGCTGCTGGTTCTGCTGTTACTATTCACATCTCCTCTGGACCCATCGTTTGAATCTTTACTGGCTCTATTACCGTCCTCTTTTGCCTTGCACTGTCATAGAGTCATAGAGATACACAGCAAGGAAACAGACACTGTGGTCCAACTCATCCATACTGACCAGATATCCCAACACAATCTAGTTCCATTTGCCAGCACTTGGCCCATATCCCTCTAACCCTTTCCTATTCATATACCCATCCAAATGACTTTTAAATGCTGTAATTGTACCAGCCTCCACCACATCCTCTGGCAGCTCATTCCCTACATGCACCACCCTCTGTGGGAAAAAGGTTGCCCCTTAGGTCTCTTTTATATCTTTCCCCTCTCACCCTGAACCTATGCCCTCTGTTTATCCTATCCATTCCCCTCATGATTTTATAAACCTCGAAGAGGTCACCCCTCAGCCTCCAACACTCCAGCAAAAACAGCCCTAGCCTATTTAGTCTCTCCCTGTAGCTCAAACCCTTCAAACCTGGTAACATCCTTGTAAATCTTTTCTGAACCATTTCAAGTTTCACAATATCTTTCCGATAGGAAGGAGACCAGAATTGCACGCAATATTCCAAAAGTGGTCTAACCAATGTCCTGTACAGCTGCAACATGACCTCCCAACTCCTGTACTCAATACTCTGACCAATAAAGGAAAGCATACCAAACGCCTTCTTCACTATCCTATCTACCTGTGACTCCACTTTCAAGGAGCTATGAACCTGCACTCCAAGGTCTCTTTGTTCAGCAACACTCTCTAGGACCTTAACATTAAGTGTATAAGGGAGTAAAAACAATGATTGCAGATGCTGGAAACCAGAGTCTAGATTAGAGAGATGCTGGAAAAGCACAGCAGTTCAGGC
>NC_057727.1:1635114-1647761 GCF_004010195.1 Chiloscyllium plagiosum
GCCTTACTGAAGATCATATAGATCACATCTACTGCTCTGTCCTCATAAATTCTCTTTGTTACTTCTTCAAAAAACTCAGTCAAGTTCATGAGACATGATTTCCCACGCACAAAGTCATGTTGACTATCCCTAATCAGTCCTTGCCTTTCCAAATACATGTACATCCTGTCCCTCAGGATTCCCTCCAACAACTTCCCATCACCGACATCAGGCTCACTGGTCTATAGTTCCCTGGCTTGTCTTTACCGCCCTTTTTAAACAGTGGCACCACGTTAGCCAACTTCCAGTCTTCCAGCACCTCACCTGTGACTATCGAAGATACAAATATCTCAGCAAGGGGCCCAGCAATCACTTCCCTAGCTTCCCACAGAGTTCTCGGGGACACCTGACCAGAACCTCTTCCTCTGTAATATGGACATTTATTCAAGATGTCACCATCTATTTCCCCACATTCTATGTCTTCCATGTCCTTTTCCACAGTAAACACTTATGCAAATACTCATTTAGTATCTCCTTCATCTCCTGCAGCTCCACACAAAGGCCGTCTTGCTGATCTTTGAGGGGCCCTATTCTCTCCCTAGTTATCTTTTATCATTAATGTATTCGTAAATGGATTCTCCTTAATTCTATTTCCCAAAGCTATCTCATGTCCCCTTTTTGCCCTCCTGATTTCCCTCTTAAGTATACTCCTACTTCCTTTATACTCTTCTAAGGATTCACTCGATCTATCCTGTCTATACCTGACATATGCTTCCTTCTTTTTCTTAACCAAACCCTCAATTTCTCTTGTCATCCAGCATTCCCTACACCTAAAAGCCTTTCCTTTCACCTTGACAGGAATATACTTTCTCTGGACTCTCGTTATCTCATTTCTGAAGGCTTCCCATTTTCCAACCGTCTCTTTACCTGCGAACATTTGCCTCCAATCAACTTTCGAAAGTTCTTGCCTAATACTGTCAAAATTGGCCTTTCTCCAATTTAGAACTTCAATTTTTAGATCTGGTCTATCCTTTTCCATCACTATTTTAAATCTAATAGAATTATGGTCGCTGGCCCCAAAGTGCTCCCCCACTGACACCTCAGTCACCTGCCCTGCCTTATTTCCCAAGAGTAGGTGGAGTTTTGCACCTCCTTTAGTAGGTACATCCACATACTGAATCAGAACAATTTCTTGTACACACTTAACAAATTCCTCTCCATCTAAACCCTTAACACTATGGCATCTCTCTCAATTGTGATTCAATTTCCCCAGCTTTCTGTCCTGTCAGCCCTTCTCTCTGCTTCTTTCTTCCTGACTCCTTTCTTAAAGTCTTTTCTATCTTAAACTTCTCCCAGTGGTGTGGAGAGGTTGTTGCCCTGAGATATTACCTCTGTGTCCTCCTATGTTGATGCTGCTGAGCTCGAAGCTTCCTGAAGGCAGCTCCTGTTTTGGTCTGAACCTTGCTCCAACAGAGATGCTATCATAGTGAACACTGTTGTTGGCCTCGTTGCTATGGAGAAAGTCCTAAATGAAGCAATACAGCAATGACCTTAGTGTTTATTTCACTTGAAGACCATTGTTGTGATCAGTCCTTAAATAAAAGTGCTTTTATTCCATGAGATATCCTTGCATTTCTGAACAAACTGTCCTCAGTTAATCAGCAGCTGGATGAGAGCTACTTGTTTGTGGGAGTGATACAGATCTCTGTCACCTGCATCATGTTTTGGATATCAACATGTTACACAGGAGTGGGTCATTGCAAAGATATGTGTTAGTCACTTTGCCTCACTTTGGAATCTCTTTCTAAACTTCTTCTCTCCTCCTCCTTTAAGACACTCCTTGAGCTCACCTCATTGATTGAACTTATGGTGGCCCTGTTCGAATATCTCCTTATGGGTCAGATCTACCTTGTTGTTATTTCAATGAAATGGCAGTGCTACATAAATGCAAGCTGCTGTATGATCTCTAGACTATCACTTGCACAGTCTGTGTGGAGGACAGTGATGTCCTTTGGGAATGCTCTCCAAGCCTACTGTTCAAGTTACCAACTGGAAACAACCTTGACTCAACTTAACCTTCAGAATATAACAAAGAAACTTCTTCTTGGGTCTGACTGTGAGCCTCCTCAGAGTCTCTCACTCTCTGTCTTCCCTCCTCACCAGCATCACCACATTCTCTCAGATAATAAGTCTATAAAACATAGGAGCAGGAGTAGACCATTCAGCCTGAGTCGAGAGTGTGTTGCTGGAAAAGCACAGCAGGTCAGGCAGCATCCGAGGAGCAGGATAATTGATATTTCGAGCTGGAGCCCTTCATCAGGAGTCTTTCAGTCTGAGTCTACTCCCCGATTCAGTGAGATCGTGGCTGATCTGATCATCCTCAACTCCACCTTCCTGCCTCTCCCCCTTAACCCCCGATCCCCTTCCTGATTAAAAATCTGTCTGTCTCAGCCTTGAGTATCCTGAATGACCCAGCCCTGACAGCCCTCTGTG
Organism: Chiloscyllium plagiosum; assembly: GCF_004010195.1. NCBI lineage: Eukaryota > Metazoa > Chordata > Chondrichthyes > Orectolobiformes > Hemiscylliidae > Chiloscyllium > Chiloscyllium plagiosum. Next base: position 1,637,587 of record NC_057727.1, read on the forward strand.
GGAAAGAATTCACAGATTCACTCCCCTCAGTGGAAAGAAATTCCTCCTCATTTCTGTCTTCAATGGGTGACCCCTTACTCTGAGATGATGCCCTCTGGTCCTAGACTCCCCCACACGGGGAAAATAACCTTTCAGCATCTCCCCTGTCAAATCTCCCGAGACTCTTGTATGTTTGAGTAAGGCTGCCTCTCATTCTTCGAAACTCCAATGAGCACAGGCCCAATCTACTCACCCCCTCCTCATAAGATAGTCCTCCCTTGCTTGGGATCAGCTGTGTAAATCTTATCTGGTCAGCCTCCAATGTCAGTATGCCATTTTTGAGATAACAGGCCCAAAACTGTTCACAGTATTCCAGTTGTGGCCTGACCAGTGCCTCCCTACTATTATATCCCATCCCCTTTGAAATAAAGAGCACGATTCCATTTACTTCCCTATTACCTGCTGAACACGGATGTTATTGTTCTGGAATTCACAGACAAGGGTGGCATAGTGGCTCAGTGGTTAGCACTGCTGCCTCACAGCACCAAGGTCCCTGTTTCAAATCCAGCCTCGGGCAACTGTTTGTGTGGAGTTTGCACGTTCTCCCTGTGTCTGCGTCGGTTTCCTCCCACAATCCAAAGCTGTGCAGGTCAGGTGAAGTGGCCATGCTAAATTGCCCATAGTGTTAGGTGCATTAGTCAGAGGGTCTGGGTGGGTTATTCTTCGGAGGGTCGGTGTGGACTTGTTGGGCCGAAGAGCCTGTTCCACACTGTAGGGAATCTTATCTAAATTTTCCCAATCCCTCTGTTCTGCAGTCTTTCCCCATTTAAATAATATTCATTCTGCTTTTCTTCTTGCCAAACGACATAACGTCACATTTTCCCACATTATATTACATCTACCAGATCTTTGTTCATTCAGTTAACCTGTCTATCGCCGTTTGCAGACTCTGTGTCATCCTCACCACTTGCCTTCCTACCATTTTGTGCCTTGCTCAAACTTAGTACATTCACTTTCCTCATCCAAATCATGAATATATCCTGTAAATGGCTGTAGCCTCCATTACTGATCCCTTTGACATCTTGAAAATGCTCCCCTTATCCCAACTCTCTGTCTTATGTTTGTCAGCACTCCCCTCTGAATACCAATAGACTACTTCCAACATCATAGGCTCTTATCCTATCAAACACTCTCTGAAAATCCAAACATATTGCATCCACCTGGTCCCCTTTATCCATCCTGCTTGCTACCTCCTCAAAGAGTTCTAGCAAATTTGTCAGGAATGATTTTCCTTTTATGAAGCCGTGCTGACTCTATCCGATCATTTCCCAGTAACAGACATTAATCTAACTAGCCTATAGTTACCAAAACAAATGTGGATGCTGTCAATCAGAAACAAAGACAGGAAGTGCTGGAAAAACTCAGCAGCTCAGGCTGAGGGAGGGTCACTGGACTCGAAGAGTTAACTCTGATTTCTCTCCACAGACACTGCCAGACCTGCTGAGTTTTCTAGAAATTTCGATTTTTGTAGCCTATAGTTACCATCTTTTTCTTTCCTTCCATTGACAGTTACATTGTTTTCCAGTCCTCTGGGACTTTTCATGGAAGATTAACATAGAACAGTACAGCACAATACAGGCCCTCGATGTTGTGCTGACCTTTTATTCTACTCTGAGATCAGACTAACCACATTCCCTACATTTTACTATCATCCATGTTCCTATCCAAGAATCCCTTAAATGTCCCTGATGTATCTGGGTCTACTACCACCATTGGTAGTGCATTCCATGCACCCATCACTCTCTGATTAAAGAACCTATCTCTAACATCTCCCCTAAACCTTCTTCCAATCACCTTAAAATTACGACCTCTTGTGAAGAAGTCCCTGGCTATCCACTCTATCTCTGCCTCTCATCATCTCGTACACCTCTATCAGGTCACCTCTTATCCTTCTTCGCTAAGAAAAGCCATAGCTCCCTCAACCTTCCTTCGTTAGACATGCTCTCCAGTCCAGGCAGCTCTAAAGCATCCACATCCTTCCTATAATGAGGTGACCAGAACTGAACACAATATTCCCCATGTGGTCTAACCAGCGCTTCATCCAGCTGCCAGCATAAACTACCAGTGCATCCACTATCTCTGTAGCTACTTCCTTTAATAGCCTAGGATGCATCCCAGCAGGTCCAGGGGATGTATGGGCTTTTAGCCCCATTAGTCTCCCTAGCACGTTTTCACAGTGATGGTTATTGTCTTTATTTCCTCTCCTATTTTTGCCCCTTGAATATTTAATAATCTTGGAATGCTATTATTGAGTGCTACCGTGAAGACTATATCAAATATGTATTCAAACCTTCTGCCATTTTCTGGTTGCCTATTATTATTTCCTTGACTTTTTTCTGTAAGGGCCCTATATTAACTTTGGCTTCTCGTGTCCTTTTTATATAATTAAAGAAGCTCTTGCTGTCCATCTTGATATTTCTTGCAAGTTTACCTGTCATCATTACCCTCTCTGGGACTACATGTGGCTCCAAACCCAACAATGGTGTAGATCACTCATAACTCCTCCCCGCAATGGCCTCAAGAGCCAATCAGGATTTAGGGTGGGCAACAATTGTGGATGCCTGTATCCCATGGACTAATTAAAAAAAAACCTGAAGATGAAAAGTGGGGTGGGAAAGCAGATAGCCAGTTGGGCTGAAGGGCCTGTTTTTGTGCATGGGAGATCCATGCAGTTTGTGCACTTGGAGAATTTGAGACAGTAGCAAACAGCCACTTCGAGAAGGAGCAAGAAACAAAACAAACAACGACAGAAAAATATTGAGAAAATGTTTGGAACAGTTTCAAAGAAAACATTTGTCTTGATGGGGATGCACCCTGGTTATTCAGCTCTGCAGTTCAATATAATTTAAAGATTGCACTGTCTATTTAATAAGTAAAATCTTTGCCAAAAGCTGTTTCTTCAACACAGAAGTGAGTCTGCAAAGTCAGGGGATCTCTGGACATAATCAAAAGGGAGATTTTGAACATTTAAGAGGAAAAAGTTAAGGTTTATTTTATTTTCAGGCTGACTGATTTCAGATATTTGTGAGGCTGACTCACTTTATCTCCCAGACTATGATATTTTCTATAAATAATCAGATTGAGATAAAGAACAGAACATGACTCATGGAATTTGTTAGTTACAGGATCAGGCAGAAACAAAATACCAAGGGGTTTGGGCAGATTGAGCAAACACATAAACAGAGCAAAGAGACAAAGGCTGATTGTTGGACCCGACTGTGACTGAGGCGAGAGGAAATGGTATTGAGATCAATTGGGTCACAGGTACAAATTCACAAGTGACTACAAGTAGCAACACAATTAACAAAGCTGAGGTTCATTTCTACAGAATTAGAATTATATTTTAATTCCTTCACAGGAGTAGGTGCCACTGGCCTGACCAGCAATTATTGCCCATCCCTAATTGTCCCTTAAACTGAATGGTTTGCTGGGCCATTTCATCAACCCCATACAGTCATCAACCACAAAAACAGACCCTTCGGTCCTACAGTCCATGCCAAACAAAATCACTAACTAAACTAGTCCCATCTGCCTGCTCCTAGCCCATATCCCTCCAAACCTTTCCCATTCATGTCCTTATCCAAATGTCCTTTCAACATTGTAACTGTGCCCGTATCCACCACTTCCTCTCAGTGTGGGTATGGAGTCACATGTAGACCAGATTAGGCGAAGGCACCAGACTTCCTTCCTTAAGGAGCATTAGTGAATCAGGTGGTTTTGACAGGAATCAATGTTTGTTTCACAAAACAACAAAGTACTGGAGGCGATAGAAATCTAAAACAAAGAAAACAAAGTGCTGGAGAAACTCATCAGGTCTGGCAGTATCTGTGTAGAGAGAAACAGAGTTAATGTATCCAGTCCAGTGTGACGTCTTCCGACCTGAAAGGTGCTGGAGGGGAGGTAATGGTCAAGTGTTATAGTCACTGGACTGTTAATCCAGAGACCCCAGTAATCTGCTTGGGACCCGGGTTTGAATCCTGTCATAGCAAATGGTGGAATTTGAATTTGATAATTAAAGAAAATATCTGGAATTAACAGCCTAATGATGACCATGAAACCATTGTTGGGGAAAACCTATCTGGTTCACTAATATTTTTTAGGGAAGGAAACTGCCACCCCTACCTGGTCTGGCCCTCTGTGTGAATCCAGACCCACAGCAATATAGCTGACTCTTAACTACCCTCTGAAATTTGCCTATCAAGCCACTCAGTTGTATCGATTATCTCAAAAACCTCCTATTCTTAAACTAGTTTTTGTTTTAATCTCCCACACAAGTGAAAACATCCTCCAACTCAGGATCTTAGATGTTTCAATAACATCACTTTTCACTCTTCTAACCTCTAATGTGTAGGCCTAAGCTGCCAACCTTTCCTCATAAAATAAACCTTTCATCCTAAGAATGAGAATCTTCTCTACAAAGGTTACCACTCCTTTTGCCTTCTGCTCTGTGATTCCTGTGATCTTTAATCTCCCTGACTCTCTAACCACTCCTGATCCTTCCTTCTATCCCATTTTCCCACATCACATTTCTACTCTAATAAAATTGTCATATTTTTGCATCCTTCTTCAATTCCGAAGAAGAATCAGACTGAACTCAAAACTTTAACTCTATTTCTCTTTCCATAGATGCCATGAGATCTGCTGAGTTTCTCCAGCACTTGCTGTTTTCATTCCAAGTATATTAGATTACTTACAGTGTGGAAACGGTGGGTGGCACAGTGGTTAGCACTGCTGCCTCACAGCGCCAGAGACCCGGGTTCAATCCCCGCCTCAGGCGACTGACTGTGTGGAGTTTGCACGTTCTCCCCGTGTCTGTGTGGGTTTCCTCTGGGTGCTCTGGTTTCCTCCCACAGTCCAAAGATGTGCAGGTCAGGTGAATTGGCCATGCTAAATTGCCCGTAGTGTTAAGTAAGGGGTAAATGTAGGGGTATAGGTGGGTTACGCTTCGGCGGGGCGGTGTGGACTTGTTGGGCCGAAGGGCCTGTTTCCACACTAATCTAATCTATATGTATATTGAGAAAAGCAATGGTTCTAATGCCAACTTGTTCCCTTTATATCTTCCTCCAGTCTGAAAAATAGCTTTGCAGCCCAAACACTGCTTCCTGTCACTAAGTTTATTTCCATCATGCCGCAATCTCTTTTATTCCTTGGGCTTTTGTGGAATCTTATTGAAGGGTCTTCAGAGGATAGGCAGGGGACATGGGACAGGATCCCGGCAACCATCAGTCACATCACCGAGGGAAAATCACAAACTGAAACAAACAACAAAACAAATTGGCAATGTTTCTGGACCAATATCAAAAAGAATATTTTTCTCCGCGGGAATGCACTCTAGTTATGCAACTTTGCATTTCAATGTGATTTAAACATCGCATTGTCTCTCTGATAAACAAAAACTTTGCCAAACATTTTGTTTTGATTGTGGTGCAGTATCCGTTAATGTGCCCTAAATATCTACACGGCTTCTTTCATTAACCTTTCGATTGCCAGATCTTCCAGGCTAGTTTCAAACTCCCACAGAGTTAAATAATGACAAATAATCACACTAATTTCTCAGTGACTAAGTGACTGAAATATTAACCTCATAAACTAGAATATTTTCACTAGTCTCTATTTTAATCAGAGCTAAGTTACAGTAACCCTTATAGTCCTGTTGCTATTTGCTTTTTTGGTGTGTAACCATCCTGCTGTCTGACCTGACTGATCCCAAACCATGTGATAACACTCCCTGACCCTTGACCCTTAACCCATTCTTTCTTTCTGGAGTTATCTGCCCAAACACAGGTCTGACCAACACAGCATGGTGTCCACCACAGGTAGGATAAAGAAGGCAGGTCCTAGATTCTCTCTCTTCCTCATCCCGCCAGCCAGATCAGGGAATTGAACACCATGTTGTTGGCACCAATTTGCTCCATGTTGTGGAAGGTAATGGTACTGAAAGGGTTAATGCTGAAGACTGTACTAAGCTCCACCTAATCTGATGATGACATAAAGACTAGGGTGGGAAGAGGCAGAACTGTTCTGGATCTCAAGGTCCTACCACCTAGGTCTCCTCCTTGTCAAAGGAGGAATGTCTCTAATGTAACTTGTTATTGCGATCATGCAATAAACCACATCTTCTATAAGACCAGGGCCTTTTCTCATTAGGAGAAAGTGGGGACTGCAGGTGCTGGAGATGAGAATCCTGATGCAGAGGTTATAATTGAAATGGTGACTCTCCTGCTCCTCGGATGCTGTCTGACTGGCTGCGCTTTTCCAGCACCACATTTATTGATGCCTTTTCTTATTAGACCACCCAATGGGCACCCCCTCACCACACACCACCAGGAGGCTTTGTAAATTTCAAACTAAAAGGAGGACGATACTGACAAGAAGTCTACCCCATGGTGCGCAGGAGTCCAGCAAGTTCATACAAAGTGGTGCTAACAGTGATTGGTTGCTAACCACACCGTTACAATATTCTATACCAACCATCCAGCCAACTGACCCCTAAGGGTCATAGTTAAAAGCAACAGGAGTGGTCCATTCAGCATCTTGAGCCCAGGAATCTGGGTTGCTGGGCAACACACACATTTACAGGCATGTTGTAGTCTGGAGCTATGGATAGTCAGGATGGGGGCTCCATCAATATTCCCATCGCACGGCTGGCCAGGAATCTCTCATACTCTCACCACCTGCCATTGGGCGAATAGGGAGGACTTGCTCAACCCATTTGTGAACACACCTTGCTTGGCCACCAAATGCTGGAATGGGGCTGGAGCTCAGTATCTCTGGCTCAGACCAGGGACGTTTTCCAGTGCACCATAAGAACTCTTCCTAAACCCAACTTTACAGTATAGTATCTAGCACTAATTGTGCAGTCACAGGCTTGCCAGCAACACCTCCATCTCACACTCAAATGAATGAAAGCTCCTACCGTACTGCACGAGGAATACCAGCCTAGATTCAAGATTTTTGGCTGGGTCTGAACCCACAGCCGACCAAATCAGAGTGCTCTGACTGACTTATGCGCACTCAGGGATTGAAGTTGGATTGCCAGATAGCAGGACTGGGAGGGGAATAGATAGACATCCTGAGGGAGTGGAGGCTCACCAACTGCAGTTAACACAGGAAGCGCCTACAAACATCAATGTAATAATGTCCACCTTCCATAGTGAAGGCAGTAGTCAGACCATTAATGTTGAAGCATGCTCAATGGGCTCAATGGCCTGCTCCTGCTCTAACTACTTATTTTCATCCTGTCAGCTTCTCTGGCTGGGTCACACTGAACTCTGAATGAAAGTGATGGTCTTAGTATGTAAATATTCACTCTCCTAACTGACACATCCAGACTAGGTTCATATTGCCTGGGTGATGAGAGTTTTAATTGGTATTAGTCAGGGTTTCATTGTGACTAAGTGACAAATTATGCATTGTGTTTATTTACTCTTACAGATCAGTTCTCCTGAAGATGTCCCATCTTTAGTTGGTTCAGTACATAAACCCTGTTGCTTGTCTAGTATTTGTAAGTGTTAATGTGTATGGTGTGGTTGATGTGTCCCCAGATCCATATCGGTGATCTCTCTCTGGGGTTTTGATTTGCTGTTGCCTCTGAAAGCCCTGTAGAAGAGAGGCTAAGGATGGATCTGTTGGAGATCTCTACATCAGGGTTCAAGATGTGAAGATGTTCCTTTTGTGTCAGGAGACCAGAATTGGGGTAGCTATTAATAAACCAAATGAGGAATCAAAGTGAAACTGCTTTATCCAAAATGGTTAGAATGTGAAACTCACGACCACACACAGTAGATGCATTAGATTGAATGTACAGAAAAAGACCATTCAGCCCATCAATGCCATGCTGGTGTTTCTGCTCTATATGAGTCTCTTTCTCCTCTAATTCATTGCACTCTATCAGCATATCCTTCAGTTCCTTCTTCCCTTATAGTTTACCCAATTTTCCCCATGAAATACCTCACACACTCCCTGTGGGAGCAAGCTCCATATTCCCACCACTCATTGGATCAAGAGATTCTTCCTAAATTTCGCTATTGATTATCTTTCTGAATAAGTGTGTCCCACAATTGGAAACACCCTCCCTGTGTGCCCACTCTATCCAAGTTTTCAATCATTTGAAACTTATCAAAGAGAAAAGATGGTGCAGGAGGGAGGGTTTCAGGTACTTGGATAATTGGGGTTCATTCTGGGAAAGGTGGGACCTGTACAAACAGGACGGTCTTCATTAGAACCAGAGGGGTACTAATATCCTGGGTGGGAAATTTGCTGGTGTTATTCGGGTGGGTTTAAACTAGCTCAGCAGGGGATGGGAACCGGAGGTGTAGTTGCAGTGGACAGGAAAATGAGAGTAGGGAGGACAGGGACAGGATTTCAGGGTTACTGGAATGTGTTGGCAGACAGGAAGCTGGTTTGAATTGTGTCTACTTCAACACCAGAAGTATCCAAAATAAGGTAGGTGAGCTTGCAGCATGGATAGGTACCTGGGACTTCAATGTTGTGGCCATTTCAGAGACATGGATAGAGCAGGGTGAGGAATGGATGTTGCAGGTACCAGGGTTTAGATCTATCATTAAGAACAGGCAAGGCGGTAAAAGAGGGGGAGGTGTGGCTTTGTTAGTCAAGGATAATATACCGGTGGCTGAAAGAACTTTTGACAAGGACTCGTCTACTGAGGTACTATGGGCTGAGGTTAGAAAGAGGAGAGGAGAGGTCACACTGTTTGGAGTATTTTATCGGCCTCCGCAGAGTTCCAGGGAGGAGGAAGAGAGGATTGGCAAAACGATTCTGGGTAGGAGTAAAAGGAACAGGGTGGTCATTATGGGGGACGTTAACTTCCCCAACATTGACTGGAAATTCTATAACTCTAGTATGTCAGATGGATCAGTTTTTGTCCAATGTGTGCAGGAGGGTTTCCTGACAGTATGTCGAAGGGCCGACAAGAGGGGAGGCCACACTGGATCTGGTGCTTGGTAATGAACCAGGCCAGGTGTTTGATTTAGTTGTAGGTGAACACTTTGGAGACTGTGACCATAATTCAGTTACATTTAGTTTAGCGATGGAAAGGGATAGGTACATGGCACAGGTCAAGAGTTATCGATGGGGCAAGGGCAATTATAACGTGATTAGGCAAGAATTAGGATACATAGAATGGGGTAGCAAAATGCAGGGGATGCAGACAATGGAAATGTGGAGCTGGTTTAAGGAATAGATATTGCATGTTTTGGATGTAGGTTTGCTCACTGAGCTGAAAGGTTCATTTCCAGACGTTTCATTACCTTACTAGGTAACACCTTCAGTGGACTTTATGCAAAGCAATGATGAAACTTCCTGCTTTCTATTTATATGTTTGGGTTTCTTTGGGTTGGTGATGTCATGTCCTTTGGTGACGTTATTTCCTGTGGTGAAGTCACTTCCGGTTCTTTTTCTCAGGGGATGGTAGATGAGGTCTAACTCGATGTGTTTTTGAGTTAGACCCCATCTACCACCTGAAGAAGGGCTAATGCACGAAACGTCGATTCTCCTGTTCCCTAGATGCTGCCTGACCTGCTGCGCTTTTCCAGCAACACATTTCCATCTCTGATCTCCAGCATCTGCAGACCTCACTTTCTCCCCATCTACCACCCCCTGAGAAAAAGAACAGGAAGTGACGTCACCACAGGAAATAACATCACCAACCCAAAGAAACCCAAACATATAAATAGAAAGCAGGAAGCTTCAGCATTGCTTTGCATGAAGTCCACTGAAGATGTTACCTAGTAAGGTAATGAAATGTTTGGAAATGAACCTTTCAGCTCAGTGAGCAAACCTACATCCAAAGCCTCAACCTGAGCTACAAACCTTCTCAAAACTCGCTAAGATATTGCATGTCCTTGATAGCTATGTCCCTGCTGAAAGATGTGTTGCTGGAAAAGCGCAGCAGGTCAGGCAGCATCCAAGGAGCAGGAGAATTGACGTTTCGTGCATAAGCCCTTCTTCAGGAATGAGGAAAGTGTGTCCAGCAGGCTAAGATAAAAGGTAGGGAGGAGGAACTTGAGGGAGGGGCATTGGGAATGTGATAGGTGGAAGGAGGTTAAGGTGAGGGTGATAAGCTGGAGAGGGGGTGGGGCGGAGAGGTTGGGAAGAAGATTGCAGGTTAGGAAGGC
>NC_057727.1:1648264-1662774 GCF_004010195.1 Chiloscyllium plagiosum
GTTCTTGGGCGGAGGAGCGGGAAGTGGAGGAGATGCGGTGGAGAGCATTGTCAACCACGTCTGAGGGGAAATTGCGGTCCTTGAAGAAGGAGGCCATCTGGGTTGTTCGGTATTGGAACTGGTCCTCCTGGGAGCAGATGCGGCGGAGGCAAAGGAATTGGGAATATGGGATGGTGTTTTTACAGGGGGCAGATTGGAAGCAGGTGTAATCTAGGTAGCTGTGGGAGTCGGTTGGTTTATAGTAAATATCCGTGTTGAGTCAGTCTCCCGAGATAGAAATGGAGAGGTCTCGGAAGGGGAGGGAGGAGTCTGAGACGGTCCAGGTAAATTTGAGGTCAGGATGGAAGGTGTTAGTAAAGTGGATGAACTGTTCAACCTCCTCGTGGGAGCACGAGGTAGTGCCGATTCAGTCATCAATGTGGTGGAGGAAAAGGTGGGGGTTGGTGCCAGTGTAGCTGCGGAAGATGGACTGTTCCACATATCCGACGAAGAGGCAGGCATAGCTGGGGCCCATGCAGGTGCCCATGGCTACTCCTTTGGTTTGGAGGAAGTGGTAGGATTGGAAAGAGATGTTCAGAGTGAGGACCAGTTCAGTCAGTCAGTCGAAGGAGGGTGTCAGTGGAAGGGTACTGGTCGGTACGGCTGGAGAGGAAGAAGCGGAGGGCTTTGAGGCCTTCGTGATGGGGGATGGAGGTGTACAGGGATTGGATATCCATTGTGAAGATAAGGTGTTGGGGGCTGGGGAAGCGAAAATCATGGAGGAGGTGGAGGGCAAGGGTGGTGTCCTGAACGTAGGTGGGGAGTTCTTGTACTAAGAGGAACAGGACCGTGTCGAGGTATGCAGAGATGAGTTTGGTGGGGCAGGAGCAGGCTGAGACAATGGGTCAGCCAAGTAGTCAGGTTTGTGGATTTTGGGCAGGAGATAGAAACGGGCGGTGCGGGGTTGTGGGACTATGAGGTTGGAGGCGGTGGATGGGAGATCCCCTGAGGTGATGAGGTTATGGATGGTCGGGGAGATGATGGTTTGGTGGTGGGGGGTGGGGTCCTGGTCAAGGGGGCAGTAGGAGGAGGTGTCCGTGAGCTGGTGTTGAGCCTCAGCAGTGTAAAGGTTGGTGCGCCAAACCACCACCGCGCCTCCCTTGTCTGCCGGTTTGATAGTGAGGTTGGTGTTAGAGCAGAGGGAGTGGAGGGCTGCACGTTCCGAGGGTTATAGGTTGGAGTGGGTGAGAGGGGTGGATAGGTTGAGGCGGTTAATGTCACGCCGGCAGTTGGCTATGAAGAGATTGAGGGCAGGTAAGAGGCCAGCACGGGGTGTCCAGGTAGATGGGGTGTGTTGGAGGCGTGAGAAGGGGTCGTCAGAGGGTGGACGGGAGTCCTGGTTGAAGTAGTAAGCGCGGAGACGAAGGCAGCGGAAGAATTGCTCGATGTCTCGCCACATGTTGAACTCGTTAATCCGGGAGTGTAGGGGGATGAAGGTGAGGCCTCTGCTTCCCATAGCTATGTCCCTGTCAGGCAGGGAGGAAGTGATAAGGTAAGGGAACCGTGGTTTACTACAAAAATTGCATCTCTTGTTAAGCAGAAGGAGGCGGCTTATGTGTTGATAAGGCAAGATGGTACAGGTGAGGCGATGGAGAGTTACAGATCAGCTAGGAAGGATTTAAAGGGAGAGTTAAGAAGAGCAAAGAGAGGACACGAACAGTCTTTAGCAAATAGAATAAAGGAGAACCCTAAAGCTTTCTTTAGGTATGTGAGGAATAAAAGGATGGCTAGGGTAGGAATAGGGCCAGTCAAAGACAGAAGTGGGAAGTTGAGTGTGGACCCTGTGGAGATCGGAAGGTGCTAAACATATATTTCTCATCAGTTTTCACTCAGGAAATGGAGAATATTGCAGAGGAGAAAAATGAGATATGAAATATTAGACTAGAAAGGATCGAGCTTAGTTCCAAATAGGTGTTATCAATCCTAGAAGGAATGAAAGTAGACAAGTACCCCAGGCTGGATGGGATTTATCCGAGGATTCTCTGGGAAGCTAGGGAGGAGATAGCAAAGCCTTTGTTTTTGATCTTTGAGTCGTCATTGTCTCCAGGTTTAGTACCAGAGGACTGCAGGATTGCAAATGTTGTGCCCTTGTTCAAGAAAGGCAGTAGAGATGACCCAGATAATTATAGACCAGTGAGGTTTTGGAAAGGTTTATAAGAGAGATAAGATTTATAATCATCTAACAAGCAACAATTTGATTTCAGATAGTCAACGTGGTTTCATCAAGGGCAGGTTGTGCCTCACAAACCTCATTGAGTTTTTGAGAAGGTGACCAAGCACGTAGATGAGGGTAGGGCAGTTGACGTGGTATACATGGACTTCAGTAAAGCCTTTGATAAGGTTCCACATGGTAGGCTGTGGGAGAAAATGCAGAGGCATGGAATTGAGGGTGATTTAGCAGTTTGGATTAGAAACTGGCTTTCTGAAAGAAGGCAGCGAGTGATTGTTGATGGAAAATATTCAGCCTGGAGTCTGGTCACTAGTGGTGTGCCACAAGGATCTGTTTTGGGACCACTGCTGTTTGTTCTGGCTCAGTCCTGGCATGTTCCCCAGTCCCTCCACAGCATTTTTAAAAAACCAAAACTGAGCACAGTTCTCCCATTGTTTCAAAACAAGTTTCATGCGATTTCTCAACACTGTCCCTCGACAAATAAATCCTGGTGCTTGGTTGGATTTTGTTCCGGCTACGTTTGGTTGTGTCTACATTTAGTGATTTAGATGTTTCTACTTACTTCCGGATTCCTGTTTCTCTGCCTCATTGAGACACTTAATTTCCAAGTGTGTGACCCCTCTTACTTCATTTGATAGCGTAGTACCCCATAGTACTCCAAGTTGAGGTGAATGGCTCTTACCGTACAGGGAGGGTATGGTATTGTTTTTGCACTAGTAAACCAGAGATCCAAGTAATGCTCGAGGAACATGGGTTCAAATCCCAATGGGGCGGAATTAAAAGGCCCAATGATTCCTGTAAAAACAAACAAACCCATCTGGTAAGGAAGTCTGTTGATCTCATGTGACAGCAATGTGTAGCTGACTCTCACTGGTCTCTCAGCTGTGTCAGACTGTCAAAAAGTCTCAAAGGAATGAAACCAGAGGATCACCGAGGCAGTGGAAACAAGGGCAGAGACAACCCCATCGACCCCGCAAGGTCCTCCTCACTAATATGTGGGGTTGAGCGCCAATATTGGGACAGTTGTCTCACAGATTAGTCAAGCAACAGCCTGACAGAGTCACCTCCCTCTCTAATAAAACAGGGGGTGTACCTACACCAAATAGACCACAATGGCTCAATGAATCAGCTCAAGACAATCAGGGATGGACAATAAATGCCTGCCCAATTAGTGGCACCCACACTCTAAATGGGGAAAAAAATGTATTTAAAAGGGACCTTTATATCCATGAGAGAGGGAGAAATGAATAGCAATGTACATTGATAGGGTAGCACAGGGGTTAGCACCGCTGCCTCACAGCACCAGAGACCTGGGTTCGATTCCACCCTCGTGCAACTCTTTGTGCAAACTCCGCACATTCTCCCCGTGTCTGCGTGGGTTTCCACCGGGTGCTCCGGCTTCGTCCCACAATCCCTTCAGTGGATTGGCTGTGCTAAATTGTCCATGGCATCCGGGGATGTGTGGGTTAGCCAGGGGAAATGCAGGGCTACAGAGATATGGGGTGGGGATAATCTTCAGAGGGTCAGTATGGACTCAATGGGTGAAATGGCCTGCTTCCACACTGTAGAAGTTCTATGAAATGTAACTGTACCAGCCTCTATTACTCCCTCTGACAGCTTGTTCTATACACACACCACCCTCTGCATAAAACATTTGCCCCACAGGCCCCTTTTAAATTTTTCCCCTTTCACCTTAAACATATGCCCTCTAGTTGTAGACTCCCCCCCAGGGAAAAGACTTTGGTTGAATATGCTTTGGTGTTAGGATAAGAGGTAACACAGTTCCAGACGAACTGCGTTATGAATAATTCCAGTAACCAGACTGTGTAAATGAGATGGCCACAAAATGTGGGAGGACCAATATAAACCAGAACACCAATGTTTTGAGAAATTTGGAATATTTTGATATGCAGCATCTCCTTAACATTCCAGACAGACGAACATCCATCTCCTCACACTCATGATCATCGCCTGATGTGTTCCGGGTTTTCGTTTCGTTTCCTGCAACGAATGAAGTCAGACGATACGCATTGGGTTCTCATCGTACAGTTTGAAGTCAACCATTCAGAGCACTTAAAGGCAATATCTTGGAAAGATTTTAAACCATTTTCTGGTCCCAAAGTTCCACCCTCCCTCTCCCGCAGGGGCCGGCCCTCAATGGGGTACTGGGTTCCCCCTCCTTCTCCCAAAGGGGCCGGCGCTCACTGGGGTACGGGGTCCCCCTCCCTCTCCTGAAGGTGCAGACTCTGGTATCTGTAAATTCTGGACATTTTTTCCAGACCCACTCTCTCCAGCACCACACTCAATTTAAACCATTTAATGGCTTCTATGGCTTTATTCCTAGCACCTGTTCACAGCAGCGACCTGAGAAGTTAATCTCGAACCCTCAGATTCCAGGCCAATGCCAGAGAGTTGGCAACTTCGATTTCTAATGTCCTGTGGACAAGACCAGCCCTTTTGTTTCTAAATGTTGAGGTGGCTAAGTCAGCTCCCATCCCACCAGCCCCCACACACACTACCCAAAACACACCAGCTACTAGGAATGCAGCTCAACCACTGCTCCTATTCACATGCTACAGGCTGGAGCTCTCGCATGATTTAAGGAAAACCACTGTGACTTCTCTCTCACAAAGCTTCAAACAGTACCTCATATTTCACCATTAAAGCAGTCTCTGCCAAGGAAATGTGAAGCAGGAATCAGATGGTGATTGAGAATCGAGCAAAGGAGTGGAAGAGTCATTTTGAAAATTGAATTTACTTTCACTTGTCAGGTTAGGCATGCTGTTGGTGAAAACGGTTATGACATGTCCAAGCCAGCGTGTCAGGCAGATTAGTAAGCTCAAGGTTTGATTCAAAGCAGTGTTATGTCAAATAGCACCAATGCCTGCCATGGAGAAGTTTTCCACATAACCTGTCCAGAGATGTTATTACACACCTCTGGAGCAGATGGAATGAGAAACTGGGCCTCCTGTTTCAGAAGTCACTAACCACAGCGCAAGTGCCTCAGTCAATATCCTGGACGGGACACCACCTCATCCAAAACTGCTCCATGTCATCGAACACAGAATCAATCTTGTTCACTCATCAACTGTGCTCTCTGGTCTCAAGGCTCCCAGTCTGGCAATGTCTTATATTTTAAATTTCTCAGCCTTAATTCCTCCATTTCCTAAGTCTGCAATCTTCTCCAGACACACTCTCCTGAGACCTCGGTGTTTTGTCAACGCTGACCTTTAGAGCATTCTCGATTTTAAATACTCCAGCTGCCAGGGCCAAAACCTCCACTGATCTTGATGCCATCCCTGGGCGAACAGCCCAATGGCATTCATCATCATCATAGGCAGTCCCTCGCAGACGAGGATGACTCTCTGCCACTCTCAGGGTGGAGTCTGTAGATGTCTGTACAGACCGATGGGGCTACTGCAGGCTCTGTTACACAGAGGACAGAAGGTGGTCATGGGAAGTGTGTGGGTGGGGTGTTGGAGTGGCAGATTCCTCCTTTCCCTGATTTCCTATCTCAAGGTTCTTGATGCCTCCCTGGATGCTCCCCCCCTTATGTTGGACGTTCTTAGGCCAGTGATTCCCAGGTGTCTGTGGGCATTCACATGGAAGTGGCAGACAAGATTTCCACAAAGACATCCCGGGGAGCGATAAGGAGAATGGGGGGGGTGTAACACAAGGACCAGGGTGTAGGGGGACGGGGAGGAAGCAACAACAAAGAAGCTGTTGGGTCGAGGCAGTGAGGGGAATCCAGGAGAAAAATCAACAAAAGCAAAATTAATCTGACTTCAATGAGAACACACAACCGGGCACCAAGATACAAGGTAAAAATATTTTTAATTTACTAGAACACAATTATTTCCTGCATTTTGGTTAGGAGGGAGGTTGTTACACTGGGTAACAGCTCAGTGCGATTTGAGGATTGAATTTGCTCTTCCCCTCCCCACCCCCCCATCCCAACCAGGGCTGTATTCCCTGTCTCAGATGGTGACACTCAGCATGGTCCCCACTGTCAACATTTGGAGCTAAGGTGCCACTTTCCACCTACTGAGCCTCAAGGTGAGATGTCCTCCCCACCCACTAACTCTGTTCTGCTTCGCTCCAGCCCCTTTGCAGTTTCAAGAAAATCCCCTCCACGCACAAGAATTAAAAATTGTCAAAAAACCCCAAAGAACTGGAGGTGTTGGAAATCAGAAACAAAAAACAGAAATTGCTGGACAAACTCTGGCAGCGGCTGAGGAGAGAAAACAGATTCAGTGACTCAATGCTGAAGCATTTCTGAAGGAGGGTTGCTGGACCCAAAAAGTTAACTCTGCTTTCTCTCTCAGATGCTGCCAGACCTACTGAAGTTTTCCAGCAATTTCTGTTTTCATTCCCTCTTTCTGATGTTTGGCATTGGCTTGACATGAGGGGGTGGTGAACAGAGAGGTTGAACAGGGGACAGCAGTCTGGGGGAATAGGAGGACCCCCACCCTCCTCCTATTAGCTGGAGCCCGGACTCTGGGAGGCTGGTATCTCTTGTGCTGGGAGGTCAGTCTTCCCTTTGCTGCTGTCTTCTTCCTCCTCCTCCACCTCTTCGTCCTGCGGGTACAGGTCTGGGTAACGCTGCATGCATTCCTGCATTGTTCGGAACTGCTCCAGGCAATCGGAGCCTTTCACCTCTTCCTTGCTGTAGTGAAAACAGGAGAAGGCCGATTTAAACTGCTCCCCACACGGACCACTTGCCATCCCGCCCAGGCAGGGACAGTTCCAGTTGATGTCGCCATTTGGCAGGATCAGACCTGCAAGCACATTTCAAGAAAGACATTAAGAAATTGCAACGGAATATTGCTCAGAGGAGAATTGCCAGCATTGGAACAGTAATCAGAGGTATGCCCAGCACAGTGTAATGACTGAGTGGCCAGATTCAGCGTTTGTTTTCCTGTCACCCAGGAGGAGTCAGTCATGTAACATGGAAATGGACCATTATGGTCCAATGCCGACCATAATCCCAAACTAAATTAGTCCCACTTGGCTGCATTTGGCCCATATCTTTCCAAACCTTTCCTATCCATGTACTTATCCAAATGTCTTAAATGTTGCTCCTCATATTCTTTTTAAAACTTTCTCCTTTCACCTTAAAAAACACGTCCCTAGTTTTGAATTCCCCCACTCTAGGGAAAACACTCTTGGCTATTCACCTTATCTACGGGGTGGCACGGTGGCACTGCTGCATCAGAGCACCAGGGACCCGGGTTCAATTCCCATCTCGGGCGACTGTCTGTGTGGAGTTTGCACATTCTCCCCATGTCTGTGTGGGTTTCCTCCGGGTGCTCCGGTTTCCTCCCACAGTCCAAAGATGTGCAGGTCAGGTGAATTGGTCATGCTAAATTGCCCGTAGTGATAGATGCATTAGTCAGGTGTAAATATAGGCTAGGGGAATGGGTCTGGGTGGGTTAATCTTCGGAGGGTCGGTATGGACATGTTGGGCCGAAGGGCCTGTTTCCATATTGTAGAGAATCTAATCTAATCTATGACTCTTAAAGGTCACCCCTCAAACTCCTATGCTCCAGTGAAAAAAGTCCCAGCCTATCCAGCTTCCCCATATAACTTAAACCCTCCATTTCCTGCAACATCTTGGTAAATCTTTTCTGAACCCACTTCATTTTAATAATATCCTCCCTATAGCAGGGCAACCAGAACTGCATTGAAATATTCCACAGTGGTGACTGCACTGGCTGAGGTAACCCAACTGGGCCCAGGCTGAAGCTCTGGGAATGAGATCAAACCCCACCAATGCTAACTGGTACATGTGGAATTCAATTGACAAACATCTGGATTTGAAACACAAGGTGAGGGATGTGACCATGGAATTATCATAGGGTTTTTAAAAAAAAAGACAACCAATCTGGGTCGCTAACATCCTTTAACGATGGAAGTCTGCCTTCATCACTGGTCTGACCCTCACGTGACTCCATACCCACAGCAACCTGGTTAAGGCTCTCATCTGCCTGTGAAATGGCCCGAGAGAGACAGATACTCAGTTCCAGGGAATTCAGAGATGGGCAAAAGCTGCTGGCCTTGCCAGTGATGCCGAAATCCCACAAATAGAAACACAAAAATGGAAGCTCTGTCTGCTCCCTCAGGCTGATGTGAAACTCCAAAGGAGATCAGGAGTTAAGGTTGCTGAAGTGTTTAGTATTCTCCATTCATGGGATGTGGATGGCATAGGCTGGACAGCATTTATTGCCATTTATCTCTCCATTACCACAAGCATTACTAATGGGATCTCTCTCTCCATTACCACAAACATTACTAATGGGATCTATCTGTGTACAAATTGATTGCTGCACTTCCCAGATTACAGCAGTGACTATATTTCAAAACATTATTTCGTTGGCTATGGGACATTGTGAGGCTTTTTCTCTCCATTCATTCATGGGGTGTGGGCATCACTGACTGGGCCAGCTTTTATTGCCCGTCCCTAATTGCCCTGAGGGCAGTTAAGAGTCAACCACATTACTGTGGGTCTGGAGTCACATGTAGGCCAGACCAGGTAAGGATGGCAATTTCCTGAAACCGATGGGTTTCTCCCTGACAATGGAATCATGGCCATCAGTAAATTCTTAATTCCAGATTTTTATTGAATTCAATTTCAGTATGTCATGGCAGGATGTGAATCTGGGTCCTCAGGACTTTGCAAGAGTCTCTGGATTAACAGTCCAATTATAACACCAGCAGGCTATTGGTTCTCATGTAGGGAACTGTTTAAGCAGAGAAATCCCGACTGAATAAAGAAAGAATTTAATCACCACAAGGGATTTTGCTGGAATAAAGAGAGAGAGAGAGAGTTTTCAGTGGCAGGAGGAATTGGCACCTGAAGAAACGGGGTGGCAGATGAGAAAAAATGTTTTTGCAACAGCGAGTGGTAATCTGGGATAAGCTGTTTGAAGGGGTAATGGAAGCTGATTAAAAGGGTATGTTTTAAAAAGGGTATTAAAGAATTATTAATATATTTCAAACAGCCAGCAGCAGCATGATGGCCTGAATAATACCATTGCTGAAACAGCCTGCAAACACATTCAGATCAAAGGAGAAGCTGATGAAGCCAGAGAGCTGTCAGCTGGAAAGTGAGTAGGATCAATGGCACAATGTGCACATAGTGCTGAGTTGAGTGGACGAGTGGATTCTAACATTGGCCCCATACCCCTGGGGGAGGTGACGGGGACTCATGGCAGGGGTGGGGGGGGGGGGCTGGTGTGGGAAGCATGTGGACAAAATGGGACAGTTAGTTTCCATTCTCACTCACAAGTACCATTCACCAAGACCAAACGCAGCCATGATGGATTCTGCAGTTGATCAGCCTGCTGGCATTCCTGGCCCCTCAAACTTGCTCTGCTTCTTGATTAGGGTGTGGCAAGTTGGTATATCAATTCAGAAAGACAGAAAGGGTGAGCAATAGCCTAAAAAAATAGCGAGGATAAAAGTAAAAGAGGGATCGTAGAAGCATGTATGGAGAAGGGTGAAGGTTGGAATTCAGTCAGAATAAGAACGTATTGGGGAAAGAGTGTGGCACAGGGTCAATGTCAATGGAGTAGTCAACTAGAGGCATAATCTCTGGGGACAAGGGTTCAAATCCCACCATGCCTGACAGGAATAAAAGAGCCTGAAAGCTAGTCTCCCTCATGGTGATTATGGAGTAGGAGTAGGCCACTCAGCCTCTCAATATGATCTACCATTCAATAAGATCATACCTGATCACTTACTCCACACTCTCACCATTTCACTCCCTTGTCTACAACAATCAATGCCTGCTGCTTTAAAAATATTCACATAATATGCTTCCACTGTGTTTAAGGAAGATTTCCAAAGATTCATGACCCTCAGAAAAAAAGGTTTTCCTTTTGCCTGTCTTAAATGGGTGACCCCCCCCACGGCGGCACGGTGGCACAGTGGTTAGCACTGCTGCCTCACAGCGCCTGAGACCCGGGTTCAATTCCCGCCTCAGGCGACTGTCTGTGTGGAGTTTGCACATTCTCCCCGTGTCTGCGTGGGTTTCCTCCGGGTGCTCCGGTTTCCTCCCACAGTCCAAAGATGTGCAGGTCAGGTGAATTGGCCATGCTAAATTGCCCGTAGTGTTAGGTAAGGGGTAAATGTAGGGGTATGGGTGGGTTGCGCTTCGGCGGGGCGGTGTGGACTTGTTGGGCCGAAGGGCCTGTTTCCACACTGTAAGTAATCTAATCTAATCACCCAATGTTTAAACAGTGAGTCACTGTTCCTGACTCTCACATCAAAAGAAACATTTTCTTCATGTCCGCTCTGTTGAGAGCTCTCAGTATCTAGTACATTTCAATCAGATCAACTCTTACTCTTCAAAGCTCAGCCAGTCCAACCTTTCCTCATAAGGCAATCTGCCCCATCCACGCCTGGCCTACATGTGACTCCAACCCACAGCAATGTGGGTGACTCTTAACTGCCCCTTGAAATAGCTGATCAAGACCCTCAGTTCAAGGAAAATTAACAATAAATTCTGCCTCAGCCACATCCCGTGACTGAATAAACAAGACAAGAAGCTCTCTTTGTCACAGTGATACTGGGAGGCCCAGGTTTGAATCCCACCTGCTCTACAGGTGTGTCTGAAAAGGTTGATTAGAAAAAAAACAGGGAAACAAGCCAGGAATAGAAATAGAGATGGAGGTGAGACAGAGAGGGGAAGCACAA
This sequence comes from Chiloscyllium plagiosum, assembly GCF_004010195.1. Taxonomy (NCBI): domain Eukaryota; kingdom Metazoa; phylum Chordata; class Chondrichthyes; order Orectolobiformes; family Hemiscylliidae; genus Chiloscyllium; species Chiloscyllium plagiosum. The sequence goes on from NC_057727.1 coordinate 1,659,171, forward strand.
TGTAAGATGATCGAGTTTGTGATATATTATGGTCGGGTAAATTGGGAAGTTGAGGGCTGCATTCTGTCTCGATGATTTACATGCCCTTGATGAAAGAGGCTTAGGGACACAGTGATTAAGGTCCGATCAACCAGAAGTTAAACAGTACATTCCAACGATCTCCTGCATCAACTCCCTCCTAATGACTGTCACTGTAAATTATACACCGTGCAGATGGCTCCTTCAGACAGGATGATAATCACAGAGATGCACAGAAGGTTAAACTGTCCCAGTCGAACAACACTACCATTATAGGGCAAGCCAAACAGAGAACAGCCAGGGAATTCCTAGAAGCATGGCACTCATCCACAGACTCCATCAACAAACACATCGACCTGGACGCAATATACCGGCCACTACAGCGGACAGCTAGAACTGACAACCGGAAGCGGCAGAGACAGGCCACTATAAATGCCGGAAGAAACATCACAGAAGCGCTTCACAGGAGGCTCCCAAGCACTGAGGATGTCACCTAGACAGGGGACGAAACGTTTGCAAGACAAATTCCCAGCTCGGCGAACAGAACCACAACAACGAGCACCCGAGCTACAAATCTTCTCCCAAATTTTGAATTAAGAGTCTAATGACGACTATGGTCAATTGTTGGAAAAATCCAGCTGGGCCACTAAGTTCCTAAATATATAAACATTAATTCCTCTGTTGGGGGTGGGGTGGGGGAGAAATGGAAAGAGAAGGAGCCAGAACCAGGAAAGACAACCTTAAAGTTAGAACTGAGTAAAACCCAAAGCACACAAGGTGGTGATGGAAATCATGGCCGTTTGTGGGATCTTGCTGTGTGTAATTTGTTTGCCTTTTTTTTTACATTGACAATACATAAAGACAGGAGGCTGTCATTTAGTCCATGTCTGCTAGTTAAAACATTATCCAGTCTAATCCGTGCAGGTACAGCACCTCTACAGCATATCTAAGTATTTTTCAATGTACCTCTACTGTCTCTTCAGGGAGGGAGTCCCCCACCATCTAATGCATAAAAAAAATTACTCAATCCCACACCTTTTGATCAATCAACTTAAATTTCTGTACACTGGTTATTGATCTCACTGTGAAAGAAACAAATTCCTCTGGTCCACTCTGCCTGGACTCGTCACCTTCATCAAATCTTCCCAGCATTCCAAAGCAACTCCTCTAACCTATCGGACCTTTTCTTGTGACCAAGATTCCACATTCCCAGTAACATCCCTGAAAATCTCCTCCAGCCCTTCTCCAGAGCAATCATATCCTTCCTGGAAATTGTTGTCCAGAAGGTCTAACTGGTACGTGAAACAGTTACAGCGTAATGTTTGTGCCACAGAAAATGAAGGGAAATTTCCTGCCTGCCTTCTTTAACACCTTCTCTACTTCTAAGTCCTTAGTTTCAAATCACACTAAGGTTTCTCATATCCTCTCTTCCACCTTGTTCCCACTGAAATCCAAGCTCCTTCAATTCTGTCCACTTCAGCATCCCCCACTCTTTACTGCTTATAGTATCTCTGCCTTTGCCTATGGTGACTGCCTAGTGCTATTAACGCAAGATTATTAATTCAGAGACTCAGCTAATGTTGGGAGGCCTTGGGTTTGAATCCTGCTGTGGCATCTGGTAGAATTTGAATTCAATAAAAAAAACCTGAAATTAAGAGTCTAATGACGACCATTGCCAATTGTTGGAAAAATCCATCTGGGTCACTAATGTCCTTTCGGTGAGGAAACTGCCATCCTTACCCAGTCTGGCCTACATGTGACTCCAGACCCACAGCGATGTGGGTGACTCTTAACTGCCCTCTGGGCAATAAATGCTGGCCCACATTCCGTGAATGATTATTAAAACAAGGGGCTCTGCAATTCTCTCCCCAAACCGCTATCGCTATCTCTCTCTCTCTCGTTTTAAGACACTTCTTTGAATGGAATATGTTCAATGCCAGGACGGAAAATAAGAGGCTTCCCTTAAAAATGGTCTTGTGATCCACATGTAACCATGATCTCACATCCTTCATGTGAAAGTAAAAGAACTGCTTTTCACAAAGCTTCATAAAACTGGGAGCACAGGTAGCCCACCCGAGCAGCATTGTACAAGACAATGTTTTTCAAGGCCACTTAGAAGATATTGGGCAAAGACGGGAATGGCTTGATTTTGAGGGGTTTGGGAATGGGGTGGTGAAGGATAGATAAGGATGTGGTTTCTGCAGCTACTGCCAATCTGCACTCTGACAAGGAAGGAAGCAGTTAGATGATATGACTGCAACCATTAAGCTGTGGGAGGAATACGAAGACATGGTTAAAGTTTTCAGATAATTTCCAATCTCACTGCGATTCTGCATGTGGGTGATGTGCTCCACCTGCTGTCTCAGTGAGCAAGCTTTCAGTTACCTGCCTGAATGACTCCATGGCCCAGCAACAACCACTGGAGTATTATCAAGGCAACGAAGAGCCTTCGAATGGTTTACCACATTAGAGGTGCTACATAAATGCAAAATGTTGTTGCACCTTAGTACTAGATATAGTCATAGAGATGTACAGCACGGAAAAAGACCCTTCGGTCCAACTCATCCATGCCGACCAAATATCCCAACCAAATCAAGTCCCACCTGCCAGCACCAGGCCTATATCTCTCCAAACCCTTCCTATTCATATACCCACCCGATGCCTTTTAAATGTACCAGCCTCCACCACTTCCTCTGGCAGCTCATTCCAAACATGTACCACCCTCTGTGTGAAAGAGTTGCCCCTTAGGTCTCTATTAAATCTTTCCCCTCTCACCCTCAACCTATGCCCTCGAGTTCTGTACTCCTCCACCCCAAGGAAAAGATTTTGTCTATTTACCCCATCCATGCCCCTCATGATTTTATAAGGTCACCCTTCAGCCTCCGATGCTCCAGGAAAAACAGCCCTTCCCTATTCAATCTCTCCAACCCTGGCAACATCCCTGTAAATCATTTATGAACCCTTTCAAGTTTCACAACATCTTTCCGATAGGAAGGAGACCAGAATTGCACGCAATATTACAAAGGTTGCCTAACCAATGTCCTATACAGCTTCAACATGACCTCCCAACTCCTGTACTCAATACTCTGACCAATAAAGGAAAGCATACCAAACGCCTTCTTCATTATCCTATCTACCTGCTACTCCACTTTCAAGGAGCTATGAACCTGCACTCCAAGGTCTCTTTGTTCAGCAACACTCCCTAGGACCTTGCCATTAAATGTATAAGTCCTGCTAAGATTTGCTTTCCCAAAATCAGGCACCTCGCATTTATCTAAATTAAACTCCATCTGCCACTTCTCAGCCCATTGGCTGATCTGATCAAGATCCCTTTGTAATCTGAGGTAACCCTCTTCGCTATCCACTACCCCTCCAATTTTGGTGTCATTTGCAAACTTACTAACTGTACCTCTTATGCTCACATCCAAATCATTTATGTAAATGACAAAAAGTAGAGGATCCAGCACCGATCCTTGTGGCACTCCACTGGTCGCAGGCCTCCAGTCTGAAAAACAGCCCTCCACCACCCTCTGTCTTCTACCTTTGAGCCAGTTCTGTATCCAAATGGCTAGTTCTCCCTGTATTC
>NC_057727.1:1663316-1672981 GCF_004010195.1 Chiloscyllium plagiosum
AGGAGAAAGTGAGGTCTGCAGATGCTGGAGATCAGAGATGGAAATGTGTTGCTGGAAAAGCGCAGCAGGTCAGGCAGCATCTAGGGAACAGGAGAATCGACGTTTCGGGCATTAGCCCTTCTTCAGGAATGAGGAAAGTGTGTCCAGCAGGCTAAGATAAAAGGTAGGGAGGAGGGACTTGGGGGAGGGGCATTGGAATTGCAATATGTGGAGGGAGGTCAAGGTGAGGGTGATAGGCCGGAGTGGGGTGGGGCGGAGAGGTCAGGAAGAAGATTGCAGGTTAGGAAGGCGGTGCTGAGTTCGAGGGATTTGACTGAGACAAGGTGGGGGGAGGGGAAATGAGGACATATGCTTCCTTCTTCTTCTTGATCAAACCCTCAATTTCTTTAGTCAGCCAGCATTCCCTATATCTACCAGCCTTCCCTTTCACCATCCAGCATTCCCCTATATTACCAGCCTTCCCTTTCACCCTGACAGGAATATACTTTCTCTGGATTCTTGTCATCTCATTCCTGAAGGCTTCCCATTTTCCAGCCGTCCCTTTACCTGCGAACATCTGCCTCCAATCAGCTTTCGAAAGTTCTTGCCTAATACCGTCAAAATTGGCCTTTCTCCAATTTAGAACTTCAACTTTTAGATCTGGTCTATCCTTTTCCATCACTATATTAAATCTAATAGAATTATGGTCACTGACCCCAAAATGCTCCCCCACTGACACCTCAGTCACCTGCCCTGCCTTATTTCCCCAACAGTAGGTCGGGTTTTGCACCTTCTCGAGTCGGTACATGCATATTTGGAACCAGAAACTTTTCTTGTACATACTTAATAAAATCCTCTCCGTCTAAACCCTTCACACTAAGGCAGTCCCAGTCGATGTTTGGAAAGTTAAAATCCCCAGCAAACCACTGTATTATTCTTTCAGATAACTGAGATCTCCTTACAAATTTATTTCTCAATTTCCCTCTGACTATTCGGGGTCTATAATACAATCCCAATAAGGTGATCATCCCTTTCTTATTTCTCAGTTTAACCCAAATCACTTCCCTGGATGTATTTCTGTGAATATCCTCTCTCAGCACAGCTGTACTGCTATTCCTTATCAAAAATGCCACCCCCCCCCCTCCCCCACCCACTCCCCTGCGACTGAGATAAGGTGGGGGGGGGAGGGGGGAATGAGGAAGCTGGAGAAATCTACATTCATCCCATGTGGTTGGAGGGTTCCTAGGCAGAAGATGAGGCGCTCTTCCTCCAGGCGTCGTGTGGCCAGGGTCTGGCGATGGAGGAGGCCAAGGACCTGCATGTCCCAGTGATAGTTTCACTTCTTTCATGAAAGATCTGTATTCTAACAGATGAAAGGCTTAACAGACAATCAATTTTTCAATGTATAATTTCAGTTACATCACACTGCAAATTTTTGCTATAAATTCTGTGTTACGATCGAGCCCTCCACAATCACCTGATGAAGGAGCGTCGCTCCGAAAGCTATTGTGCTTCCAATTAAACCTGTTGGACTATAACCTGGTGTTGTGTGATTTTTATCCTTATCTGACCATTACTACACTTTGTGGGAGCATGCTATGTGAAAATTAGCTGTCGCGTTCCCTTCGATACAAGTGACCATGCTGCAAAAGTCCTTCAAGAGGAATTCAAGACATCCTGAGTCACAAAAGGCGCTACAGAAATCTAAATGTCTGTTTTGAATTCAGGAAGAGTTTTGAATGAGTAAAAACTGGCCTTTATTGCCACCTTGTGGCCAGCAATATTTCACAGTGTGCTTTCATTTACAATAACATACAATTTATCTATTGAACCAAATGAGACTGCTCTCAAACAAGAGAATTAACAACTTCTGATCAAATGTGAAACAAAAACGTTTTCTCTCTCCATAGCTGCTGCTAAACATGCTGAGTATTTTCAGTATTTTCTATTTTTATTTCTGATTATCCCGAGTTGTCCTTGAGAAGGTCATGGTGAGAAATCACTGCAGCTTTTTCCAGGACCTCCTTTTTAAATTCTTGCCTAACTCTCTATAAACACCATTCAGGATCTCAACCTTTTCCCTTCCAATGTCGCTGGTTCCAATGTGGATAATGACCTCCTGCTGGCCCCTCTCCCCCGTGAGAACATTCTGCACCCTCTCTGAGACATCACTGATCCTGGCACCAGGGAGGCAACACACCATTCTGCTTTTTCACTGCTGGCCACGGAAACGTTTGTCTGTACCTCGGACTAGAGAATTCCCTAACACAATTGATCTCTTGGAACCCGACGTACCCCTCATTGCATTAGAGCCCGTCTCAATACCAGAAACTTGCCCAATAAGTTGCCCATACCAGCCAATAACAGGAACGAGTGATATCCAGCCTCAACCCCCTCCATTGTACAAACCATTCAAAGCACGATGTTTCAGACAGTGGCTGTTTACACACAAGAGCGAACTTCTTCCCTCAACAACACCTCCAGCATTAAAGTAGCTCCCTCTGATTCAGCTCAGGGTGATTCACAGGTATCGAAATCAGACACAATTAAACACTGAGCTACACGTGAGGTTGGCAAGACAAGTGACCAAGATCTCCATCAGAGGAGGGAGATTTTAAAAACTGTCTTCACAGAATCATTACAACGCAGGAGGAGGCCATTTGGCCCATCATGTCTGTATCTGCTCTCTGAATGAGCTAAATTGTGACTTAGTGCTATTCTCCCGTCCTTTCCCCTTAATCCTGCATCATGGCTCCATTTAAATGAACAAAACCATTGCCCTACTGAAAACAGCAATTGAATCTGTTTCCACAAACTTCCAGAATTCAACCACGTGAACAACATTTTCTCAAATGAAACTAAAAGCAAAACGTGGATGCTGAAAATCAGAAATAAGAACAGAAACTGCTGGAGAAACTCAGCAGGTCTGGGCAGAACCTGTTAGTTAATGTTTCAAGTCCCATATGTTTCTTCCTCAGAACTTTTCACACATTACATTTGCTTCTTTTGCAAATCACTCGAAATCTCTGCCTTTCTGTGTTTGATCCTTTTATGAGCAGGAACAATTTCTATCTATTCTGTTTTGGCCTCTCAGGATTTTGAAAGCCTCTGTCTAACCTTCTCTTCTCTGAAGAAAAAAAAGTCCCAAACTCTTCAATTTATTTTCACAGCCCAACTTTCTGATCCCTGACCTCCTTGCTAGTAAGAATGGTGCCAATGAGACAGAGCACTTTACGAAGTGAATTCAAGGGGTTAGGCAACTGAAAGCCTGGCTACCTTTATGGAATGAAGGAATCTTCGTTTGGGTACAGAACTTACTCATTGGCCACTGCTGGAGCTCACAGAGATTCTGTCATGAACAAACTTCTAATCAATGCAAACACTCACCATGTTCTTCGTAAGGGTCATTGGGATCATCCTCGATTAACTCAGCGCTACTGGGAGCTTCGTGATCTTCCTTGGTGACAAAAATGACTTTGTCTTTGCCTGAAAGTCAAAGGAGAACCCATCAAAGTCGGACAGAAAATGAAAAGAAAGCACTTGTGTTTCTCCAGCGCCTAGGACCAGTCCTCAGGGCAACTCAAGATGTTGTGCATCCATTCACAAAGTGTTATCACTTTTGATAATGTGAGATTTCCTTTTGAATTCCGACTTAATCTTCTCTGCTCCAGAAGAAACATCAGCAGCCTCTCCTCGCAAACATGATCTCCCATCCATGGATTTTTTTTAATGTATGCTGTACATTTTATGGTGGAATTAGTGGAAAATGGGAATGTCACTAAATTAGTAACCTAGAGGCTCAGGTTAATAGCCTGGAATTCAAATTCAATTAATAAATCTGGATGGAGACAGTGAGGTTTGCAGATGGTGGAGACCAGAGCTCAGAGTATGTTGCTGGAAAAGCACACCAGGTTAGGCAGCATCCGAGGAGCAGGAGAATCAACGTTTTGGGCCAGAGCCCTTCATCAGCCCTCCTGAAGGGGGGCTCTGGCCCGAAACATCGACTCTCCTGCTCCTCGGATGCTGCCTGACCTGCTGTGCTTTTCCAGCAACACACACTCAACTAATAAATCTGGATCTCAACTCATGGAATCGGTCATCGGCAGTAAAACCCTACCTGGTTTACAAATGGAAGGTAATCTGCCATCCTTAACATGTGGGACAGGTTTCTGTAGCTCCACACCCACAGCAGTGTGGTGATCGAATCAGACAGCATGGAAACAGAGCCTTCAGTCCAACTTGTTCATGCCGACCAAATTTCCCAAACTATTCTAGTCCCACTTGCCTGCATTTGGCCCATATCCCTTTTCCTATTCACGTACCTGTCCAAATGTCTTTTAAATGTTGTAACTGCTCTTGCATCTACCACCCCCTCTGGAAATTCATTCCATTTATGAACCACCCTCTGAATGAAAAGTTTGCCCCTCAGGTCCCTTTTAAATCTTTCTCCTCTCATCTTAAAAATATGCCCTCGAGCTTTGAACTCCCCACCCTAGGGAAGAGACCTTTGCTTTTCACCTTATCTATGATGCTTATAAATTTTATAAACCTCAACCTTTGTGCTCCAGCGAGAAAAGTCCCAGCCTATCCGTATGACTCAAACCGTCCAGCAACATCCTGGCAAATCTTTTTTAAACCCTCTCCAATTTAATAGTGTCCTTCCTATAGAAGGACAGCCAGAACTGGTCACAGTATTCCAAAAGTGGCCTCACCAACATCCCGCACAATCTCAACAGGACATACTAACTCCTTCAGGCAAAAGTGAGGACTGCAGATGCTGGAAACCACAGTCTAGATTCCAGAATCTCTCCACCTTGAAGGCTCTCTGCCTCCATTCCTGATGAAGGGCTTTTGCCCGAAATGTCGATTTTCCTGCTCCTCGGATGTTACCTGACCTGCTGTGCTTTTCCAGTACCAACTCCTTCACTCAGTGGTCTGAGCAATGAAGGCAAGCATGCTAAAGGCCTTCTTGACCCCTCTGTCTACTTGTGACTTTCAAGGATTACTGCTCACAGTTGGGGACGGGCAGTAAATGTGAATAGGAAACCAGCAAATGGACAACAAAAAAAAAACACCTCAATAGTTTCAATTTCCTTAGTTCCCTCCTGTTTAACTCTGTTCTCCAAGAATGTTTCACTCTTTACTTTTCCTCCTAACTGTAGTTGAAACTTTATTGCTGGAACAGCACAGCAGGTCAGGCAGCATCCAGGGAACAGGAGATTCGACGTTTCGGGCACAGGCCCTTCTTCAGGAATGAAGAAGGGCCTGTGCCCGAAACGTCGAATCTCCTGTTCCCTGGATGCTGTCTGACCTGCTGTGCTGTTCCAGCAATAAAGTTTCAACTTTGATCTCCAGCATCTGCAGACCTCACTTTCTCCTCCTAACTGTAGTACATTGTAAATATGTTATGAAAATGTCAAAGTCCAAGACATTGAAATGAACTCAGGAATAAGGGAGCCAGCATTGACCTGTGCCTTTCTTTAATGACCAGCACTCTTTCTCACCTAAGTCAGGACGTTTTGATTTTTGTCCCATTATAGACATTTGAACCCATAACCCAGACTGACACTCCCAGAGCCGCACTAGACTGTGAGAGGGTACACCTTCCTGATAAGATGCTATGCAGAACACCCTCTCTGCCCTCTCTGACAAGTTTAAAACATCCCAGGTCTCTACTGCAAACAAGTTCTCAAGTTCTAACCGATGCACTGATTAAAGTTTCTCTCTCAACTAACATCACCGAAACACGTTATTTGGTCATGATTATATTGCTGTTTGTGGGAGCTTGCTGTATGAGAATTGGCTGTCGTATTTCCTGCTGAAAACAGGGAGTCCACTTTGAAAGTGGCTGGAAATAATTTTGCAGTGCTCCGATTTGGGTGAATTCACTACAGAATAGCAAGTCTTAATATCTCAAATGCATCTAATGCCAGTTTCTCGTATGGATTTAGTTCTTGTCCTTGAACTAACCTTTCAAGATCATTTTAGGAAGGAGAATCTGTATCCTCACTTGTGTGACTCCAGTGCCATATCAACATCGTTACCTTGCGGTCTGGCGCTCTGAAGTGACCTAACTGACTTGGACTGCAGATCCTTCTCTTTCTAAATTAGACAATTGCTCATAAACTTCTATTAAATTAAAATCATAGAATCCCATAGCACTGGTGATTATTCTGCCCATTTTTAGATGGGTCAGCTCTTTGAAAAACTTTTTTAATTTAGCCTCCAACCACCAACCGGCCCCCCATCCCCTGCCCTTTGCTTGCAACCCCAAAAATTAACCCCTTGAATCTTGATGAAAAGTGACACGTAGCCAAAGCTTTTTGCTTTTCACTTTTCACTCACCAGGACAAATGCAAAAATGCCAGATTTCAAGCATGCTGCTTATTTGGTAAAAAATAAAAGCAAATTACTGCGGATGCTGGAATCTGAAACCAAAAGAGAAAATGCTGTAAAATCTCAGCAGGTTTGGCAGCATCTGTAAGGAGAGAAAAGAGCTGACGTTTCGAGTCTAACTGACCCTTTGTGAAAGCTGCTTTGACAAAGGGTCAGTTAGACTCGAAACATCAGCTCTTTTCTCTCCTTACAGATGCTGCCAAACCTGCTGAGATTTTACAGCATTTTCTCTTTTGGCTGCTTATTTGATAAACTGCATCCGATTGGCTGAAGTGTTGCCCTGGAGTAGACAACGTGAAGCTATTGATTCCTGGTTAATTCAAAACATTGCTTCCCTTCACTTCACCTGAAGCAGCAGTGCTCTGAAAGCTCGTGATTTTAATTAAAACTGTTGGACTATAACCTGGTGTCATGCAACTTATTACTTAATATAAAAAGACATAGGATTTGAAAGTATTCCTTAATGTTGCAGAGAAACTGTCTTTGACCGATTGTAACAGGTGAATAAGACTGATATAACCAGCTTGACTGATCATTTCAAATATGACCCATCGTTACTAGCGCACAAAGGCTCAGTAATGTCCTTCAGGAAACTACCATCCTTACCTGGTCTGGCCTACACGTAACTCCAAGCCCACAGCAATGTGGTTGACTCTTAATTCCCCCTGGGCAATTAGGGATGGGCAATAAATGCTGGTCTAGCCAGCAATGCCCTCATCCCATGAATGAATAAAACAAAAACTAAGGATTGTTCAGTAAGTGCTGCCCTGTTGCAGAATCACTTCTCACGGCCAGTATTTTGTTGAGGGTTTTGCAAGCGCAGGCTGGTTAAATAGTTTTTATTTCATCTGCTACGTTCAACCAAAATTCATAGAATCCCTACAGTGTGGAAACAGGCCATTTGGCCCAACAAGTCCACACCGACCCTTCGAAGAGTAGCCCACCCAAACCCATTCACCAACCTATTACTTTACATTTCCTCTGACTAATGCACCTAACCTGTACATCCCTGAACACTATGGGCAATTTAGTATGGCCAATTCACCCTAACCTGCTGTGGAGGAAACCCACGCAGACACGGCGAGAATGTGCAAACTCCACACAGACAGTTGTCCGAGGGTGGAATCGAACCCAGGTCCCTGGCGCTGTGAGGCAGCAGTGCTAACTACTGAGCTACTGTGCCACGTTAAACAACGCATTCCTTTGATCAGACAATTGCTGGGATGTACGATCTACATATCTGGCATCGTCCTAGTACTGATGTTACTCAAATCTGTAGGAGTCTAAATGTCTCTATGGATGAATAGTGACACCCTGTTTGTGGAAATTACTACTTGCACAGACACTGCATAGTAGCAGGGCGAAAACGCTTGCTTCGTCTGCTGTTCAAACTTAAATACTTTGCTTTTTTTGGGTGGGAGGCAATGTCAGGTAAAGCAGGTTACTTTTCAAATCTCAGCAGGTCTGGCAGCCTTAGATCCTCTTGCAAGTTTGCATGATACACAGAATAATGATCTGATCAGGACAGTCTGTGTCCTACAGGACAGTTTGGGCGTGTTTTACTTCCGAAGCAAACTTCCAAAGCATCTGCAGCCCTGCTTACAATATTGCTGGAAAGGGCAATGTTACAGTATTATGGGTTTTTGCAATCTCAATGTACAACATCACTGGGGAAGGACACATTAGTAGATTTCTTAATTACCACACTGGAGGACCAGGCATGTGTTAGACTCTTCCATTTCCAAAATGAATGTGGAGCAGAAGCACAGGTTTGAATGGAAATCCTTACACACGGTGCAGATTTAAAGATCACAAACATGTAATTTACAGGGGAAAGTATGTACAGGGTAAGGTGAGGGCTCATTCCATCAAAACAACAAGGTCTCATACCTTATTCTAACATATGAACAAGGCATAAAAGCAGGCAACTTGCCCCTTTGAACCTCCTCTGCCATTCAATACAATCGTGGCTGATCTAGTTTTAACCTCAACTCTACATTCTTGCATACCCCAATAACTTTTCAAACCCTTGGTCTTCAAGAATCTATCTACATTGGTCTTAAAAGATTCCGTATCCACTGCCTTTTGAGGAAGGGAATAAATTGCAATCCCTTATTTTAAGCAGTGACCCAGAGTTCTAGAATCTATGCAATTCTGTCTCCTTCCTATTGGAAAGATGTTGTGAAACTTGAAAGGGTTCAGAGAAGATTTACAAGGATGTTGCCAGGGTTGGAGGATTTGAGCTATAGGGAGAGGCTGAATAGGCTGAGGCTGTTTTCCCTGGAGCATCAGAGGCTGAGGAGTGACCTTATAGAGGTTTATAAAATCATGAGGAACATGGATAGGATAAATAGACCAAGTATTTTCCCTGCAATGGGGGAGTCCAGAACTAGAGGGCATAGGTTTAGGGTGAGAGGGAAAGATATAAAAGAGACCTAAGGGGCAACTTTTTCACTCAGAGGGTGGTACGTGTATGGAATGAGTTGCCAGAGGAAATGATGGAGGCTGGTACAATTGTAACATTTAAGAGGCATTTGGATGGGTATGTGAATAGGAAGGGTTTGGAGGGATATGGGCCGGGCGCTGGCAGGTGGGACTAGATTGGGTTGGGATATCTGGTCAGCATGGACGGGTTGGCTCGAATGGTCTGTTTCCATGCTGTACATTTCTATGACTCTAAGAGGAGCCATCCATCCAGTCAAGACCCCTCAGGATCTTAGACGTTTCAATAAAGTCATCTCTGACCGTTCTAAACTCTAGAGGATGCAGGTTAAGTCTGCGTGTCAACCATTCGTCTCCTGCACCTGGCTGAATGGTTACTACGACCTTGGTAAACGTCCCCATGTGGACAGGGAAGATTCTTTCACTTGCATGAAGACTATCCACGACCTACATGCCTTGTCTCAACAATGGTTAAACATTCTCTTAAATTCACTTTTGGGAATGTGGGCACTGGGGTTGTATGATGGTATATCACAACAATATAGTCACAGCCACTTTCTATATCTGTACTGATGGAATTAATTAATTTAGCGAGGAATTAAAGACCCCTCCTTTGCCCAAACAGACTGGGGTCACCTTTAGTTTCCAGAAATGGTCCTTTGGGGGAAAGGGACTGAATCTCACACCTGGTTCATTTCCAAATACTGAGCGACTCAAACCCTCTCAACACTTACTCTCACGCTCACTGCCTCTGACGCCAACCTCACGTCCTCGTTTCCCCCACCCAGCCCCACTCTCTGCACCCTGCACTCTGTCCCCCACCACCATTCTCTACCCCACCTCGTCCC
>NC_057727.1:1673108-1697733 GCF_004010195.1 Chiloscyllium plagiosum
CCCACGTCCTCCCCTCCCCCAACATCCTCCCCCACCCCAACCCCCACCCTCACATCCTCCCCTCCCCCTGACCCCCACGCTCACGTCCTCTCCTCCCCTCCCCCACCCTCCCCCTCACCGTGCCGCCGGCAGTGGGACATCTCTCTCTCTGGCAGTGTGTGGGGGTGGGGGGTGCTGTCTCTCACTCTGTGTGAGGGTTAGTGTCTGGGGTGGAGGAGGAGGGATGCTTTCAGCCCGCGGCCCATGCACCCGGCCTGACCTCTGACCCTGCGGGCGGGAACCAATCACAGCGAGGGGGCGGGTCTAGAACCAGGGCCCAATTTAAATCAGCAGATCAGCTCACAATACCCACACACTATAGAATCTATAACACACTTTATAGAATACATAACGTACACCATATGGAAACTATCATGCTCACCCTATATACTCTACAGTGTCCTCAATACCCACCCCACACAATCTATAATGTCCATAAAACATCCTATAGAATGTATACTGTCCATAATACCCACCCTGTATCATGTATAATATGCATCATATCCACCTAATTGAATTTATAATTTCCATTAAGTTCTTTTGGGCCTCGGACTTTGTGAGAATGGGTGATTGTAGTCAAAGCAGCCTTTGTCATTGAGGGGACTGGGTGTGGGAATGGGTAAAAAGTTTGGAAGGACTGAATCAGGCTCTAAAATTATTGAACTCAATGTTCTGTCCCAGAGGCTACAAGGTCCTCAAATGGAAATTGAGATGTTGTTCTTTAATCTTACGCTGAGGCTCGCTGGAACACTACAGCAGGCTTGTGACAGAAATGTTGGTGTGGAAACACAGTGGTGTGTTTAAGTGGCAGGCAACAGGACGCGAGGGATCATTTTTGTGTACAAAATGTAGGTGTTCTGCAAAGTGGTTTGCATGACACAGATTAAGTTGCAATCATTACAGCTCACCAATTTTCTCCTACTCTTAGCTCTTATTATCACATATTCAGTTTTTCTTCTATTCTGGCCTGCTACCCATAATTTCTCTGTTTACCTAGCTGTTTGATCTCTCTCTCTGTCTCTAGGCTTCATCTCCACCTATCGACCCACCTCTCCACTCCACTTCTACAACTTCGGGTTCAGAATAAATATCTCATTTTCCTAGCTGTTAACAGTTCTGAAGAGTCACTGGACTCTAAACGTTAATTCTACCATTTTCTCACAGATGCTGCCAGTCCTACTAAGTTTCTCCAGCAATTTCTGATTTTATTACAGATTTCCAGAATCTGCAATTCATTGTTTAATTTGAATGTATAGAATCTATAGGCTCAATCTTGTACAATATATAATATCCGTGTGATAGACAATAGACAATAGGTGCAGGAGTAGGCCATTCTGCCCTTCGAGCCTGCACCACCATTCAATATGATCATGGCTGATCATCCTTAAGCAGTACCCTTTTCCTGCCTTATCTCCATAACCCTTGATGCCACAATCCTTGAGGGCTCTATCTAACTCTTTCTTAAATGAATCCAGAGACTGGGCCTCCACTGTCGTCTGGGACAGAGCATTCCACACAGCCACCACTCTCTTGGTAAAGAAGTTTCTCCTCATCTCTGTCGTAAATGGTCTACACCGTATTTTTAAGCTGTGTCCTCTGGCTCAGCACTCACCCATCAGCGGAAACATGTTTCCTGCCTAGGGCCCTGTACAGTTGCAGAAGAACCTCTTTGCTTCTATACTCAATCCCTCTTGTTATGAAGGCCAGCATGCTATTAGCCTTCTTCACTACCTGCTGTGATAAAAGCGAGAAAAGTGATTGAAGGACACAATCAGATGAGCCATGGCAGTATATGTTTCAGGGACTGAATGTCATACCCCTGCTTCTGGCTGAGATGATTTTAAGATTTTGTATTCGTACGTTTAATTAAATTGTGTAATAAGTTCAATTTGAGTGGATGCAGGAGAATAAAATAATTTATACATTGGATCTTGCTTCCCCTGGGGTCTAGTTTCAAGCTGAAGAAATCTACAACTCCCAGCATCCCCCGGGAATGGGCCTACATTTCCCAGACAGACACGGGGAGCGGCCATCTCCCAGCATCCTCCCGTGAATAGGACTACATTCCCCAGCATTCCGGGGAGACGACTACATCTCCCAGCATCCCTCGCGGGTGTTTCCTCCAAGCAGGACCTCCCAGGAGTGCGCAGGCGCGGGATGTATCCCACTCCCTCATCCCCTTGAAGCCGGAAGTGGAGGTGTAAGAGGGGATAGAGCAGGGAGTGGTGAACCCCTGAGTGTGAGATTGTCAGGGAAACTATGGTCAGGCCTAATGTAAGTTACAACTACCCTGTAAATGTGCAGGGTGTTATTAATCTGAGCTGGCACTGGACACATTAGTTTCTGAAGTTAGTCCTGAAGCCCCTGTCCACATTCTTTCAGTCCAGTTTGTGTCTGAGGGAGATAAAGTTTCCCTCTCCCTGGCACATTGACTGTGTGATCTGATACCCCCTTTTGTAAATGCAAAGGGGCTAGCTAGAGTCATTCTGCCCCCGCCACCAACTCCTTCTCTCCTTGTTACTTTACTGCTGGGTTTTCAGGCTACAGCAATCTGCCTGGGTGATAGATTGTAACACACTGCACAATGGAACTTCTGTGTGTAACCCACAACACAAATACAAAGCCTGTTGTGGAAAATTGAATCCAACAATTCTCCAGAAATTTTGTTTTTTCTTTTGTTTCTAATCGGTGCAATTGTTGTTCAGTACCAGAGAGAATCAAAATTATTATTAAAATATTGGGGGGATGGGGGTTAAATGAGGTGTCACTGATGGTGTGTAAATGACTTCAGACCCATTCCAACAGGATTATCTTTTTTTCTGCCCAGCAAGACCCTCTGTTATGTCAGTTAGATTGATTATACTGGATCCGAGTAATATGGATGGGCAACAAATGTCAATAATGCCCTTATTCCAACCAGAAAAGTTGTATCACTATTGTATAAAATGCCTTCTGTTTTTGGGTGTACCTACACTGCTGCAATTTATAAAGGCAGCTAACTACCACCTTCTCAAGGGAAATTAAGGATGGCTAGTGATGCCCTACATTCTGTGAAAACATTTACAAATCTTCGCACAAACTTTGAACATTTACAAAGTTCATCTGTCCTGATTTTGTTTTTAAGATGGTCCTTATTTAAGGATTCATGATAGCATCTCCCTTCTGGTTTTGCAGCAACCAGGAAGCAGCAGGGATGAACATGTGAAAATCACAAATCAGAGGAAGCAGGGATTCCTGGAACGTCTTGGAGAGACGACAGGGGGAATGCTGGTGGGAGTGCTCATCTTTATCTTCTCCTTCTACCTCCTCTTCACTAATGAGGTACGTGCAGAGGTTGTGTTGCAAGCTAATCTTTGGGCAAGCACCTGCTATCTTTGTGGTATCAGCATCTGTCACTCAGTGGGTAGCTGTCACTCATTTCTGAGTCAGAAGGGACTGTGCTTTATTGTTCAATGTTCTATATCTTGGGTCCAAATCCCACGGCAGGGACCTGGTCAAACAGAAAATTCTGAGGTGATGGATTTTTGTAAAATGCGCAATGAGGAACGTTGATTTAATTGGACTTGTCATGCAACAAAAAATACAAACACAGTGGCTGCAACAGCAAGTCAGAGACTAGGAATACTGCAGTGTGTAACTCACCTGATTCTGCAATGCCTGTTCACCATCTACAAAGTACAAGTCAGGAGTGTAATGGATACTCTCCACTTGCTTGAATGGGTGCTGCTCCAGCAATGAAGAAGGAGTGAGATGTGCAGTGAGCTGTCAGTGTGTGGCTATTTGGCTTCATGTCCTTTACAGACAAAACATCAAAGCTGAACTGTGAACTGCACAGAAAGGACAGAGATTCAGTGACACAGGATGAGTTTAACAGGCAATTTCAGGAATTAGATGCGATGGAACAAATAGTTATGTTTCTCTCCAGTCTAGTTCCTCAAGTAGACATTGGTGGATTAACTATCAGATTCCATTCGGTGATTGATTTACAAGTCAGTGGTATTGAAATGCAAATAATTACTGTGCAAAATGATATTATGCTGGAAGTCAGATCAAGGGACAGTGATATTTGGAGACTTGTGAGCAGAGAAACATGTCCATGCTAAATTATCCATAGTGTTGAGGGATGTGTAGCTTAGGTGCATTAGCCATGGGAAATGCAGGGTTACATGGATAGGGTAGGGGTCTGGGTG
The DNA here is from genome assembly GCF_004010195.1 of Chiloscyllium plagiosum. NCBI lineage: Eukaryota > Metazoa > Chordata > Chondrichthyes > Orectolobiformes > Hemiscylliidae > Chiloscyllium > Chiloscyllium plagiosum. The sequence continues at coordinate 1,677,338 of NC_057727.1, forward strand.
GGATGCTTTTCGGAGGGTCGGTGTGGACTTGTTGGACTGAATGGCCTGTTTCCACACTTTAGGGATTCTATAGATTTATGGAAAAATACAAAATGCTGTCATCCTGTGGGTTTACAATGAAAGCTTTGGCTCCACATCCCTTTGTGAGACAGCATTCTCCCAAATGCAGATAATCAAGTTGAAGTATCTCATCTGCCTCACAGATACCCATTTAATAGACTGTATATGACTAACTGGTTCAAACTACAACCTAATTGGGGTAGATAACATAATGAGGACCGTCACAAGTGTCACACTGAGACTTTGTGTAGAGAACAAAATGAATAATCAGATGTACTTGATTTCAAGTTTATATTACACAAAAAATAAACCCCTTATTTTGTATTTTCTTTCAGGTAGATCCTGGTTTGCACTTAAACTCAAAAAGTAATCTTGTGCTTAAAAATGTTGGTGTTCCCCAATATGACACCATCTTTTACCCTCTGTCTATCTGAGCTCTTCCAAACCTCACCAAGTCCCAGTTACCACTCAGTACTTTTACTTCTAAACTAAATTGCACAGGAGCATGGCAGTGCGGTAATCCAGAACATTCCACTCAGTGCAGTGAACAGGAACATTGCCCATGCTCCGTGTCTGCTAATGAAGATTTGCTCACAGTCTGCAATAGTTTCATTGTAAGAGTCATCAACCTCTGGTTCAAACTCCACATAGACTTGCACCTCTGTGTCTTGCTGTAACCTTCTCCAACCCCCAAATCCTCTAATATCTCTGCATTCCACCAATTCTAACCACTTGAATATCGCTGATTTTAATCCCTCCACTTTTGGCAGCTATGCCTACAGCTGTTTGGACTCACCACCCTCTCTGTCTTTATCTTTCTCTCTCTATCCTCCTTTAAGATGCCCCTTAAGAAGTGTCTCTTTGAGATTTTGGTCGTCAATGTTACTATTTTATTTCGCTAGGTGTCAATTATTCTCTGGTTTACGTTCTTATGAAATGTCTTCGCCTGGAGGCCCACTGAAGATGTTACCTCGTAGGGCGACAAAATATCTGGAAATGAAACTTCCAGCTCAGCAAACAAATCTACATCCTTTGTATTATACTAATATAGTTCTATAAAAGCAGGTTTATGTAAAACGCTCCTCAAACAATATCTCCCAAACCCATGAGTGTTACCATCGAGAAGGATAAGGGGAGCAGATACAGACATTCCTCAGGTTGTGAATGAGTTCCATTCCTGAGTCCATTCACCAAGTCTATTTGTACACAGTTGGAACACAATGCAGGATACTGTAAAGGAGCTGTTCCTAAGTATAGAAAATGTTCCTATTTTGAGGTTATAAAATTATCTCCCTTTATATGATTGTGTTCGTAAGTACGAGCTTTCATAAGTCAGATGTTTGTAAATCCGTGAACCCTGTACAAGGTACCATCACTCCCTGCAAGTTTCCCTCCATTCTGACTTGGAAATATATTGCTCTTCCTTCAGTATTGCTGGGTCAGAATCTTGGAATTCCCTCCCTAAGGACATTGTGGGTCTACCTACACCACATGGACTGCAGCAGTTCAAGAAGGCAGCTCACCCCCACCTTCTGAAAGGGGCAACTAGGGACGGGTAATAAATACTGAATTGCATTGAATTAGTTTTATTGTCACATGTACTCAAATGAGTACAGTGAACAGTTTATATATCGCCACTTACAGCACCAGCTTAAGGTACAAAGGGATCTAGGTACAGATTCCTCAATTACCATGTCTTAGACAATAGAGAAGTAAAAGGTCCAGCATTGCAGAAATGAAAGTTCAGAACAGGGGTCTTCCAACCCAGACCAGGCTGGCACCTAGCCTCCAGTCCGCACCAGGCCTCGGCTCCAGGTCACACCGGACCTCGGCTCCAGATCACACCAGGCCTCGGCTCAAATCCGCACTGGGCCTTAGCACCAGGCCTTGGTTCTAGACCAAGCTGGGCTTAACCTTGAGGTCCATGAGGCTGGTAGACCACTCTGGTATCATCTCAAGACCAGGAGAACAGGCTGAGGCCATGCCAGTCTGAGAGACTGCCATGCCGGGACTGCCATCCAGTCAGTGACAGCAATATCATGTGAATAAAAAATTGTCTTACTGTCTTCAGTTGCTGTGGTGATTGAGCTTTCCTTTATCCTTATTTTGACTCCATACCACTCCCAATATTAACCAGCTGTAACACTCCTTGTGCAGGGAAGATGTGTCAGAACTCAGAACTCCCTGAATGAGGGTCTTTCCCTGGTGGTGTCCTTGAGTGATGTCTTTACTCCTTTACCTCAAAATGATGGGAAACTTGCGCATCTGACTGGCTCGCTGATGACACTGCAGGTGAGTGAGGAATATCCTGTCTTGTAAATAAATAGTTTCGTGAGGTAATGGGGACAAATAGATGGAAGTGATGGCCTACTGGTATTATCACTGCATGAGTAAACCCCAGATAATGTTCTGGTCACCAGGGCTCAAATCCCACCCTGACAGATGGTGGAAAGTGGTTCAATTAAACTGAAAATATATAATTATAAATATTTTGATGACCATGGAAGCATTGTTGTGAAAACTTATCTGGTTCAATAATGCCCTTTAGGAAAGGAAATCTGCTGTCCTTACCCAGTCTGGTCTACACGTGACTCTAGACCCACAGCAATGGGATTGACTCTTAACTTGCCCCTAAAATGGCACAGCAGGCCAGTTGTATCAACCACGAGAAAGGAAAAATATTAAACCAGATGGATTATCTGGCATTGACCTAGGCACCAGAAAAAACATCAGAAACTGCCCTGTCGACCCTGCAAGGTGGTCCTCATTATCATCTGGGAGTGAGTGCCAACATTGGGAGAGCTGTCTCACAGACTAGTCAAGCAATAGCCTGACACAGTCATACTCATGGAATCATATTTTACCGACGATGTTCCAGACCCCACCATCACCATCCCTGGATATGTCCTATCCCATCGCCAGGACAGAGCCAGCAGGGGTGACCGCACAGTGGGATACAGTCGTGAGGGAGTTGCCCAGGGAGTCCTCAACATTGACTCCGGACCCTGTGAAGTCTCATGGCTTCAGGTTAAACCTGGGCACAGAAACCTCCTGCTGATTGCCATGTACCACCCTCCCTGGGCTGATGATGAAGCAGTATCCTCCATATTGAACAACACTCAGAGGAAGCACTGAGGGTGCCAAGGGCACAGAATGTACTCTGGGTGGGGGATATCAATGTCCATCAATCAGAGTGGTGCTGGAAAGGCACAGCAGGTCAGGCAGCATTCGAGGAGCAGGAAAATTGACGTTTCGGGCAAAAACCCTTCATCAGGAATAGAGCCTGATGCAGGACTCTTGTCTGAAACATCGATTTTCCTGCCTGACCTGCTGTGCTTTTCCAGCACCATTCTAACCTAGCCCCATGACGATGAGAGTGACCGCCGCACTGTCCTTGTGGAGACAAAGTCCCACCTTCACATTGAGAATACCCTCCAGGTGTTGTGTGGCACTATCACTGTGCTAAATGGGACAGACTTCGAACACATCTAGCAACTCAGGATGAGGAATCCATGAGGTGCTGTGGGCCATCACCAGCAGCAGAACTGTACTCCAGCACAATCTGTAACCTCATGGCCTGGCATATCCCCCACTCAACCATTACCATCAGGCCAGGGCATCAACCCTGGTTCAGTGGAGAGTGCAGGAGGGTATACCAGGAGCAGCACCAGGCATACCTGAAGGTGAGGTGTCAACCTGGTGAAACCACCAAACAGCATAAGCAGCAAGTGACAGAAAGAACTAAGTGATCCCAAGACCAGTGGATCAGATCTAAGCTCTGCAGCCCTGCCACATCCAGATGTGAATGTTGGTGGACAACTAAACAACTCACTGGAGGAGCAGGCTTCACAAAAATATCCTCATCCTCAATGATGGAAGGGCCCAACACATTGGGGCAGAAGATAAGGCTGAAGCTTTCACAGCAATCTTCAGTGAGAAGTTAGGTGGCATGGTGGCTCAGTGGTTAGAGCTGCTGCCTCACAGCGCCAGGGACCCGGGTTCGAATCCAGCCTCTGGAGACTGTCTGTGTGGAGTTTGCACATTCTCCCTGTGTCTGCATGGGTTTCCTCCCACAATCTAAAGATGTGCAGGTTAGGTGAGTTGGTCATACTAAATTGCCCATAGTGGTCAGGGATGTGTTGGTTAGGTGCATTACTCGGGTAAATGTAGAGTAATAGGGTAGGGGAATGGGTCTGGATGGATTACTCTTCAGAGGGTTGTGTGGACTTGTTGGGCCGAATGGCCTGTTTCCACACTGCAGGGATTCTTAAAAAATACTCCATCTCAACTGCCTCCAGTGGTCCCCAGCATCACAGATACCAGTCTTCAACCAATTCCATTCACTCCATGTGATGTCAAGAAATGGTTGGTGGCACTGGATACTACAAAGGCTATGGCCCCTGGCAATGTTCGGGCAATGGTACTGGAGACTATGCCACTTATTTGCTGAGCTGTTCCATTGCAGTTACAACACTGGCATCTACCTGCCAATGTGGGAAATTGCCTAGGTATGTCCTGTACACAAAGGAAAGTTGGCCATTCAGCCCCTTGAGCCTGAACCACCATTCAGTAGAATCCTGGCTGATCCAACATTCATCACGTCCACCTTCACGCCCTTTCCCTGTAACCCTCGATTCCCCGACTGATCAAGAATCTCTCTCTCTCTCTCTCAGCCTTAAATATCCACACGGACTCTGCCCCCACAGCTCTCTGTGGCAAGGAATTCCAGAGACTCACAACCCTATTCTCAGTCTGAAACTGGTGCCCCTTTATTCTGAGACTGTGCCCTCTGGTCCCAGACCCTCCCATGAAGGGAACCATCCTCTCAGCATTGACCCTGTCAAGCCCCTAAAGAATCTGAAATGTTTCGATGAAACACCTGGCTTTCTTGTAAACTCCAGGGAGGAGAGTCCCAACCTGTTTAACCTTTGCTCATAAAGCAATCCCTCCATCCCAGGGATCAGCCCAGTGAACCTTCTCTGAACTGCCTGTAATGAAATATCTTTTCTTAACTAAGAGATCAAACCTGCTCACAGCACACCGGTGTGGTCTCCCCAGCCCCTTGTACAGTTGCAATAACACTTCCCTACTCTTATACTCCAACCCCTTGAAATAAGGGCCAACACCCCATGACCCTTCCTGATTACCTGCTGTCCCTGTGTGCTAGCTTTCTGTGTTTTGTGCACAATTTCCCCCCAAGTCCCTTTGTGTTGTAGCTTCCTGCAGTTTTTCTCCATTTAAATAATTCTCTGTTCTTTAGTTCTCCCTTCCAAAATTTCACATTTTCCCACATGATAACCACACGATTCTCCTTAACTGTTTTGCCCATCAAGCTGCCTTGATGTTGCTTTGGGTGGTTGCTGCCATGAAGCAGGTTGGGATGCTGTTACTGTTTTCATTTGTGTGAGCTGAACACATTAGATTAGATTCCCTACAGTATGGAAGCAGGCCCTTCGGCCCAACCAGTTCACACCGACCCTCCGAAGAGTAACCCACCCAGACCCACTCCCCTGCCCTATATATATACCTCTGACTAATGCACCTAACACTATGGACAATTTAGCATGGCCAGTTCACCTAACCTGCACATCTTTGGACTATGGGAGAAACCGGAGCACCCGGAGGAAACCCACACAGACACGGGGAGAATGACAGACAGTTGTCTGAGGTTGGAATTGAACCTCGGTCCCTGGTGCTGTGAGGCAGCAGTGCTTGATTAGATTAGATTCCCTACCGCGTGCAAACGGGCCATTTAGCCTAATAAGTCCACACTGACACTCTGAATAATAAGCCACCCAGACCCATTCCCTTATCATATTACCCTACATTTATCCCTGACTAATGCACCTAACACTATGGGCAGTTTAGCATGGCCAATTCACCTGACCTGCGCATCTTTGGACTGTGGGAGGAAACCGGAGCACCTGGAGGAAACCCACGCAGACACGGGGAGAATGTGCAAACTCCACACAGAGAGTTGTCCGAGGGTGGAATCGAACCCAGGACCCTGGTGCTGTGAGGCAGCAGTGCTAACCACTGTGCCACCCGTAAAGTTAATTTGTTGTAGTTGCTGTCTGTTTTACACTATGTCTTCTTGTGTTTCATCGGGCTCACTGGTCCTCGCCATCCACTGAGGAATCTTCCTGAGGTGCCCCTTGTTCACAGCACTATTGTGTTTACCTTTCCCACAGCCACTTTATGACCCAAACTATGGGATCTCTCTCCATGTGGTGAAGTTACAGCGTCGTGTGGAAATGTACCAGTGGGTGGAGTACGGCGATTCCAGGTCAGTGTCAGTCGAGATGGCTGTATTCATGCATGGAGCTTTTATTGAACCACCTGCATTTTTATAGCACCTATCATCTCCTAAAATCCCCCGTTGTTCTTTACAGCCAATGAATTTTTTTTGAAGTATGATGGCAGATGGCAGCAGAGTGGTTAGTCATCGAGAGGCTGTGACGCTGGTGAACACAGGTTCGAATCCCAAAACACATTTGTTTGATAAAATCTGCAATTGAAAGTGCATCTCCGTGATGGTAACCACCAGTGATTGTTGTAAAAACCTATTTGCTTCACTGATGCCTCTTAGGGAAGGAGATCTATTATCCTTACCCAACCTGGCTCTATTTGTGACTTCAAATCCATCACAATTTTTTTAATAGAATCCCTACAGCGTGGAAGAGGCCATTTGGCCCATTGAGTCCATACTAACCCTCTGAAGAACATCCCACCCAGACCCCCCACCCTATCCCCATAACTCTACATTTTCTATTGTGGCCAATCCACCCTGACCTGCACATCTTCGGACTGTGGGAGGAAACCGGAGCACCCGGAGGAAACCCACGCAGACACGGGGAGGACGTGCAAACTCCACACAGACAGTCACCTGAGGCTGGAATTGGATCCGGGTCCCTGGTGCTGTGAGACAGCAGTGCTGACCACTGAGCCTTAAATTGGTTGACTCTCAACTTCCCTCTGAAACAGTCTAGCAAGGCACTCAATTTAAGGGCAGATAGAGATGAGCAATAAATGCCAGCCTTGCCAGTCCTGGCAACATCCCATGGAAAAGTAATGGGGAGGTAGTTGATTGGCAGGACAGTATCTTCTGTTTAACTTTTCTAAACTAGAGAATTTCTAATTAGCATGTCTATTAGAATAGTACGAATATTACTGCGCACAAAACTAGATGTATTAACTTAATTAAAGAAAAGCAAAGCACAATAAATTTGTCAAAGCCGTTGATGCATTGCAGCTGCAGTATGTAGGAGCTTGTGGATACCAGCTGCATTTGTATTGGTCATTATTTAAGGAAGGATGTAAGTATATTGGAAGCAGTTCAGCGAAGGCTCTGAAGAAGGATCAATAGAACCGAAATGTTAACTCTGTTTCTCGCTCCACAGATGCTGCCAGATCTGCTGAGTTTCTCCAACAACTTCTGTTTTGATTCTGAGAAGGTTTACTCATTTGATACCTGGAGTGCATTGGTTACCTTATGAGGAAAGGTTAGATTTTTAGTTCTAAACATCAAGATGTAGCAACAGTTCTGTTTGAGATTTGAAATATCAACAGTAAGAAGCCACTTGTGGTCGTGGTTTGTATTTCCTCCCAAATGTAACCACATTGTAGGTGGAAACACACAAAGAAATAATAATACCTCAGGAGAAAGTTGCGAATAGTCAAAGATGATTTTAATCTGGATATGGATTGGGCAAATCATATTGGCAATGTGGCCTGGATAGTAAGTTTATAAAGTATTTTTGGGACAGTTATTGGGAACAGTATGTCCTTGGGTGTAGCAACAAATGAGCTAGACCTGGCACAGTAAATTAGATTAATTATTAAAAGCAGCATGGTGGCGCAGTGCTGCCTCACAGCACCAGGGACCCAGGTTCGATTCCACCCTTGGGTGACTGTGCAAACACCACACAGACACACTCCCCCGTGTCTGCGTGGGTTTCCTCCAGATGTTCTGGTTTCCTCCCACAGTCCAAACGTGCAGGTTAGGAGGATTGGCCATGGGCAATGCAGGGTTACAGGGATGGAGTAGGGGGTGGGTCTTCCTTGAAGGGTTGGTGTGGACTCAATGGGCTGAATGGCCTGCTTCCACACTGTAGGGATTCTGTGATTCTAATTGTAAAAGGTTCCTCTGGGTAGCAGTGATCATAACATAATTACATTATTTTATTCAGTTTGAGGGAGAGAAGAATAGATCTAAAACTAATATTGTAAACGTAAATAAAAGCAGTTATAAGTATATGAAAGCAGAGCTGGTTAAAGTGAACTACAAAATTAGGTTTGAAGATCAGTCTGAAGAGGCTTATTGGTAGACATTCAAAGAGATATTTCACAACACTCAGCAAAGATACGTTCTGGTGGGAAAGAAATTCTCCTGGGGAAGGATTTACCATCTATGGTTAACCAAGAAAGTTAAGGATAGTATCAAATTGAAAATGTACATCACTGCAAAGATCAGTGGCTGATCAAAAAATTGAACAGAATTTAAAAACCAGCAAAGAACAACTTAAAAAAAGGAATGAGAGAAAGCTACCTAGAAACGTAGATAGCAAGACCTTCTGCAGGTTTTCAAAAAGGATAAGTAAAGTCAGTGTTGGCGATTCTAGGCAGAGAATCTGATTACTTAGAAGTACAAAAGAAGGAAATGGTGGATAAATTAAACACCTATTTTGCATCTGTCTTCACTAGACAAGATAAAACATCCCATAAATAATTACATATCAGGAGGTGGAAAGGAGCGAAAACTTTAAAGCCATCACAGTCATCTGGGAAAGTTGACAAATCCTGATGGACTTCATTGTGCTTTAGTTTTAATTTAGAAAAATTCCATTCAATTCCAGAAAGACTCCATCAGATTGGAAAATAGCAAATGTAATTAGTCTAATCAGAATAGTGTAGAGACAAAAGCAAGAAATTATGGGCCAGTTAGTCTTCCATCTGTCATCTGGAAAAACATTGGAACCTAATATTGATGCAGTTATGGTAAGGAATTTAGGAAATCTGATGTAATCGGGCAGAATCCACATGGTTTTTGTGAAAGGGAAATTGTGACAGTCCCTTAAAAAGGCACTGTAACAAAAATCAACTTTTCAAATGAAATTGTTAACCTTGTGGTCTAATATCCTTTGTGAATCTTAGAAGCTTATTGTCTTTAGAACATAGAACAGTACAGCACAGAACAGGCCCTTCAGCCCACGATGTTGTGCTGACCATGGATCCTCATGTATGCACCCTCAAAATAATTTATTGACCAATATTCCCTTCAATTTTATTTTTGCGGAGTGGAGTTCTGAGACTATGTGCGGCAGCAAGATACAAAACTGGAAGGCAATGCATTGGTGTGCGTGGCTTCGCAGATTAGCTGCATGGTTGCACAGCTTAGAAGGAATGCGAAATCTTTGAGTCGGATTTGAACTTGGAGGTTCTGGCTCAGAGGCATGGCCACTACCTACTGAATTACAAGATCTCCTTATTTACCTGGCTTGGCCTGTACTGTTTGTGACTCCAGATCAATTGTGATATGGTTCATTCTTAACACAGAAAATAGGCGCAGGTGTAAGCCATTCAGTGTGTTAGCTTTCTGTGTTTCACGCACATGTTCCTCTTTGTGCTGCCGCTTTCCGCAGTTTTTCTCCATTTAAATAATATTCTGTTCTTTTGTTCTCCCTTCCCAAAATGAACAACTTTGCATTTTCCCACATTATGTTTCATTTGCCAACTTACTTAATCCATCAGTATCCCTCTGTAAACTGTTTGTATCCCTCTTGTAATCTGTCTCTCCACCTATTTTTGCAAATTTGGCTACAATAAATGCAGTGCATTTGTCCGAGCCATGAATATATATTGTGAACAGATATATTCATGAGGGAGTATATGTGATGATCCTTACGGAACCACCTAGTCGCAGGTCACCAACCTGAGAAAGAGCCCCTTATCCCCACTCGCTGTTTCCTATCCATTTGCCAATCCTCTATCCTTCCAACATCGTGGGCACTTATGGCAATCTTTTGTGAGGTACCTTGTCAAGCACCTTCTGGAAGTCCAATAACAACACATCTCCTGGTTCCCCTCTATCCACTCTGGTCGAGACTTCCTCGAAACTCTCTTAAGACATTAGTCAGGCACGTTTTGCCTTTCATAAAACTCATTCCTCTAAACCCCAGTGAATGTAGTTGTAACCAATCTAGTCCCTCTTCATTCGTCAGTCCTGCCATCTCAGGGTTCCAACTGCCAGTCAATATGTTGGCAACAAGACTTCTCAAGAGACCGTTTTGAATAAGCAACAATTCCAGTTGGGAATTCCAGAGAAACCTCTTTTTCTAAAGAGCGATGAGAATATGGAACTGGCTCGCACAACGACTGAGTGAGATGAATAATGTTTAGGTGCATAGAAGGGGAAACTGGATGAACATGGGGGAAAGGAATAGGAGGCTTTGCCAGTGGGGTAGGATGAAATAGGCTGGGAGGAAACCTGTTTGGAGAATAAGCAACAGCATGAAGCAGATGGGCTGATTGGCCTGCTCCTGTGCCTTGACTCAGTGTAGCTCAGAAGTAGTCCAATTAGCCGTTGAGTTTGTTCTAGCACCCCACCAGATGTTGGCCAAGGTATTCAGGGGATGAAAGCAGAGAGATTTGGAGGGGTAGGGGCCTGAAAGGCGACCTCAATCTCATGGATTTGAACTTTCCATGTGCAGTGTTTGTGTGACAAATGTAATTGTTACATTTTTATTCCTAGGGACTATGAAGAAGATGGTGAGAAGAAGATTGAGACAAGGTATTCCTACAGTAAGTAAGCCTGAGTTGCTGTTTTATTCAGTGCTAGTGTATCGCCTGCGGAAGCGTTTGCTGTTAAATCAGGCGATGCATTTGTCTGAAAGATGGGAGCGTTCTGCCCTATGATGTGATGCCAGGAAGTTTGATAATTGTTAAATAAATACTGGTTCATGTCAACAGGGAGTTTAATTGTTGCTGAATCGCTGCATGGCTCATCTCTGTAATCCTCAAAGAAGATAAATATTTTCTCTCAGCGAGTCTGGAATTCTTTCTTTCCCCAGAGAGTAGTGGAGGCTGGCTCGAAACAGAGTTAGACAGGCGCACAGAGACAGACGCACACGTACACAGATACAGAAACGCACACAGATACAGACACACACACTCAGACAGCAGACACAGGCATGCACACACAGACACAGATGCAGACACACAGATACGCAGGCATGCATGCACAGACACGCGGGCGGACACAGACACGTGGGTGGACACACGCGGACAGCAACACAGACACGCGGGCGGACACACGCAGGCCGCAACACAGACACGTGGGCAGACACAGACACGCGCATGCCCAGACGTGCGCACAGACAGACAAATGGGGAGGTAAGGGTTATGGGCAGTGTCCCCCTTTAAATTTCTTACTGGTTATGGAGGGAGAGCCTCGAGAGCCATGTTCAGTGCAGTCAGTACCATGATTGTACACACACACCTACTTGCCTACCTATGTACGCAGGATCCTTGGTTACAGGATGCAGATCAGATTAGATTTCCTACAGTGTGGAAACAGGCCATTTGGCCCAACAAGTCCACACCGTCTTCTGAACAGTAATCCACCCAGACCCATCTCCCCCAACTAATGCACCTAACACTAGCATGTTAGGCAATTTAACATGGAAAGTTCACCTGACCTGCACATCTTTGGACTGTGGGAGGAAACTGGACCACCCGGAGGAAACCCACACAGACACGGGGAGAAGGTGTAAACTCCATACAATCAGTTGCCCAAGGTTGGGATTGAACCCGGGTCCCTGGCGCTGTGAGGCAGCAGTGCTAACCACTGAGCTGCCCGGGTCCAACTGCATCAGATCATCTTAGCAAATGGTGCAGCAGATTCAGGGGGCTGAGTGGCCTACTTCTATTATTTCTGTTCTCTTGCGGGTTTTGAGGAACAACTTCCTGAAGGAGAGGCGCATGCACAGACAGATACTTCCCTGAAGGAGAGGCGCATGCACAGACAGATACTTCCTGAAGGAGAGGCGCATGCACAGACAGATAATTCCTGAAGGAGAGGCGCATGCACAGACAGGTACTTCCTGAAGGAGAGGTTGAGAATTGGAGAGGTTTGGGAAGGGATTTCCAAAGGCTCAGGGCCCAGGCAGCTGAAGGTATGGCCATCAGTAAAAACGGCGATGGTCAAGGGGCCAGAATTCGGAGACCTCAGAGGATTATGGGATTGCGGGAATGCAAATAGCCACTGGCTATTCATCAGAAACTCGCTCACATCACTGCCAGAGCTTTAACCATGAACTCTTGTTGCTCAGATACGGAGTGGAAATCAGAGGTCGTCAACAGCAGGAGCTTTGACCGTGAAATTGGGCACAAGAACCCAAGGTAAGAATGTTCCTAAGGTGGCAGATGTATTGAGCCAGGTTTTCCAAGGGGCTCTGATCACAATTGGATTGTGACTCTGCCCTTTTTCTTTCTTACCTTCCTCGGGAGCTTTGCATTTCTGAGGGTGAATCTCCTATTTGCACCTCATCAGAAACACCTGGACCTGCCACAATCTGCGGTTAATGGATTCAAAGTCAGGATGATAAACTATGGAGAGAAGGTAGGTATGTGAGACTGGGGAGGAGTGGGGGTCGGAGTGGTCATAACATCCAAGATGACGAGGAAGCGTGGAGGTGCCATGTGTGTGGGTGAGGGTAGGTATGGTGCCAGGTGTATGGGTGACGGTAAGGTATGGTGCCAGGTGAGTGGATAAGAGTAGGGAATGGTGCAGGTGTGTGGGTGAGGGTAAGGTATGGTGCCAGGTGAGTGGGTAAGAGTAGGGAATGGTGCAGGTGTGTGGGTGAGGGGGTGGGTCAGGGGTGTTGTTTTTGGTCACAGTTTTGTGTATCAGGTTGAGCATTCAGGTGTTGGGGGTAAGAGTGTTGGGTCAGATGTTTGGTTAAGGGTTTGGTGTTATCATTAGTTGTGTTTGAACAGGTTTTCATCCCGCTGATGTTTTCTGGATAATTATTAAAGTCAGGAAGTTGGAACTGTTTGAAAATGTCCACAAACCGATCTAGATTAGCTGGTTTCCTGACATGGTCATTACCCATTAAAAGTTTAAACCTCCTGAGCAATCACCTTGTGAAGGGTCCTTGTGGGAGTGTTCTGGTTCTGAGACTGACAGATCAGGGGCAATGCATGATGGGACTGATCACTCCAGACCAAAATGGCAGAGAGTGGTCAGAATGGGTTCTGTCTGGGCACCAGGGCAACGGGCTGTCACACCTTCCAGCCAGCAACATTTACAAGGCTCGTTTCTCCCTGGAGTGGGGATAAGATTCCCGATTTCTGTCACTGCGCCTTTGGCTAAACCTTCAACTGCTTGAGCCCTGAGTTCTGGAATTCCCGCTTTAAACCACTGTGTCTATCCATCTCACTCTCCTGCTTCAGAACATCCTTAAAACTTATCTCTCTGAATCTTTGGCCATTTACTTAATAAATGGTGTGTACTACTCTGTATCATATCTCGATTCAGTTCTCTCTTCCTGAAATATTCCAAGATACCTGATGTTAAAGGTACTGTGCAATTGCAGGTTGTGACTCTGTGCCCTTTCAGGGGTCAGTAATAGATGGACAGGACTGAGTTAATCTGTTTGTCTCCTCCTCTGTCCCCCAGCTCAATGCCAGTGGAATCGTTCACAGCTGTGGCCTCAGATGTCAATGTTGGCAATTTTCACTTCTCGAAAGGTAAGTAGCGTCAATACCAACAAGATGTTTTAGTTGTTGATTGTTTAATGAGGAACACATTGCAAAGCTGGTTGGAGAGGGAAGGGAAATGCAGAGACAGGTCAGGGACAGCTCAGTTGGCTGGTCGGCTGGTTTGTGATGCAGAGTGACACCAACAATGTGGGTTCTGTTCCTGCAGTGGCTGAGGTTACTCTGAAGGACTCTCCTTCTCAATCTCGCTCCTTGCCTGAGGCACAGTGACCCTCAGGTTAAACCACCACCAGTCGTCTCTATCCAATGAGTGAGCAGTCCTATGGTCCAATTTACCTTTAGCTCATACTCAGAAAAAGTCATGGGACCGCTGTAGTTTCTGTGTGGAAAGGATTCCGATACATATTTGTTCACTTTAACATATAACTGAAAGGCAGCGCACCAAGACTTTTCTTGTGTTTACCACCAATCACCTGTACTCCCAGTCTGGACTACAGTTACACTATGGGATCTTGCTAAGTGGAAATTGACTCCGTGTTATCATAATGACTACATTTCAAAATTGTTTCTGTGATGTACTGTAGGATGTCCTAAAGGTGTGTAAGGCTCTATAGAAATGTAATAGTGTTTTTTTTTTAAAGCAGAGGTTGCAGACTGAAGAGAATTGGCTCAGAAACTAGAGAGGGAGATGAGAAACAGGCCTGGGCTGAATGGCCTCCTGCTGTACCATTCTCGAATACTGAGGTGGTACTGAGGGAGGATAACTTACAACCCGAGTTAAAGAATCCAGAGTGAAGGGTGTGTCCTCTTTCCAATATCTGGAATGGTTTCTCCCTCCTGGGAAAATCGAGAATCTGGTGTAGAATGTGAGGGTGAGGAGGAATTATTCTCAGGGGAGGGTAACACTTATAGAGGTTAATACAATCATGGGGGGGCATAGATAAGGTGAATAGCAAAGGTCTTTTTTCTAGGGTGGGGGAGTTCGAAACTAACTATTTTTAAGGTAAAATATTTAAAAAGGACATGAGGAGAATTCTCTCTGCACAGAAAATGGTTCCTGTGCGAAATGACCTGCCGGGGGGAGTGTGGGTGCCGGTCCAGTTACAATCTTTAAAAGACGTTTGAATAAGTTCATGGATAGGAAAGGTTTGTAGGGATATGGGCCAACTGCAGGCAATTGGGACCAGTCTAGTTTGGGATTATGGTCAGTGTGGATCGTTCAGACCGAAGGGTCTGTTTCTGTGCTGTATGATTGTAATTCTCTTCCCCATGGAGCAGTGTATTAGTGACTAAATTCGAGGTTACATCGAGTGATTTTTGATCAACAAGGGAATTGAATGTTGAGGGAGAGGGGAGGTCAAGGCAGAGAGGAAAGTGGAGCTGCATTCAGCATTAGAATGACAGAACAGGCTCGAGGGGCCGAATGACGATGATATAAAATGTAATTTCCAGGCTGGGTCAGAGCCGGTGTGCTGTCTCAGGACACGAGCTTTATAAGACCCTGCCCTGGGGAATGGAGCCTTGCTCTGTGTGCACAGAACCAGGCCCATCCGCCATGGTACCAGTATGTCACAGTTCAGTTCTGTCCAAGGCATAGCCGACAGTATAACTGAGATCCGGCCACCGTGTTGTGTGTCCCCAAGCCCCTAATCTGAAGCCAGCTGTATTATTTTTATAATGTTCAAGACTGTGGGTGGTGTGCTGGGAAGTGGGACGAGTATCATGGGACTGTTGGTTGTTACGACACCGGGTAAACTCTCCTTAATTTAAAACCAGCGACATAGAAGATTTATTGCCCTGCAGTAATGTGTAAACATTCAAGTGGCCAAGGACTATTTAAAGTAAAAATTAACAACTTTTATTTCTTAAAGTATAACAGACAATAATAAACTAACCACTATCTACAATTTCTTTTTCTAATCTATCTTTTATCTTCCCTTCTGTAATACTAGTCCAATAAAACTCCCAATTAAGATTTACAAAACAACATCTTATCTCAAAACCAGGCAGCTGTAGGTTCTTGTCGTCAGATCTTCCTGTGTCGTCTTTTCTCCTTGATAGGAATTTCTGTGTTACAGATTACTGATCGAAAAGGGACTTTTAAGAGAGATTTTCTTTTTAAGCAGTCTGTTACATGCTAGGACTTGGCAGTTCTCCTCTCAACTGTTCAATTTTCCCCAGGTCTTATACCTCAGAGCATCGGATCGTGTCATTGGCTTTTAAGATTGTCAATATACTCAATTCAAACTTGATTGGAAATTGGTATTTTCTTCGGGATACAATTTAAACTGATTGGCTGAATTCAAATTTGTTTTTGCCTGCAGGCAACAAGCTAATCAAGTTGTTCGACCAAGTGTTACAGCACTAAGTGTTCTCAGTAGAGCAACAATGTGTCCGGTAGTTTTGTTGCTTTTAACTCTCTTAAAGTACACCCACATCTTCATAACATGGTGCAGACTTGATGGGCCGAAAGGCCTCTGCTGTACTGTATGATTCTATAGTAAGTGCAGCTCTGGTTCCAAGTGGGTAATTGTGCTGCTGATTGAGTTAGTGCCATTGCTCCCTATAATGGATGAGGGGTCCTCAATATTCTTCAAGTACATTCGGTGCTGGTTGGGTATGTCTGCAGTAATCCGACTGGAATCACTGAACCCTTTCTCGACGTTTCGTCTGATGTGATTCGGATTCATGTGCCCTGCCTCGAGATGTTTCCTTTCTGTGTCTTTTCCAGGACTAATTGACAAGGTCAACACGTTTAAGAGGATCCGGCTGGCCAAGTTTGAAGGCCCTCACAGTGACATTGTGGTTTCTGATGATTACTTTTACCACAGCAGCAACCCCAGGCACCCAGAGGTGAGTGGTCCCTAACTGTGCTAGTGCCCATTCCCCCACACTTCCTCATTCTCAGGTTCCCATCCATTTACTCTCAACAAAAACTAGAAATCAATAAAACTGCTCATCAGAGACAGGCTGCATGTAGTTTTTCTGCCTGTCATCAGTATTAAAAAAAAACAGGTGTGTGGGGGGATAAAACTGAATCTTCATTTATCCATGAAGTGTGGATACCAATTAAATAGTAATTCAGCAGCAAGATTTTCTAAGTTAAATATAAAGAAAGATATTATTTCACACACAGTTATCTGAAATTAAATGAGAAATCTGACATGCTTTCTGACGGATAGAGAGATTAGAACCTGACATGATTGTGTAATTTTATCTCAGTCTTTGGGATCATTTCCCATGGCCAATCCACCCTAACCTGCAAGCCTTTAGACTGTGGGGAGAGACTGGAGCACCCGGTGGAAACCCACGCAGACACGGGGAGAATGTGCAAATGCCCCACAGACAGCCGCCCAAGGCTGGAATCGAACCCAGGTTGCTGGCGTCATGAGGCAGCAGTGCTAACCACTGAGCCACTGTGCCACCCATAGACCTGATGATCACCAGTCTTGCATATAACTGCTCTGTTATTTTTTAGGTAGTTTTGAAATCAAAATGAGGGATTGTAAAGTGATAGATTCTCAGTTGGCTGTGAGGTCTCTTGTCACAAAATCACAGAATTGTTATAGTGCAGCAGGAGGCCATTTGGCCCATTGTGCCTGTCTGTACTGACTGATGAGTAAGCATCATGGCCAGGTACCAATCTCCTGTCTTTTCCCCATACCCTCACACATTATCTCTGTCTGAATGATCCAATGCCCTCTTCACTATTTTGTCAGATTAAGGTTACAACTGGAACAGGCTATCTCTCCGAGACAGCCTAATGTCTTGGGGCTTGTTTTGAGTAGACTGGCTGGAACAGGTGATTGTGGTTCCTTCAGAATTGCCAGCAGCAAATGTCTGCTGTGTTGTGTGTTAACCTCATTGAGAGTTTGAGGCAGGCAGAGTCTTTGTTTTTAAAATTCCGTTCCAACTTGATATTGCCCTTTAGATTGGTTTCTGAGAAGGGCCTCGATTCTCATCAGTCGAGATGGTGGCGTCACAACCATCTTTTACTCCTTGTTTTCCCAGGTCGGTGATCTTCGTGTTTCCTTCTATTACGCAGGGCTCAGCGGAGAGTGGTCTTTCATGGGCCGACCAGATGTGGTAAGTTCTATCCTCCGTCGCTCAGTCTACCTTTCCACTTGCTCTTCCTCTCACTCTTGTCTTCTTCCCCCTCTTCACGTTAGAGTCAAAGAGGTGTGCAGCACAGAAACAGACCCTTCAGTCCAACTTATCCTAACCTAATCTAGTCCCACCTGTCAGCACTTAGCCCATATCCCTCCAAACCCTTCCTATTCAGCACTTAGCCCATATCCCTCCAAACCCTTCCTATTCATATGCTCAGCCAGATGCCTTTTAAATGTTGTAATTGTACCAGCCTCCACCACTTCCTCTGGCAGCTCATTCCATACATGTACCACCCTCTGCGTGAAAAAGTTGCCCCATAGATCCCTTTTAAATCTTACCCCCTCACTCTGAACCTATGTCCTCTAGTTTTGGATTCCCCCCACCCCAGGGGAAAAAACTTTGTCTATTCACCATATCCATGTCATGATTTTATAAATCTCTATGAAGTCACCCCTCTGCCTCCCATGCTCCAGGGAAAACAGCCCCGGCCTGTTCAGCCTCTCCCTAAAGCTCAAACCCTCCAACTCTGGCAACATCCTTGTAAATCTTTTCTTGTTGCCCCAGGCTGGCCCAGCCTCTCAGTGTTAATGACATGACTGTTTAATGATTTTTTCCTTCAAACTCACTGAGGGTTCAAGTCCCTCAGACCCTGGGATCAGTCACCAGCAACACCCCACAAAAAAAAACTCTTGGCATCATTCAGGTCTCACATACCCAGGCCTTGTGCTTCCAGGAGCCTCATCACATCGGGCAAGTTCCAGTTTAGATGCCCCTGGCTTTGGGATTGCCTCCTAACCCAGTTCCTCATTCCCACAAGGACCTACTTGGCTTCAGTTTCTGTCTCCATTTTCCTCACCTTCCCTGTCCCCACCATCACTGAATCAATAAAATCTGAAAGACTACCATACAGAACATCTGCGTTCTGTCCACAAAAAAGACCCTGAGCTTCCAGTTTCCTGCCACTTTAACCCCCCACCCTGTTCCCTGGCTGAGACCTCTTTCTCGGGTTTATTGCAGTGCTCCAGTGAAGCTCAGCACAAGCTGGAAGAATACACCTCATCTTCCACCTGCAGCCCTCAGGACTCAATATCAATAACGTTAGAACCTGAGCACCTTCTGTCATGTCCTTAGCCACACACCCAAACACCAAACCTTGTGATCACATGGTCTGCTAGGCACTAACCCATTGTTAGTCACTAACAGTCCCCATTAACAGCTACACACCGTTGTAGCCAGATTGTTACTCTTTGTCTCTGCAACTGTCCCCTTCTTCCTTTGGGCTCTATCCCCACCGATCGTTTACTCCTCCCCCCTCCCCCCACCCTACCTTCTGCATAAAAAGCAACTCTTTCCCAGCTACCTTCCGTTCCGAAGAAGGGTCACCGGACTCGAAACGTTAACTCTGATTTCTCTCCACAGATGCTATCAGGCCTGTTGAGCTTTTGCAACAACTTCTGTTTTTGTTATCACTGAGTCGGTGGTGGGCAAATTATTGGAGAGGATTCTGAGAGACAGGAATTATGATTGTTTGGAAAAGCAGAATTTGATGAGAGGTAGTCAGCATGGCTTTGTGATGTGACAAACACATTTGAAGATAGAGCAATGGATGTGGTATATATGGATTTTAGTCAGGCATTTGATGAGGTTCCCCATGGTAAGCTCATTCAGAAAGTAAGGAGGCATGGGATACTGGGA
This sequence comes from Chiloscyllium plagiosum, assembly GCF_004010195.1. Classification (NCBI taxonomy): domain Eukaryota; kingdom Metazoa; phylum Chordata; class Chondrichthyes; order Orectolobiformes; family Hemiscylliidae; genus Chiloscyllium; species Chiloscyllium plagiosum. Next base: position 1,696,922 of record NC_057727.1, read on the forward strand.
AACTTGGCTGTCTGGATACAGAATTGGCTAGCCCACAGAAGACAGAGGGTGGTGGTAGATGGTAAGTATTCAGCCTGTAGCTCGGTGACGAGTGGTGTTCCACAGGGATCGTTACTGGGACCGCTACTCTTTGTGATTTTTATAAATGACTTGGATGAGGAAATGGAAGGGTGGATTAGTAAGTTTGCCGAAGACACGAAGATTGGTGGAATGGTAGATAGTATGGAGGGCTGTTGTAAGTTTCAGTGGGGCATTGACTGGATACAGAATGGGGTGATAAGTGGCAAATGGATTTCAACCTGGAAAAGTGTGAAGTGATTCATTTTGGAAGGTTGAATTTGAATGCAGAATACAGGGTTAAAGGCAGGATTCTTGGCGGTGTGGAGGAACAGAGAGATCTTGGGGTCCCCATCCACAGATCTCTCAAAGTTGCCACCCAGGTTGATAGGGTTGTTAAGAATAGACAATAGGGGCAGGAGTAGACCATTCTGCCCTTCGAGCCTGCACCACCATTCAATATGATCATGGCTGATCATCCTTAATCAGTATCCTGTTCCTGCCTTATCTCCATAACCCTTGATGCCACAATCCTTTGAGAGCTCTATCCAACTCTTTCTTAAATGAATCCAGAGACTGGTCCTCCACTGCCCTCTGGGGCAGAGCATTCCACACAGCCACCACTCTCTGGGTGAAGAAGTTTCTCCTCATCTCTGTCCTAAATGGTCTACCCCATATTTTTAAGCTGTGTCCTCTGGCTCGGCACTCACCCATCAGCAGAAACATGTTTCCTGCCTCCAGAGTGTCCAAACCTT
>NC_057727.1:1698400-1718493 GCF_004010195.1 Chiloscyllium plagiosum
CACCAACGCATCCACGATTTCCTGAGCCACCTCCTTCAGTACCCTGGGATGTAGACCATCAGGCCCCGGTGACTTATCAACCTTCAGGCCTAACAGTCTCTCCAACACCAATTCCTGGCAAATATGAATTCTCTTCAGTTCAGGTCCTTCAGCCACTGTTACTTCAGGGAGATTGCTTGTGTCTTCCCCAGTGTACACAGATCTGAAGTACCCATTTAATTCTTCTGCCATTTCTTTGTTCCCCGTAATATATTCCCCTGTTTCTGTCTTCAAGGGCCCAATTTTAGTCTTAACCATTTTTTTGCCTTTCACATACCTAAAAAAGCTTTTACTATCCTCCTTTATATTTTTGGCCAGTTTACCTTCGTAACTCATTTTTTTCTCTGCGAAGGCATATGGTGAGTTGGCTTTCATGAGCAGGGGGATTGAGTTTAAGAGCTGCGAGGTTATGCTGTAGATCGATAAAGCCTTGATTAGACCACACTTGGAATATTGTGTTCAATTCTAGTAACTTCATTATAGGGAGGATGTGGAAGCTTTAGAGAGGGTGCAGAGGAGATTTCCCAGGATGCTGCCTGGACTGGAGGGCATGTCTTATCAAGAAATGTTGAGGGAGCTAGGGCTTTTTTCATTGGAGGGAAGAAGGATGAGGGGTGTCTTGATAGAGGTGTACAAGATGATGAGAGGCATAGATAGAGTGGATAGCCAGAGACTTTTTCCCAGGGCAGAGATGGCTATCATGAGGGGGCATACTGGACTATTGCAGCGAAGTCCCGACTGTCCAGCCGTACTCCTGATGCTGCCAATGCACTTGGTCTAATCTGCAGCAGCAGTTCTGATTCCCAATGTCCCGGCACTCACTGGTTTGCAACTTCACAAAAGCTCACTTTCATAACCAGAAACTTGTGCTCAGTTCTCTGCATGGCCTTGCCCTGCCTTATCACTTCATCAGTTTCAGTCCCATTACCAAACCCACGCCATCTCACTCTCCCTCTCTCACCTCCTCTAGAGACTTAAGCACATGATCCAGGCTGACACTCCAACAGCATACTGAGAGAGCTCTGGACTGTGAGGGTCAGTGCTGAGGAGTGCCGCACTGTCAGAGGGTCAGTACTGAGGGAGTGCCGCACTGATGGAGGGTCAGTGCTGAGTAAGTGCCTCACTGTCGGAGGGTCAGTGCTGATTGAGTGCCACACTGTCAGAGGGCCAGTGCTGAGGGAGTGCCGCATTGCCAGAGGGTCAGTGCTGAGGGAGTACTGCACTGTCAGAGGGTCAGTGCTGAGGGAGTGCCGCACTGTTAGAGGGTCAGTACTGAGGGAGTGCCGCACTGATGGAGGGTCAGTGCTGAGTGAGTGCCGCACTGATGGAGGGTCAGTGCTGAGGAGTGCCGCACTGTCAGAGGGTCAGTGCTGAGGGAGTGCCGCACTGTCAGAGGGTCAGTACTGAGGGAGTGCCGCACTGATGGAGGGTCAGTGCTGAGTGAGTGCTGCACTGTCAGAGGGCCAGTGCTGAGGGAGTGCCGCACTGCTGGAGGGTCAGTACTGAGGGAGTGCGGCACTGTTGGAGGGTCAGTGCTGAGGGAGTGCCGCACTGCTGGAGGGTCAGTACTGAGGGAGTGCGGCACTGTCGGAGGGTCAGTGCTGAGGGAGTGCCGCACTGTCGAAGGGTCAGTGCTGAGGGACTGCCACACCGTCGCTGGGTCAGCGCTGAGGGAGTGCCGCACTGTTGGAGGGTCATTGCTGAGGGTCAGTACTGAGGGAGTGCGGCACTGTCGGGGGGTCAGTGTTGAGGGAGCGCCCCACTGTCGGAGGGTCAGTGCTGAGGGAGCGCTGCACTGTCGGAGGGTCAGTGCTGAGGGAGTGCCGCACTGTTGGAGGGACAGTACTGAGGGAGTGCTGCAGTGTCGGAGGGTCAGTGCTGAGGGAGTGCAGCAGTGTCGGAGGGTCAGTGCTGAGGGAGTGCCGCACTGTCGGAAGTCTTCTGTGAGAGCCCTTTGTTCACTTTGATCACTCGGTTCCTTCCTGTATATTTAACAAAGCTTTCAGTGTTTATCTTGATATTATCTGCAAGGTTACCCTTAAAGGTATCCCTGAAGAAGGGCTTTTGCCCGAAACGTCGATTCTCCTGCTCCCTGGATGCTGCCTGACCTGCTGCGCTTTTCCAGCAACACATTTTCAGCTCTGATATCCAGCATCTGCAGTCCTCACTTTCTCCATGTTACCCTTAAAGTTTATTTTCTCCAACTTTATATGTTTTGTTTCTGATTGTGTTGGATTTTAAAACTTGCCCCTTTCCGTTGGTTTACTGATTATCTTTGCCACACTATATATTTTTTTCTTTCAATTTGATGACAACCGCAAAACTATATCTTTGTTCCAGATTTAAGTGAAATTAAATTCCACCCAGTGCCGTGATGGGATTTGAACCCACGCCCCCACATTATTCACCTGGGCCGTTGGATTCTTATTCTGTTGACATTCCCACCGAGCCATTTGTTTTCCCCAGCTCAGTGCCAGAGCTCTGACCAGAATATAAACTCGACAAAACTGGTGCCCCCGTCCCCCCCGTGGCTCTTACTGTGGGACAGGGGGAAGGGGATTGTGCACCTGACGCACAGGAAGATCCCGTTTGAGCTGCTGCTTTGTGTTTGGGCAGGGTTTGTTGACCAGATCTCATGTTGCTGCTCTCTGCAGGTGACTGTCGTGGCACGTCAGCAGGGGGACCAGCTGCTTCCGTACCAGACACAATCTGGGAACGTTCTGGAACTGTTGTATGAGGAGTCACTGTCTGCGACGGTCAGTGTTGAATTGATAATTGTTTGACCTTTGTAGTTTCTCAGCTGCTGGGGCGCGTTGCTAGGCTACAACCAATTAAGGGCTACGGGGAGAATGCGGATAAGTGGAGTTGAAATGCCCATCAGCCATGATTGAATGGCGGAGTGCACTCGATGGGCCGAATGGCCTTACTTCCACTCCTATGTCTTATGGTCTTAACCAATCAGATTCATGCCACAACCTACACTGACGTGAAACTCCCAACACCCCCTTCCCCCACCCACTTTATCCAGAACTTACTCTTTAACCACTATTCACGTTTCCCACTAATCCTTTCTCCCTCACCTATTCATCAGGCTGTCCTAAAATACATCTCTACCGTTCACCCCCCTGCCTCTGGCCATGAGTCCCACGTTTGATCCCCACTCTTGGGGTGAGAACCTTCGTCCTGAACTCCCAATGGATTGATGAGTGACTGTCTTACATTAGTGACCCCTTGGGGTGGCTCTTACACAGATACAATTCGATGTCCTACAGCCCTGTACCTCAGGGGCCTCTCTAGCTCAGTGAGAGTGAGAAGGCTCTAGGTAGGAGAGGGTGGTGGGGCTGGGGCCTTTCTGGAATGAAGATGCTCTCCACTGTTAAAGGCCATGGAGACGCGCTCCCTGAATAGTTTTGCAATTGGGGGTAAGTAGATTCTTGTAAGGCAGCAGATTAAAGATTACTGCAGTTGGATGTGAATGCAGGATTTGTAATCAACTCTGACCTCATGGACAGGGGGAGAGGCCTGGACGGGCCAAATGGTCTCCACCTGATCCAAGTGTGGTCTGTCCCCCAGTGGGAGAGGGTGTCTCTGAGGCTGGGAGTGAGGGAGTGGGAGTGGGCGAACGGGCTGGGGACAGGTGAGGGTCCAGTACATCGCAGTGGGAGAATGAGCAATGAAATGCCCCATGAAGAGGCAGTTTAGACACTGAGGAAGCCGCTGGATGAGTTTCTGAGCAATGATCTTCCCCATCCCACAGGAGGTCTTTGAAAGGGAACACGCTGCGAATTCGATGCTGACCTGGGGATTACGGTTTGCTGGTTGGATGCTGATGTTCCTCGGCATGAAGCTCATGACAAAGATTTTCCACGCAATCGGTGAGCTGGGGGCTCCTCGCTTCACTTTAAATTATTGAACTTTCTTCTGCTGTGAATAACCACCGGTAACCGGGGATTGCCTCGCAACTGGGATCAGCTAGCAACCAGCGGTTGCCTGGTAACTGGCGACCAACTGCTAACCAGAGAGGCACGGTGGCTCAGTGGTTAGCACGGCTGCCTCACAGCACCAGGGACCCAGGTTCGATTCCTGCCTCTGGTGACAGTCTGTATGGAGTTTGCACATTCTCCCATGTCTGCGTGGGCTTCGTCCCACAGTCCAACGGGTGCATTACCCATAGTGTTCAGGGATGTGTGGGTTAGGTGCGTTAGTCAGGAGTAAATGAATAGTAATAGGAGAATGGGTCTGGGTGGGATACACTTCGGAGGGTCAGTATGGACTTGTTGGACCAAATGGCCGGTTTCCACACTGTAGGGATTCTGGGACTGCCTGGTAACCAGGAATCACCTAGCAACCAGGATCAGCTGGTAACCAAAGATCGCCTGGTAACTGGGGATCACCCAGTAACCGGGATCATCCAGCAAACAGGGATCAGGTAACCGGGCCTATCCAGTAGTGTAATTGGATTATCCGGTAACTGGGATCAGGTGACTTTCTCAGACTGTCGATAGGAGTTGTATTTATCTTTGTGTCCTCCCTGTTTGGTTCACGTGATATTGTAATGCAGGAACTGGAGACCCTTCGGCCCCTCACTGCTGTCTCACTATTCATGGTTGACCTGCATCCTAATCCATTTACCTGCTTTAGTTTTATACTCATTAATGCCTTGGTCTAATCTAAACCTATCAATCTCCATCCTGAATATTGAACAGGAAGGATTGGTCTACATTAGGGCTGGGGCAAAGGGTAGAGGAAATGCAACACAATAACTATCACTGGACAAAAGATACTAAGGAGATTACTGGGCTAAATGCTGCTGGGTTAAATGTGAGGTGATGTACTTTGGGAAGAATAACAGGAAGGCAGAGTACTGGGTCAATGGAAATTGCCACCCAGGTGGATAGTGCTGTTAAGAAGGCATACGGTGTGTTTGGTTTCATTGGTAGAGGGACTGAGTTCCGAAACCGCAATAATCATGCTGCAACTATACAAAACGCTGGTGCGGCCGGAGTCCATGTACATAGATCCCTGAAAGTTGCCACCCAGGTGGATAGTGCTGTTAAGAAGGCATACGGTGTGTTCGGTTTCATTGGTAGAGGGACTGAGTTCCGAAACCGCAATAATCATGTTGCAACTATACAAAACGCTGGTGCGGCCGCACTTGGAATATTGTGTACAGTTCTGGTCGCCCCATTACAGGAAGGATGTGGAAGCATTGGAAAAGGTGCAGAGGAGATTTATCAGGATGTTGCCTGGTCTGGAGGGAAGGTCTTATGAGGAAAGGCTGAGGGACTTGGGTCTGTTCTCATTGGGAAGAAGGCTAAGGGGAGATTTGATAGAGATGTACAAGATGATCAGAGGATTAGATAGGGTAGACCGTGAAAGACTTTTTCCTTGGATGATGACGTCAACTTGTATGAGGGGACATAACTACAAATTGAGGGGTGATAGATTTAAGACAGATGTCAGAGGCAGTTTCTTTACTCAGAGAGTGGTAAGGGGGTGGAATGCCCTGCCTGCTAATGTAGTTAACTCAGCCACATTAGGGAGATTTAAACAATCCTTAGATAAGCACATGGATGATGATGGGATAGTGTAGGGGGACGAGCTGAGAATAGTTCACAGGTCGGCACAACATTGTGGGCCGAAGGGCCTGTTCTGCGCTGGATTGTTCTATGTTCTGTGTTCTCAGGACATGATTCTGTGCAGGATTCACACTTGCCAGTCGGTAAAAAAAGACAGGAAACTATAGGCCGGTTAACTTAACATCTGTTATTGGGAAAATGTTAGAGTCTATTATACAGGATGTAACAGCTGAGGATTTAAAAATACATAATATGATCAGGCAGATTCAGCATGGCTACATGAAAGGGAAATAATTTCTGATAATTTATTAAATGTTTGAGAAGGAACAAGCAGGATAGATAAAGGGGAAGCAGTTGATGTAATATAGTTGGACTTTGAGAGTGTTTGATAAGGTATCACATATTAAGCTATTAAAAGGAAAGAAGTATACATTAGCATGGATAGAGGATTGGCTAACAGGAGAGAGTTGGGCAAAAGGGAGTAGTTTCAGGATGGCACCCTGGTCATCCTGGAGTGCCATGGGGATCAGTGCTGGGACCACAATTATTTATAGAATATATTAAAGACTGGGATGAGGAAAGTGAGTTGTCAAGTAGCCAGGATTGCAAATTACATAAAAATGGGTGGGAAGGTTAGTGGTAGAGGTTCTGCAGAGGGGACATAGACGGGTTAAAAGAGGGGGCAAAATCTTGGCAGATATAACATCTTGTCAGTAAATGTCAGCTCATGCACTTTGGCAGGAAGAGCAGAGCAACTGAATATTATTTAAATAGAGAAAGACTGCAGAAAGCTACAGATCAGAGTAATTTGGGAGTCCTTGTGTATAAATCACAAAAAGCCAGCATGCAAGTTCACTGCATAAAAGGAAATGCCAGCCTTTATTTCAAAGTGAATAGAGCTACAACTGTACAAGGCCCTTATCAGACCACAGCTGGATCATTGTGAACAATTTTGAGCCCCTTACCGAAGGGAAGATAGTCTGCAATTGGAGGCATCCTAGACCAGGGTCACTCGACTGATCCCAGGGATGGAGGGACCCTCTTATGAGAGGTTGAGTCAGTTGGACCTATAGCATTGGAATATAGACGGTTCAGAGGTGACCCTGTTGAATTACACAAGATTCTTAGGGGGCTTCGCAGGGGAGATGTGGAGAGGTTGCTCCCCCTTGAAGGTGAGTCTAGGACCAGAGGGCATCATCTTAGAATAAAGGTCACCCATTTAAGATGGACATAAGGAATTTCTTCTCTCGGAGAGCAGTGAATCCATGGAATTCTTTAGCACAACCCAACCGTGGGACTGGGTTATTAAATCAATTTAAGATTCAGGCAGTGTTTTAATTAATAAGGAATCAGGGTTTATGTTTAAAAAGGCAGGAAAGTGGAGTTGTGGATGATCAGATCAGCCACGATCTCAGTGAATAGCAGAGCAGACTTGATGGGCCAAATGGCCTACCTCTGCCCCTATTTTTAATGGTGTAACCTTGCTCCTAAACCAGAGGATGTGGTGCTGGGATCTGGCGAGGTGAGCGGTGACGTTTTGCCGATGCTGTTTTAAACACTGCCTGTCTTTCCTCCCACAGTGGACTGGGTCCCAATCATCCGGGACTTGGTCAGCCTGGGCCTGACTGTTTTCGCTGGGTGTGTCGCCACGTCGTTGACACTACTGACTATAGCCCTGGGCTGGCTCTTCTACCGCCCCCTGGTGGCCCTGCTCCTGGGCTGCTTCTCTCTCGTGCCCATCCTGATTGTGAAGTCCCGTGACCGCCCAAAGATGCTCTGAGCTTAGAGGAGAAGCAGACATTGGTGTGTGCCCTCTTTACTTCCTTTCTCAACTGGGGCTGACAAACAGCTGTCTTCAAAAAAAAAAGTAAACCCCTGTTATTGTTCACATCACTCCCTGTACCTACAACAATCCTGAGACACAAGTGGGTCATCTATAATGTTCTCCTTTGGCCTGGTCACTCTCGTTGAACTCCTCCTGCAATAGTCAAGCTCAGATTGCCTGATTCTTGAGTTTGCATTTGTACCTGTCACTGGCCCAGAGTAAAAATGTTTGTTGTTAAAATTTGAGACGTGAGTTTGCAATAATCTGTCAGCATGAGACTGTGATCAGTTTGCCCTCTCTGCCAATGTGCAGTCTGATAAGGTTCTAGTTTGTGTTTGAAGGGTTTGATGAAATGGAACTTCTTTTGTTACAAACTAATATATTTTTGAAATAAAACACCGCCAAGTTGCATTGATTTATTGACTTAGAGGATCACTTCATTAAATACAAATTAAGATCATGCAGATTAGAAGCAGGAAGAGGCCATTCATGTTGTGGTTCTGTTCGCCGAGCTGGGAATTTGTGTTGCAGACATTCTGTGAAGCGCTTCTGTGATCTTTCCTCCGGCATTTGTAGTGGTTTGTATCTGCCGCTTCCGGTTGTCAGTTCCAGCTGTCCGCTGCAGTGGCTGGTATATTGGGACCAGGTCAATGTGTTTGTTGATAGAATCTGTGGATGAGTGCCATGCCCACCCGCTGGCTGAAGAAAGTTCTCCTCATCTCCGTTCGAAGGTAGGGAATTGATCGCTCTGATCAATCAATACCTCCATTATTATTGGGTCACATGATTGTCAGGCTGGGAGAAGGTGACCTGAATGACCTTTCGTCTTGTTCCTGTGAATTACCTTGACACTATAAGCGAGCCTTCAGTCTTTCCCTGATCAATAAGCCTTTCACCAGCAGCTTCCAGTTTCCCATTACACGCTGCTCTCGTTTCTGTTCAGAAAATACAATCAGTACATTTTATTCAAACGAGCTGAAAACAATTACAGCTATTTATTTCTGGATTGTTCAGTACAGAGATCAAATCCCTACATTTCAAGAGATCCACATGATCACAAAGCAATCAGCTAAAGAGTAAAGCTACCTCTACACTGTCCCCCAATCAAACACTCCCAGGACAGGGACAGCACGGGGTGAGATACAGAGTAAAGCTCTTACATCGTGCCACTATACGTTTTCTTTCAAACGAGAGTTCTGATCCTTTGACATTTTGTAATCTACAGTAGTATGGTTCCATATCCAATTGCTGTAAAAATGTAGAAACTGGGAGATTGGCAGTTTCTTCATGTCCATCTATCAATCACATCATCCTGAACCCAACCATTAGAATGCATCCTAAACATCAAACCTCAATGGAATCTAATCCCAGGACTACACTGTCCTTGACAGTTAACTCTAAAATCTCCTAACTTTGTGGTGAGTCTGCCTGTCTGTAGGCCCTCCAAGGTCAATTTACTGTCTGCCCCGTGTTTATGCAGAGTCAACTCTCTTAGGCATTGAAACATTAATTGCTGTTACTTAAGATGCAGATGAGGACTTGCAGTGTTTTGTTTTCATTTCACTCGAGAAACTGAACATTACAAAGGGCAAAGCAGCTTGATCACCCACTACCCTCCTACCATTGGAAACAGGAACAGGAGTAGGCCATTCAGCCCCTCAAGCCTGCTCCAACATTCCTCACATCCACTTTCCTGCCCTTTCCCCATAATCCTTGATTCTTCAACCTATCTCAGCCTTAAATGTCCACAAGGACTCTGTCCCCACCACTCACTGTAGCAAGGAGTTCCAAAGACACTCAACCCTCAGAGAAGAAATGCCTCCCCATCTCAGTCTGAAACTGATGCCCCCTTTATTCTGAGTCTGTACCCTCTGGGCCCAGACCCTCCCATGAGGGGAACCATCCTCTCAGCATTGACCCTGTCAAGCCCCTTAAGAATCCGATATATTTCAGTGAGATCACCTCCCATTCTTCTAGAGTGAGTAAACTGCCAACCTGTTAGTCTTTGCTCATAACACAATCCCTCCATTCTGGGGATTATCCTCGTGAACCTTCTCTGAACTACCTCCGGTCAAATAATACCTTTCCTTAAATAACGCAACCCAAACTGTTCTGTGCTTCAGATGTGGGCTCCCCAGCACCTTGTACAGTTGCAGTATAATACTCTTATTCTCCAACCCCTTTAAAACACAGGGCCAACGTTCACTGACCCTTCCTGATTACCTGCTACCCATTGTGCTGTGCTAGCTTTCTGAGTTTCATGCACAAGTTTCCCCACGTCCTTTTGTGTTGCAGCTTTCTGCAGTTTTTTTCTCTATTTAAATAACATTCTTCTTTTGTTTCCCATCCAACATGAATAACTTCACATTTTCCCACATTATACTGCATTTGCCAACTTTTGACCCACTTATTTAACCAGTTAATATCTCTGTAAACAGTTTGTATCCCTCTCACAATCTACCTTTGACACTGACGTTGGTCTGAGCATGGCAATGAATTTAATTACAAATCAACACTTTATTTTCCACAAAGTAGGTACAAAACCAATAGTACAGGATATACAGAGATCGCAAACTGGATTTAGTGGTTCTTAAAAAAAAGTTTCAGAGCTTGATTTTTTTTGGCAGTGGGAGCTGGGAAGAGAGACCTTTGTTTTGAATTAAAAATCATTTTCATGCAACAACCAGTTAACGCAGAATAGAAAATAACATGTTCTGGTTCCATAGCAGATCCTTGCTTGGTTATTGTAACTGTTTGGGAAGACTTTAGCCCCCACCATAGGCAGAGGGTCGGGGTGTGGTGGGGGAGGACAGGGGCAGATAGCTGGGACTGCTGACCGTCTACTGAGTGATTCCTTTTGGAGATGGTTTGCTCATGCAGTTAGGCTGAGAACAGGATTGAGGATTCTGCTGTGAAGTTCACTGCAGTGGAATAGCCTGTCAATGTGCACTGCCAAAACATGAAAAAAATCTGACTGTTGGCAAGCTGAGGTAGTGGAGAGGTGAGGGAGCTCAGACAATGAGCAGGGCCTCAGGGGGTAGATACACACTGAACAGTGACTAAATGGAGAGATATTAAAAAGTCTTCTGTTAAATGATACTCTCACTTGGTTTGTTTGTTTTCCTATATTTTTCCTTTTAAGGCTCAGCTCTCTGCTAATGCCCTTTGCATTATCACATGTTATTCTTCAATGTTAGCAGCTCCTTCAAACATGCTCAGAAACACACATGGGCGTGTGCAAATGAGTACTGCCTGGGAGAAATGAGGAGCTGCTTGACATTGCACACTGATCACTCTGTCACAATCCAGAGATCAGCCAGAGACAGCTCCCTGTCCTTGAGAAAGGTGACCACAGTGTGGCCACTCCAGAGCCCAGCTGTGCAGTGGTGGAAAATTCAACTTAGCCTGTTTCCAGCTACAGCAATAACACTGCACTGCACTGAGCCTTCATTTCAGATTCAACTCAATTCCCAGAGCAGCTTTCGCAAACAGCCACCCTTAGCATTTGTTCGTTTCCATGCACATTCAGAAGGAGGAACAGAACCTGGTCTTTAACAGCTAGTCACAGTTGGGATTTCCATACAGAGGAAGAACTGGAATACAGTGCCAGACCTGCTGAGTTTTCCCAGTAATTTCTGCTTTAGTAACTGGAATGCAGTTTGTCCACTTGGGCTTCGTAGCTCAGCACTGGATGAAGGGGATCTCTGGTGAGTGAGATAACCTCTGGTTAATGACTCTTTGCTGGGGGTGTCAGCTGTGCTGGCAACTTGACCAATGGGTTTGAAGCACAGACCCACTGCCTTCTCCCCTCCGCCAGAGTCCCTTCCCCTTCTCCGCAGTCTCTCCAGGCTCCCAGCTCCTGAACAAAGAGGGTTTTCCGTCTAATCTGTGCAACTAAGACTAAAAAGCAACTACTGGAACCTTGTCCTTAAGGCAGGGGGTGTTCGGAGATACTCTAACTATAGGGTGCCCTGAGCAGTCTCCAGGGCAGCCTGCCCCTGAAGGGGAATGGGGGGGGTGGAGGGGTTTATGTACCCCCATTCTTTGGTTACAGGTGAGACAGGAGGTTCCTCCCTCTCAAACCATGTTCAGGGCAGTCACTGGCTCTCACAGCTTCTCGAACGGGAAGAGGTGTTTCTCTTCTGCTTTCTTCTGTTTCCTGCTCTTTGCCGTCCCCTTCACTGTCTCCTCCTGCCGGTTCAAGGGCCACGAGACGGTCGCGTCACTGACTGAGGTGGAATTACTGTCAGCTTTCCCATCGAGTGAGCTGCCCCTCCCCACATCCGGAGATGAGTTCAGGGCAGCGCCGTCCTGAGCAAAAACCATAAAACAAAAGGTGTTAAAAGATTTGGATTTCTGTCTACAAGTTTGTTCAAGTTATGCTGAACTTGTATCAAACCTCGTCACTATCCCTCCGACAGCGCAGCGCGGCGCCCCCTCGTCACTATCCCTCCGACAGCGCAGCGCGGCGCCCCCTCGGCACTCTCCCTCCGACAGCGCGGCGCCCCCTCGGCACTCTCCCTCCGACAGCGCGGCGCCCCCTCGGCACTCTCCCTCCGACAGCGCGGCGCCCCCTCGGCACTCTCCCTCCGACAGCGCGGCGCCCCCTCGGCACTCTCCCCTGTCCCTCCGACAGCGCGGCGATCCCTCGGCACTGTCCCTCCGACAGCGCGGCGATCCCTCGGCACTGTCCCTCCGACAGCGCGGCGATCCCTCGGCACTGTCCCTCCGACAGAACTATATTCGAGTTGAAACATGTGGTGCTGGAAAAACACGACGTTGACTCTCCTGCTCCTCGGATGCTGCCTGGCCTGCTGCGTTTTTCCAGCCCCACATTTTTTCATGATGTTGACATTAGATTCTTACAGTTCATGTTGTCTGAAGCAATAAAGCAGAAGGCATCTCACCACCAGCTACTGAAGGGCCATTGCAGATTGACAACAAACACTGGCCCTGTCAGAGATGCCCACATCCCATGAATGAATAAGTAAAATTTCATGATGGGGTTAAGTTCAAACATGAGCAAAGACAGATCTCACAGAGGGTCATCAATCTAAGGAACAGGCAGCAACTGAGATCAAGAGGATCCAGAGCTTGGGGCGCGGGCAGCTGAAGGTACAAGCCCCAGTGCTGGAGCAGTTTTAACATGACGACTCAGAGTCTCAATGAGAGGATGCAGAGATCTCAGGGTTGGGGTCTGGTAGAGGAGGGGGGGCAGGGGCAGGGTGGGGGCACCTTGAAGGGATTTGAAAATGATGATTAATGAGTGGATAGTGCTTGGGAGGAGCTGGTGACTGGAGATCTATGGTTTTAAACATTCTCCACTGGGGTTTTGCTCACCTCACGTTTGGGACTGTCGTGTCCTCAAAGACCAGAGGATAAAACTGTCAGATATAGGAGCAGAACTGTGCCATTTGGCCGATCGAGTCCATCAATGGATTATGGTTGATATGTTTCTCAACCCCATTCCCCTACCCTTCATCCTGTGACCTTGGATCCCTTTACCAGTCAGGAACCGATCTATCTGTGTCTTAAATCACTCAATGCCTTAGTCTCCACAGTTCTCTGCAGGAATGTGTTCCACAGATTCCCCACCCGCTGGCTGAAGAAAGTTCTCCTCATCTCCGTACGAAGGTAGGGAATTGATCGCTCTGATCAATCAATACCTCCATTATTATTGCATCACATGATTGTCAGGCTGGGAGAAGGTGACCTGAATGACCTTTCGTCTTGTTCCTATGAATTACCTTGACACTATAGCGAGCCTTCAGTCTTTCCCTGATCAATAAGCCTTTCACCAGCAGCTTCCAGTTTCCCATTACACGCTGCTCTCGTTTCTGTTCAGAAAATACAATCAGTACATTTTATTCAAACGAGTTGAAAACAATTACAGCTATTTATTTCTGGATTGTTCCAATCAATCAGATGCAAGATGTCAGTAGAGAGATCAAATCCCTACATTTCAGAGATCCAAATGATCACAAAGCAATCAGCTAAAGAGTAGAGCTTCCTCTACACTGTCCCCCAATAAAACACTCCCAGGACAGGGACAGCATGGGGCTAGATACAGAGTAAAGCTCCCTCTACACTGTTCTCCCACCAAACTCTCCCAGGACAGGGACAGCACAGGGTTAGATACGGAGTAAAAATTGCTCAATGCTTTTAGAATGGAAGTAAAACTCCCATGATACCATCCCCGTCAATCACTCCCAGGTCACGTACAGCACAGGGTTAGACACATAGTGAAGTTTCCTCTACACCGTCCCAACCAAACCCTCCCAGGACAGGGCAGAACAAGATTATATTCTTTTAACCTGAAAGTAAAACAGTCTTTACTCTTTTAAACTGAAAATAAAGCTCCCTTGCCACTGTCTCTATCAAACATTCCCAGGACAGGGACAGCACGGGGTTAGATATAGAATAAAGCTCCCTCTACACTGTCCCCATCAAACATCCCCAGACAGATAAAGCAAGGGGTTAAATGTGAAGTAAAGCTCCTTATACTCTTAAATTGAAAATAAAGCTACCTCTATCCCAACCAAACACTCCCAGGACAAGGACAGCACAGAGTTAGATACAAAGTAAAGTTTTATAAACTGTATGGTTGTTTTTACATTTAGTATTTTCTCTCACTCACTGGTGTGAAGTCTGGGGAGTGTGAGACAGATTGAGATTTCACAGTTTGTGTATGTTTTGAGCTGTAGACATCCTCTCATTGGGAAGTGGACAGGGATTACTGAGCTCAGCTCTTGTCAAACTCTTGAGGAACTTGGGAACAGCTTGCTGCCACTGGTAGGCAGGTTGGCCCACTGAGCCCCTAACATCTCCTGATTGTCCGCAGCCTTAATTTAAATCACCCACTTGTTACAAACCTTTCCATCGATTGAAAATGAAGCATGCCCCCGACTGCGAGACCAAACTGGCCGAATTTGCTCAATATGTCTGAGGGTGATGCAAATGTAAATGCAGTGAAATTCTGGGAGTAACCTGAATACGAGTGGCTTGTGTTACATGACTGAAAGATGTGCCTCTCTGTCTGACGGAAGTGACATACAATTAAACAATATCAACAAGCTCAACTACCTTTGATTAACCCTATGCTTTTGCAATGTTTTCCGTCTGGAGTCACTGACAGGATCCAGACCAACAGTACAATCCAGTCCAGGAATTTCCACTCGCAAGTGAGGGTGAGCGGTGGTTTTCTATTGGGATGGCCAGAACTGGACTGAACCATGATGCAAGTTACAGATATATCCAGCGCCCACACAATCCAAAACACCGTATGCCAGCCCTGATAGCGTTGATTGGAACCAGGATCCCACTGGGGGCGGAACCTACCTCATGTACCCACGCGACGACCACTGCTGGACAACCTTTTCCCGAGGGAATCCTGAAAATGGGGACAGGCAGGCCCCAGCATTTCACCTTTGAGACTGGCAACAAGACATCAAAACCCCCAGGGGTTTGCTTTAACTGTTGATATGTGTCCTGGCCTTTGCTTTAACTGTTGATATGTGTCCTGGACCCTGGAAAACCATCAATGTTCAGCTGTCCCTCACTTGTTACCCACCTCCCGTTCAGGAACACCTCACCTTTTGTTCTCTTCTTGCCATTTCGGCCTCTTCTTCCTGACAAGCTGCCAACAGGATCTCCACATGTTCTTCACAGACAATATATCCGTCAATGCTGGGAATGGAGGGTGGGGAGGGGTCAGGTTAAGAAAAGGAGGTTATTTGGATTATTTTCAGACATTTGTATAGAATAACAGAACATGTACAGCACAGGAACAGCCCACTCAGCCAATCTGCTCCAGGCTGGCGTATCTGCTCCACACAAGTCCCCTTTCACCTTTGTTTGTCTCACTGTCTCAGCAAATCCACTGATTCTTCTCTCCTCCCTGTATATTTCCAGTTTCCTCTTAAACCAGCTGTGAGAACAGCCAAAGACAAACAGCTTGGAGCACTTTTTGTGACAATGAAAAGTATAATTATAGCACTTCTTAAAACCTATGGCAAACACAAATATTTCTTGGTCAATTCAGTAAGGGGATAATCGCTTTAATATTTCCTTTGTTCATCTCTGTCTCTCAGAGACTGTGAATCAATGCATTTGTATCAAATTATCCAAGTGACCTCAGCATTGCTGGGGCCAGAATTGGATGGATTCTCAGAACTTGAAGGGCTGTGGGTTCAGGGAGGTCACAGAACTGTAGACTACGAACTAAAGTCACAGAGCTGTATAGCACAGGAAACAGACCCGTTGAACCAACTCGTCCATGCCAATCAGATATCCCAACCTAATCTAGTCCCATTTACCAGCACTTGGCCCATATCCTTCTAAACCCCTCCTATTCATATAGCCATCCAGGTGCCTTTTAAATGCTGTAAATGTACCAGCCTCCACCACATCCTCTGGCAGCTCATTCCATACACGCACCACCCTCTGCATGAAAACATTGCCCCTTAGGTCCCTTTTAAATCTCTTCTCAGTCTTTTGGCTCGGAATATGTGTCACTTCTGTTCTTATCAGTTTAATCGCTGATATCTCCCAAACGTGGGAGTGTTTGTATTAAATGGATTTTTGGAGCAGGGAGATGGGTTAAAAAAAAAATGGGTGGCACAGTGGTTAGCACTGCTGCCTCACAGCGCCAGAGACCCTGGTTCAATTTCTGCCTCAGGCGACTGTCTGTGTGGAGTTTGCACATTCTCTCTGTGTCTGCGTGGGTTTCCTCTGGGTGCTCTGGTTTCCTCTCAGTCCAAAACAAAAAGTGCAGGTTAGGTGAATTGGCCATGCTAAATTGTCTGTAGTGTTAGGTGAAGGGGTAAATGTAGGGAATGGGTCTGGGTGGGTAGCGCTTCGGCGGGTCAGAGTGGACTTGTTGGGCCGAAGGGCCTGTTTCCACACTGTAAGTAATCTAATTTAATCTAAATTTTTCCCCTCTCACCTTAAACCTGTGCCCTCTAAACCTGTGACTCTCTTACCCCGGGAAAAAGACCTTGTCTATTTACCCTATCCATGCCCCTCATGATTTTACAAACCTCTATAAGGCTATCTCTCAGCCCATTTACAGTAAGTAAATAGATCTTCTCAAAGATCCATCCCACCCTGGAAACGTTTTGCTACAACCTCTACCATCGGGGAGAAGGTACAGAAACCTGAACACACGCACCAGCCGGTTTCGAAACAGTTTCTACCCTGCTGCTGTTAGAATACTGAATGGACTCACAAACTCTTAACATTCGCCTGTACCTGTGATTTTGTTTTTGCCGCTGTTTACCTAGTATTTACTATCTATGCTGTTTAACTCTGTGATCTGCCTGGATTGCTCACAAGACAAAGCTTTTCACTGTGCCTCGGGACACGGGACAATAAATTCAATTCAATTCAAGTTTGCTGATGTAGCAGTGTTGAGAAAGGGCAAGCTGCTACCTACATGGGGTGTGAATGACCCGAATGGAAATCAAATCCAACCACGGCCCCTGCACAGTCGATGTTCAGTTTCCGGGCCACTCGGTTGATGTTGGGGACCCTCAGGAGCTTGCAGCCTCTGGGAAGCATGCAGGGCTTGAAGAGATAGACATTTCCAAATTCATTGCGAGGGACCTTAAAAATAACAAGAGCGATGAGAAAATCAGTATCGCCATTTAAACCAAATACGATTTTTTAAACAACGCTCTTCATCTCTCTTCGCACTATCCTCAGCTCCTGAGTGACATGTCTTCCTAGGAACATACAGATGGTCACTGAGGCTGTCTGCACCTCTCACTGGAGTGGCCATTATCTAGCTGTGAATCGAGACAGAGAGTGGAGACAAGCTATTTGGCCATGGAAGCCATCGCTGCTGAGTCTAATCACGCTGGCAACCTGGTAGGCCATTTAGCCCCTTGAGCTTGTTCCAATAAAATCAGGAGGTGGATGTGCTCGTTTTGGACTGGGGTGAATAAGGTCAGAAGTCAGACGACACAGGGTTATAATCTGACAAAGAAGCAGAACTCCTAAAGCTTGTGATTTCAAATAAACCCGGTGTGGTCTGACTTCTGACAATTAAAATCAGGCTGATCTGGTTGTGGCCTCAACTTCACTGCGTATCCCCATCCACTTTATCAGCCTGGCTAGGTAAGCAGTCTACCTCTGCCTTTAAGATATTCAACAACTGCACCCCCACTGATCTCGAGGAAAGAGAATTCCACTATTGAGGGAAGGCAAAGGCCCAGTGGTATTATCACTCCACTATTAATCCAGAAACCCAGGTGCGGACAGTCTGAACAGTCCCAGCCTCCCTTCAGGTGCTGGGTCTCCTGAAGCTTCAGTTGCTGGGGGTTACACACTGAAGGGAAGGTCCATTATAATATTTGAAAGACCAGCCTGCCTCCTGTCCCATCTTTGTGGATTTTGAAAATTCTGACCCAAACCCCTAAACTATAAATTTCTGAGGTTTGAAATTCCCTTCAACCTCCCTTGTCTAAACACCTGTCCTCTACACTCAGCTGTTAGTCAGGCCTGGCTTTCCCCCCTCGCACAGGGAGCACCCTGGGTTCAGCTCTCAGTTCACTGAACCCCAGCACAGAATTCCGTCCGGCATTCCCTGCGTTGTCCACAGAGAGATTCCATCTCTCGCAAGAGACATTAAGCTGAAGACTTGTCTGCCCTCTCAGATGGACTTGGAAGGTTCCACTGCTACTATTTGAAGAAGAGATGGAAGGAAGGGACTGATGGTCAGAGATTTCCTTTCAAAGGTCATGGGGCCAAGGCAAGTGGACAGAGTAAAGATTCAGATCAAAGGGTGATCTCACTGCATAGTGGAATGGAATAGGTTTGAGAGGCTGAATGGCCTTGCTCTGTTCCTATGTAAGAAATACAACCAAATCGTGAACAATATGCCATCCCCATCTTCCCTTCAAGATGCAGCTGAACAGAACTCGCACCTTCCCATTGGCAGCACTCGGTGGAGAAAAGGGCTCTGTTTGCCAGAAGCCAAAGAGTCCAAGATCATCCTTGTCTTGATCTTCCCAACTAGCCAATCGGGCTCGCCGTGCTCGATTCGATTGGCTTTTCACCATCTGGTAAGAAAAGGCGAGAAAAATATCTCAACCATCAGCAGCTGGTGGGTCCGATAACAACAAGGTGATTTACTTTAAACAGTAAACATCCCCCGAGAGTAACTTGGTCTGATCTGACACGTCCACTCCCTCTGCCAGCGACGCTCAGTAGCAGCAGTATGTACCATCTACAAGGTGCACTGCAGGAACTCGCCAAAGATCCTCAGACCTTGCAAACCCACAAACACTTCCATCTAGAAAGACAAGGGCAGCAGATACATGGGAACACCACTTCCTGAAAGTTCCCCTCACCATCCTGACTTGGAAATATATTGCCATTCTTTTAGTATCCTAATAAAAAAAAATTGAACAAATAAAAAAAAAGTAACCATATAAGGCGATGTTAGGACTGATGATTGTAAGCTTCGACAAAGAGGTAGGTCTCAAGGTGCATCTTTTTAACAACGCAATCACAGGACCCTGGCATCACTGGCTGGGCCCAGTATTTATTACCAGTCCCTAATTGCCCTTAAGAAGGTGGGTGTGAGCTGCCGTCTTGAACCACTGCAGTCCATGTGCTGTAGGTTGACCCACAATGCCCTAAGGGAGGGAATTTCAGGATTCTGACCTAGCGACACTGAAGGAACGGTGACATATTTCCAAGTCAGGGTGGGGAGCGGTTTGGAGAGGAACAATTAAAATTACTGATGTTCAAGAAACCAAAACAGGAGAACACAGCGATCTCAGGGTGCTGCAGGAACCTCTTGAGCCTGGGAAGGGAAAGGTCATGAAGATGATTTACCAAAGGGCACTGCTTAGGTGCCTAGGGGCAATGGGTAGAGGAGGTGGTGAGTTGAGATCTAAAGTACCTTACAGGGGACCTCTCCATCTCTCACCACCCGGGCTTCCTTCAGCCAGAGGTCCTTGGAATGAAGTGTGTGCACGCAGTCTCTGAAACAGTAAGCAGCAAACTGAATGAGTTACTAGGACAACGTGCGTTTGTGTGTATGTACATTGGATGGAGCTTGAGCTGAAAACATACAGTAACTCAGGTCATAGACAGAGAACACAGGGGGCTAACACCTTCAACATATTGTCTAGCTATCACCATTGTTAACAGCTAATCCGAGAATGCAACTTTTAAAACAAAAGGGTTTTGTGATTTACACATGAAAGAAGTGAAACTATCACTGTATTCTAACAGATGAAAGGCTTAACAGACAATCAATTCTTCAATGTATAATTTCAGTTACATCACACTGCAAATTTTTTGCTATAAATTCTGTTACGATCGAGCTCTCCACAATCACCTGATGAAGGAGCGACGCTCCGAAAGCTAGTGTGCTTCCTATTAAACCTGTTGGACTATAACCTGGTGCTGTGTGATTTTTAACTTTGGACTGGGGTGTACAACACCGCCATCTCCAAATCAGGTCAAACAGTTCACAATGAAAGTCACAGAAAAGCTTTGCTGATAAATACGATGGTTAGTGCGGAATGGAGAGGGCAATTAGACCAGGACATCAAGCTTGAAAAGACAAGGAGAGAGAGGAGAGAGAGGGGTAGGGAGCGAGCGAGAGAGAGAGAGAGAGAGGAGGGAGACAGGGAGGG
>NC_057727.1:1722525-1756359 GCF_004010195.1 Chiloscyllium plagiosum
GAGAAAGAGAGAGAGAGAAAGAGAGAGAGAGAAAGAGAGAGAGAGAAAGAGAGAGGGAAGAAAGAGAAAGAGAGAGCGCTGTGAGGCCCACACAGCTGAATAGCTTACCAATGTAATCATTCAATATAAACTGTCAGGAGAGACAACGAGAACAAATGCTGGTTATGTTTTTTCAATAAGATTGTCAGCTGAGCTGGGGTGGCGAGCACCTTTACCTTGAGTACACTGCCTCTGTCCTGCAGTAGCCGAGGATAGCTGCTGTCGGAGGATACAGGGTCTCATATTTCAGCAGATGTCTTTTTAGGACATAGAGAGGGTGGTTTTTATATTCGGCTACAGACGTGGGCAACGGTTGACTGAGCATCTTAGCTTGCATCTGTGAAATACATCAAAGGAAAGACTACAATATATCAAAGCATAAAACCAGTCATATAGCCCAGCTAGTCCATCTGCACATGACCCCCTTCTATCTTATATCATAGAAGACTATCGCCATAATCTTCTGTTCCTCTCCTCCTCATGTGTTTGTCCAGCTTCCCTTTGTTGTATACACCAATACATGTCTCGATCTATATCAATACATATCAATGAATGTATTGGCATTAATGTTAACCACACGCTGTGGAAGTGTATGCCACATTCTCATTACTCTCTAGGTAAAGAGGTTTCTCCTTATTTCCCATTTTACTTTCTTTTTGACTGTCTTCTAAACTTAGCCCCCCAAAGTTTCAGAAATATGAAAAAGGAGAATGTCTAAATTGAATTCTCAGTCTGTGATCAGAATGTCAAATACAACTGGTGCTGAAAGGTCGGGACCTGAGGCATCAGCTTAGTTTCTCTCCACGGTTGCTGTCCCTGCCAAGGAAGATTTGCAGCATTTTCTGCGTTTATCCCTGGTCTGTGACAATCAGTAAACTGTTTCTAGTGAAGGAACACCTGTGGGGTGGATAAATTCTCAACAAAAATCCAGGGAAAGGACATGTCAATGACTGAACAACCAGATTCTCTTGGGAAGTGCAAGCATTGATTCATTCATGTGAAAATTCAAGAGGCTGCTTTCAGAGACTAGGATCTGAAAAATTTGAGACATTTGTGGAGAGTAAAGTGTGCTTGGGAGGAACAGGTGATTTTGGACAAATCTCTCCCCCACTGGGGGTTTCTGTCACCACATCACTCCTTGTAGACTTGTTTTATTTGTTCTAGCACGTGGGCATCACAGGCTGGACCAGCATTTATTGCCCGTCTGTAGTTGCCCCTTGAGAAGGTGGGGGTGAGCTGCCTCCTTGACACGCTGCAGTCCATGTGCTGTGGGTAGACCCACGATGCCCTTAGGGAGGGAATTCCAGGATTCTGACCCAGGGACACTGAAGGAACGGCGATATATTTCTGAGTCAGGATGGGGAGTGGTTTGGAGGGGAACTTGCAGAGAGTGGTGTTCCCATGCATCTGCTGCCCTTGTCCTTCTAGATGGAAGTGGTTGTGGGTTTGGAAGGTGCTGTCTGAGGATCTTTGGTGAATTTCTGCAGTGCATCTTGTAGATAGTAGCAGCAGATTGTATTGAGTGTCGGTGGGGGAGGGAAGGGATGTTTGTGGATGTGGTGCCAATCAAGTGACAGCTTTGTCCTGGGTAGTGTCAAGCTTCTTGAGTGTTGCTGGAGCTGCCCCCATCCAGGCAATTGGGGAGGATTCCATCACAAACGGAAATATTGATTGCCATGATAGATCAATAACTTCATTTTCACTGGGTCTAGGGATTTCCTGGATGTGGAGGGGGCTGCCTGAACTGCTGTGCTCTTCCAGCACCACTAATCCAAAATGTGATGCTGTATTATTGAGCAGTTCCTAAGGAGTAGGTATGATTGAGAGATGATTTCCTCGGAAATTGCAGTACAGGCTCCCTGCTGGATACATACAACATATGAAACAGGAGATGATATTATGTATTCGGCTCCTTGAGCTCATTTTCCCAGCCACAGCTGATCTGTTTGTGTTTCGAACTCCACTTTCCCATCTATCCTCAATAACCTTTGACCCCCGACCTGCCAAGAATCTATTCACCTTGCGCTTAAAAATATTCAATGACCCCATCACCACTGCCTTTGTAAAGCAGAGTTTCGAAGTCGCACATAACCCTGAGAGAGAAATAAGACTCACCTTATCTCATCCCGAAATGGTGAGCCCTCATTTTAAAGCAGAGCCCTCTAGTTCTGGCTTGACCCACAAAAGGATCCATCCATTCCACCATCCGTACTGTGAAGATCATTCAAGATCATAATCATAAAATCCCTTCCATGCAGAAAGAGAGCATTTGGCCGATCGAGTATGCACCAACCCTTGAGAGCGCCTACCATCCAGTTTCAACTCATAACTCCACATTTACCTAGTCTGCACATTCCTGGACACTATGGGCAATTTAGCATGGCCAATCCAGCCAAACCTGCATATCTTCAGACTGTGGGAGGAAACCACAGCATTCAGAGGAAACCCACACAGACACAGGGAGAATGTGCAAACTCCACACAGACACTCACCTGAGGGTGGAATCGAACTGGGTCCCTGGCACTGAGGCAGCGGTGCTAACCACTGAGCTACTGTGTTGCCCTTACATATTTCAATCAAGTTACCCTTTATTCTGCTAAATTCCAATGGAAAAAACCCAGTCAGTCCAACTGTTCCACATAAAATAACCCACTCATTCCAGCTACCGATGTTGTAAACCCAATCTAGTGAGGTCAAGAAAGCATTTAGTTGATATCTTCATAGATTAATACAAGACAGGAGGGTATTCAGTTCATTAATCTGAGACTGCAGTTCTTCTTCAGAAACTCTGGCAGCTGGGTTTGACACACATTCAGTACATCCCCTGCTCAGGGTTCAGCCATTTGACTTACAGCAGCTGTTCTACACCCATTTTAGAAATGGAAACTACCTGCAAAGCCACAGTGCTGTATCTATACACATCTCAACAGGCTCTGAGGAACCCAACAACTCAACCACAAAGGTGATGCAGCTGCTAATGTAACTGCAGTACAAAGCACAGCCACAGGCACAATCCCTCTGGTACAGTGCAGGAATGGAGTATAAAAGGAGGGAGATTTTGCTAAAACTACAAGGCACTAGTCAGATCACAGCTGGAATACTGTGAACACTTCTGGGCCCCTTACCAGAGGATATATAAACTGGTATCAGAGGCAGTCCAGGGAAGGTTCACTAGGCTGATTAAAAGGTATGAAGGGCTTTTGCCTGAAATGTCGATTCTCCTGCTCCTCGATGCTGCCTGACCTGCTGTGCTTTCCCAACAACACAGTTGCGACTCTGATCTCCAGCATCTGCAGTTCTCACTTTCTTCTGATTAAAGTAATGGAGGAACTGACTTAGGAGAGAGAGAGAATCGATTGGGTCTGTACTCATTGGAATTTAGAAGAATGAGAGGTGACTTTATTGACACATGTAAGATTGTTAGGGGATTAGACAGGGGAGATGTGGAGAGGTTGTTTCCCTGTGTGGGAGAGTCTAGGATCAGAGTGCATCATCTCAGAGTAAGGGGTTGTGCATTTAAGACAGAGATGGGGAATTTCTTCCCTCAGAGGGGAGGGAATCTTTACTGCAGAGGGCTGCCAGTATATTCAAGGCTGAGACAGGCAGATTTTTAATCAGGAAGGGATTGAGGATTATGGGGGAGAGGCAGATTTGAGGATGATCAGATCAGTCATGATGTCACTGAATGGGGGAACGACGGGATGGGCCGAGTGGCTGCTTCTGCCCCTATGTCTTACGGACTTGGAGTATCACCAATGAGTCACACGTGAAGCAATCCATGTTGTAGGAAAAGAAGCATCACAGGGCAAAGCAAAATTACATGGAAGTTATTTCCTGCAACCGAGAAACGACATTGTCAGACCGCTGCTTCCTCTGAACGTGGAGCCATTCTGCAAGGGTGCCTTCTCAATATGCTGGGGCACAGTCAGATTCTACACGGAGGATCCTGCAGTTTCTTGATTTGGGCGGGGGGTAGTTGGGATAGAGTGTGAGAGAGTGCGAGAGTGCGAGAGTGCGAGAGTGCGAGAGAGAGTGTGAGAGAGAGAGAGTGTGAGAGAGAGAGAGTGTGAGAGAGAGAGTGAGAGTGAGAGAGTGAGAGGTCTGCAACACAGAAAGGGTTTCACTCTCTCTGCAGTGAAGCAACCAAAGTCTGGAAGATGGCTGCTATTCTCTCTTACCAGTTGTCTTTAACCAGTGACTAACAGACTGATTAGTTAGTGAGCCAACTGAACCATGTCGGTAGTTGAGAATTTACAAGAAATCATTTACAAGAGACAATAGGAATTTCGACGTCCAGATGGACTTGGGTGAATACAAGGATGCCTCATTAAATCCTGTGGATTGATGATATTGAATGTGTTTCTTCAGTAATTTTTCCTTCATCAAAAACATCCATGTTTGTTGTTTGATTGTGTCTGTATATGTATGAATTAAAGAAGAGGATCAAAGTTTCAGTTACTAGAGTTACAGTGGAACCTCAATTATCC
The DNA here is from genome assembly GCF_004010195.1 of Chiloscyllium plagiosum. NCBI lineage: Eukaryota > Metazoa > Chordata > Chondrichthyes > Orectolobiformes > Hemiscylliidae > Chiloscyllium > Chiloscyllium plagiosum. Next base: position 1,727,052 of record NC_057727.1, read on the forward strand.
AGCATTCGTTTATCTGAATTTTGGATTGTCCAGCAAGACTGCAAGGTCCGGATGCTGGCTAAATTACGTTATCCGAACGAAATACTCCCCGCCTACATCGTTCAGATAATCAAGGTTCCTCTGTATATGTTTTGTTTGCCTGAGGTTAAAATGATTGCTTTATAATAAATAGTTTATTGTTAAAGTATCTGTTTTCATTAACCAGAGTCCAGATAAGAAAATTGGGGACTTCGATTAAATTTATTAATTTACATTTTTTAATTTTCCGAAGTGTCTCATATCAGCGAGTCCAAGCTGTTCTGGAATAATCATTTTTGTTAAGTGCTAACAATAATATCAACATTGGAATGAGGAGATAGCCAGCAAATGTTAGCCGTGGGAACTCTGCCTCATCACCATCAGCAGAGAGAATGGGAATGACAATGCACCTGAGGGTTGCCTCTCAGTCTATCTGGCTCCAAAGTAAATGCCACCTACCTCCTGGTCTTCATCTCTCTCACGCTCTGTATGATTGTTTCTGTAGACTACCAAAGTCTGGTCCCACCAGGCAGGGTCAACACGGTGTTTCCTCGTCATGGTCATCCAAGCCCCATCGTATCTCTGGGTGACGTCTCTCACACAATTCTCATTGTCAAAGCTGATGATGTAGGAGAATGGTTTGGAAGCATATTTAGCGCAGAGTTCCGGCTGGTTCACAGTGTTGCGTACACAGTCAACTGCTACCCACTTCTTCTCTATCTCTGCATAGACCTCAATCCATTGATTGGAGTCTTTTGAATTCAGGGACACCTCCCTAATCATTCTTCCACCTCTGCTGTTGGCTTTGGCTTTGTTGGAGTTTGAAGACCTTCTCTTACTGGGTTTGGTTTTCCCTGGAGTGTTCTCAAAATCATCTTCCTCACTGTCCTCACACTTGGGAGTCCTAAAGATTGAAGACTCTACTGCTTGCTTGCCTTGGGGAGACTTCATTTGTGAAGAGATTCTCTTGCCCCTCTTATCTCCATCGGAATAACTGTTAGAATCAGAACCATTGCCAACCTCAAAATCAGAATCGCTCTCATCATCGCCTTCAGTGTCCTCTTCCTTGTAACATACTTTTGAGGCTACTCTCCTCCTGCGCTCATTCTTTGGCCTTGGAGAGACAGATGTTTTAGATAGTGGGCACTCCTCATCCTCAAATCCAGATTCAGCAGAACCTCTGTCAAGAGTTTTGTCAGTTTTAGTTCTCCTTCTAGCATTTCCCCTCCTGTTTGCACGTTCTGCAGGGCTCCTTTTCGATGCTGGCCGAGACTTGCCTTCTCGTTCAGTCGACAGCTTCACTGCACCATCTTGCTCCCTCTCCAGTTTAACTACGACTCCTCTGTTTGCTCCTTTCTCAGGCACAGACTCTTGTTTAGTGTCTGGGACCGAGTGACCAATTTTCTGGGAATTATCTTTAGATTTGCTGCCCCTCACGTTCTTCTAAGTAGAACAGACAAAAGATTTTAGAGTCGAGACCAAGTTCAGTTGCACATTTCACAACTCAAAGCTGGCAAGCTCAAGTCTTAACATTGCCAGAATGTGGCTGGAACAACTGCAAACCTTAGACTCTGCTCATATTTTCTCTGGGACAATTGGTTTTGGTGATGGAGGACAGCTGAGCAGAGGCACGAAGGGAGTTGCATTGTGGTGTAAAGGCTGTGGAGGTGTACAGCTTTGGAACGGTGGTCCACAACTCTAGGCTGTTCCTAGCATTCCCTCTAAGCTTCATGTATGGAGCTATACAGCAATTGGGAATGGGATGCTCAGGAAGCAAAGAGTCTGCACATAATTATGTGCACATGCATGGCGAAGTTCAGCAAACAGAAAGTAAAGGGAACTTCTTAAAAAATTCATTGATAAAACGTGGACGTCACTGGGCTTGACCTGCATTTATTGTCCATTCACAATTACCCTGTAGTTGGGGGATGGTGATGAGCTACTTCCTTGAACTACAGTGGTCCATTTGGCAGCAGCACACCACAATGCTGTCAGGTTCGGAGTTATAGGACTTTAAGACCATAAGATAGAAGAGCAGATACAGGCCATTCAGTGAGATCACAGCTGACCCGATAACCCTCAACTTCACATTCCTGTCTTTTTCCACACAACCCTTGATTCTGTTATGATTAAAAAAAATCTATCTCAGCCTTGAATATACTTAACAACCGAGCCTCAACAGCCCTCTGTGGTGAAGAATTCCACAGATTTACTAACCTCAGAGAAGAAATTCCTCTTCGTTTCAGTCTTAAATTGGCAACCCTTATTTTGAAATGATGGCCTCTGGTCCTAGACTCTCCCATAAGGATAAACAACTTTTCTGCATTTCCCCTGTCAAGCCCTCTAAGGATCTCATATATTTCAATAAGATCACCTCTCATTCTTCTAAACCGACTCAACTCTCATCATAGGAAGATCCTTCCATACCATTCCATCAGGGAAAATAAGCCAACTGAATCTTCTCTAGACTGCCTCCAATGCCAGTAGGTCTTACTTTAGATCAGAGATAAAACTGTTCGCAGTATCCCAGCTATGCTTTGACGAGTGCCTTATACACTTTTAGCAAATCCTCTCTACTTTTATACTCCTTTCCCATTGAAATAAAGGCTAGCATTCTATTTGCCTTCCTGATTACCTGCTGAACCTGGATGCTGGCTTTTTGTGATCCAGGGGAGGCAATGGCCAAGTGGTATTATCACTTGACTGTTAAATTCAGAGACCAAATTAATCTTCTGTGGACCTGGGCTCGAATCCCACCACGGCAGATGGTGGAATTTGGATTCAACAAACAAAAGTAAAATCTGGAATTAAGAGTCTTATGATGACTGTGAATTGATTGTTGGAAAAACCCCATCTGGGTCACCAATGTCCTTTAGGGAAGGAAACTACCATCCTTACCTGGTCTGGCCTAGGTGGAATTTGGATTCAACAAACAAAAGTAAAATCTGGAATTAAGAGTCTTATGATGACTGTGAATTGATTGTTGGAAAAACCCATCTGGGTCACCAATGTCCTTTAGGGAAGGAAACTACCATCCTTACCTGGTCTGGCCTACATGTGACTCCAGACCCACAGCAATGTGGTTGACTCTTAACTGCCCTCTGGGCAATTAGGGATGGGCAATACATGCTGCATAGATAGTGACAGCCTCATCGAAGGAATGAATTTTTTAAAATTGTGAGGATTCAAATCTCTCTGTTCGACATCTTTCTGTGATTTTTTTCTATTTAAATAATATTCAGCCCTTCTATTCTTCCCGTCAAAATGCATAACCTCATATTTCCCCACATTATATTCCATGTCTTCAAGTTCTTGCCCACTCACTTCACCTGTTTATATACCTCAACAGGCTCCTAGTGTCATCTTCACCATTTGCCTTTGTCCTTATTTTTGTGTCATCTGTAAATTTGATGATAGTACATTCACTTTCCTCATCTCAGTCATTAATACACATGATAAATTATTGTGGGCCCCCAATTACTAATTCCTGTGGTACTCCACTAGTTACAGCTTGCCATTATGGGCAGCATGGTGGCTTAGTGGTTAGCACTGCTGCCTCACAGCGCCGGGGACCCAGGTTCAATTCTACCATCGGGCAGCTGCCTGTGTGGAGTTTATACATTCTCCCCGTGTCTGCGTGAGTTTCCTCCTAGTGCTCCGGTTTCTCCCCACAATCTAAAGATGTGCAGGTTAGGTGGATTGCTATGCTAAATTTCCCATAGGGATCATGGATGTACAGGTTAGGTGCATTAGCCATGGGAAATGTAGGGTTACAGGGAAATGGGTCTGGATGGGATACTCTCCAGAGGGCTGGTGTGGACTTGTTGGGCTGAATGGCCTGTTTCTACACTGTAGGGATTTTGTAATTCATTCTGAATTCCCCTATACCCCAATATTCTGTCTTCTATTAGTTAGCCGATCTTCTATCTATGCAAATATACTATCTCCAACACCAGGAGCTCTTTAAGCCTAATATGTGGTACCCTATCAAACCCCTTCTGAAAATCCAAGTATATGAAACCACTGCTTCCACTTAATCTATCCTGCTTGCTACCCCTTCAAAGAGTTCCAATAAATTTGTCAGCTATGATTTCCCCTTGACGACTCTGCTTATTACCTCTAAATGCTTAACCTCTGACATTTTCTCATTAACAGATGTTAAGCTAACTGGTCTACAGCACTTGTTTCTTTTTGTCAACCTCCTTTTCTGAATGAAGGTGTTACATTGGCAAGTTTCCAATCCTTTGGCACTTTTCCAGAATCTAAGAATTCCTGCAAGATTACTTCCAGTACATCCACTGTCTCTGGAGCTACTCCCTTTAATATCCCAGAATGCATCCCATTAGGTCCAAAGCTTTGATCAGCCTCATGGAAGATTACAATCAGTGTTTGATTCTTTGAAGTTCTAGTCTCGCCACACGACTGTGGATAGCATCAGTAAGGGCCAAGGAGAGGAGGTGGAGTCAGTCACGCTGTGACAGCTTCCACAGTGGATTAGCCCACTGACCCTATCACAGCATTCAAAGTGGTGACAGAGTTGGCAAAGAGTAACTGGGCATCAAGAAGCACCTCTGTAGACAGAGCAAAGAGGAAATCTGCAACTGTCCTGCCCAAATCACTTTGAACGTGAGGCTCAATTAGAGTTCAGCTAGGGAAGTGGGCTGAGAAATGGCAAATGGAGTTTAATATATCTAAGTGCAGGGTCTTGCATTTTGGAAATTCAAATCAAGATAGGAGTTTCATGGGGAATGGTAGGGTCTTAAGGAGTGTAGTGGAACAGAGGGACCTTAGAATTCAGGTGCATGGTTCTCTGAAAGTGGACTCACAGGTAGACAGGGCAGTGAAGAAGGCATTTGGGACACTGGCCTTCATCAGTCAGGGCACTGAGTATAGAAGTTGGGAAGTTACCTTACAGTTGCACAGGACATTGGTGAGGCCACACTTGGAAGACTGTGTTCAGTTTTGGTCACCTCGCTATGGGAAGGATGTTATTAAACTGGAAAGAGGGCAGGAGAAATTTACAAGGATGTTGCCAGGGCTCAAGGATTTGAGTTACAGGAAGGGGTTGGACAAGCAAGGACTTTTTTCTTTAGAGCATAGGAGACTGAGGGGGTCCTTATAGAGGTGTGTAATATCATGAGAGGCGTGGATAGGATGAATGCACTCAGTCTTTTTCCCAGGGTTGGGGAATCGAACACTAGAGGGCATCAATTTAAGGTTGGAGGGGAAAGAATAAAAGGGAACCTGAGGAGCAACCTTTCTTTTAAACACAGAGGGTAGCATGGACATGGAATGAACTGTCAACAGAAGTGGTTGAGGTGATTATGTTAACAACATTTAAAAGACATTTGGACACATACATTGATAGGAAAAGTTTACAAGGATATGGGCCAAGTGCAGGGAAATGGGGTTAGTGTGGATGGACATTTGTCGGCATGGACCAGTTTGGGCCAAAGGGCCTGTGTCCGTGCTGTAGGACTTTGACTCTATGAAATTTCGAAACGGAGGTTGCTAGATTTTTGTTGAGCAGAAATTTGAGAGTTTGTGGAGTCAAGGCAGGTGGATAGTTTTAAGATGCAGATCATCCAATGATTGCACCGAACAATCTCCTCCAGTTCCTGAGAGGCCGAGGAAAAAATGAAGTGATCATAATCAGATTGATTTCTTACCGCTTTCAAATTTTCTTTAAATGGAACAGGTTGAAATGAAATCACAAGCCGTGATGCCATGGCCAGAGTCCGAAGGATGATCAGAAACAACTGTTAAAACAAAATCAGATTGTTAACTGAGATTACAACAATTGAGAAATACAACAGCACGTAAATATCAGAGAAGGCCAAACAATTCAATTCCTTTCAATGTTTAAGATTGCTCACGAAATTACGTCCCTCCAGTATCTCAGTGCAAAATGGAATTTACATATTAGTGTTCCTGCTGAGAGAGAGATTTCCAGGGCTAGAAATGGAGGAATGTAACAACCAGGTGAAGTTAGGGGCATAGCAAAAACAGAAGTATAGAGAGAGAGAGAGAGCACAGAGCACTGAAGGAGAGCACATGGCCTTGGAACAAAAGAGGAGCAACAGACAAAAATAAATGACTGAAAGAGTCACTGAGAGTCACAGAAACAGGTCCTTTGACTCAACATATCCATATCAATCAGGTTTCCTTAACTCAATTAGTCCCATTTGCTTGCATTTGGCCCATAAACCTCTACACTTTTCCTATTTGTGTACTTGTCCCAAATGTCTTTTAGATGTGATAATTGTGCCCGTCTCTGCCACTTCCTCTGGCAGCTCATTCCATACACACACCACCCTCTGAAAGAAAAAGTCATCCCTCAGGTCCATTTCAAATCTTTCCCCTCTAACCTTAAATCCATACCCTCTAGTTTTGGACTCACCTACCCTGGGGAAACGATCTTAGCTATTTACCCTATCTGTGCCTCTCACAATTTTATGAACTTCTAAGGTTACCCTTCAGCCTCCTACACTCCAGGGAAAAAAGTTCCAGCCTCTCCTTATAAGTCTAACTCTCCATTCTCAATAGCATCCTTGTGAATACTTTTTTTGCATCCTTTCCAGTTTAAGGGCATGTTTTCTCCAGCATGGCGATGGAGGAAATAAAACGAGGTGCGGAAGGTTGAGAGGTGAAAAATGGGAGAGAAAGAAGGTGGCGAGAGAGAAAATGTGTGAAAGGACAAAAGAAAGAGGGAGAGAGAGAAAAAACACTACAGGGAATGAGATCGGGAAACTGTGTGTGAGGAAGAGAGCAAGAGAAAAATAGTGAGAGCTGAAAAGAAGAGAGAGGAAGAAAGAAGAGATGGAGAAAGGCAGACAAAGAGGGAGGGAAAGAAAGGAAAAGAGTGAAATAAGGAGAGGATGGAGGGAGACAGGAGAAAGGTAGTTGGAATAAAGGACTGAATTTTCCCTGGGGTCTGATTGGCTACTTTGGTTCAGTGTTTCTATGGTTGCAGTTAATAGATGCTTCAGCCACAAAGTTGATATTTTAAAACACTTTTTTTTCCCTTGGAGTGTGAGCATCACTGGCAGGACCGATGTTTTTTTTGCCTGTCCCTAATTGCCTTCAAGACATTGGTGTTGAACCATTTTCTTGAACTGCTGCATCTTTCTGTAGTGGGATGGTACAGTGTGACTGGGCCAAATGGCCACTTCAGAGGACAGTTAGGAAACATGGAAGATAGTTTGCGGATGACACGAAAGTCGGACGAGTTGTTGACAGTGAGGAAGGATGTAGCAGGTTACAGCGTGATATAGATAAGCTGCAGTACTGGGCAGAAAGGTGGCAAATGGAGTTCAATGTAGGTAAGTGTGAGGTGATTCACTTTGGTAAGAGTAACAAAAAGACGGGGTACTGGGCTAATGGTCGGATACTTGTAGTGTGGATGAGCAGAGGGATCTCTGGCAACGCATTCCATGCATTCACAACTTTCTGTGTAAAGAACCTTCCTCTGACATCCCCTCTATACTTTTCTCCTAATATCTTAAACCTATGAGGTTTACCAGGATGTTGCCTGGTATGGTAGGAAGATCGTATGAGGAAAGGCTGAGGCACTTGGGGTTGTTTTCATTGGAGAAAAGAAGGTTTAGGGGTGACTTGATAGAGGTGTACAAAATGATTAGGGGTTTAGATAGGGTTGACCGTGAGAACCTTTTTCCACGTATGGAGTCAGCTATTACAAGGGGGCATAGCTTTAAATTAAGGGGGGGTAGGTATAGGACAGATGTTAGGGGTAGATTCTTTACTCAGCAAGTCGTGAGTTCATGGAATGCCCCTGCCAGTAGCAGTGGTGGACGCTCCCTCTTTATGGGCATTTAAGTGGGCATTGGATAGGCATATGGAGGATAGTGGGCTAGTGTAGGTTAGGTGGGCTTTGATCGGCGCAACATCGAGGGCCAAAGGGCCTGTACTGCGCTGTATTCTTCTATGTTCTATAGGAGCAGGAGTAGGCCATTTCAGCCATTGAGAGCGTGCTCTGCCATTCAATGGCTTTAGAGGGTTACAAGGTAGCTAGGACGGAACTGAAGAATGGATTTAGGAGAGCTAGAAGGGAAGAAGAAAAAGCTTTAGTGGGTAGGATTAAGGAAAACCCCAAGGCATTCTACTCTTATGTGAGGAACAGGAGGATGGCCTGAGTGAGGGTAGGGTCGACCTGGGATAGTGGAGGGAACTTGCGCCTGGAGTTGGAGGAGGTAGAGGAGGTCCTTAATGCTTCAGTATTCACTACTGAGAGGGATCTTGACATTTCTGAGGACAGTGTGAAACAGGCTGACAAGCTAGGACAGGTTGATGTTAGGAAGGAGACGGTGCTGAAAATTTTGAAAAACATAAGGATAGATAAATCCCCTGGGCCAAGCGGAATATAGAGCAGCAGGTCAGGCAGCATCAAAGGAGTAGGACAATCAACGTTTCGGGCATAAGCCCTTCTTCCCGAAACATCGATTCTCCTACTCCTTTGATGCTGCCTGACTTGCTGTGCTTTTCCAGCAACACATTTTTAAGCTCTGTTCTCCAGCATCTGCAGTCCTCACTTTCTCCCAGGCAGGATATATCCTAGGTTACTACAGGAAGTGATGGAAGAGAGTACTGCCAGATGATTGGAGGTTGGCAAACATTAAACCCTTGTTCAAGAAAGGGAATGGGATAATCCTGGTAATTACAGACCAGCCAGTCATTCCTGATGAAGGGCTTTTGCCTGAAACGTCGATTTTCCTGCTCCTCAGATGCTGCCTGAACTGCTGTGCTTTTCCAGCACCATTCTAATCCAGAATCTGCTTTCCAGCATCTGTAGTCATTATTTTTACCCAGACTTACGTCAAGGTGGGCAAAGTATTGGAGCGGACTCTGAGAGACAGGCTTTATGATTACTTGGAAAACCATGTAGTTTGATTAGAGATAGCATGGCTTTGTGAGGGGCAGGTCATACCTCACACATCTTACTGAATTCTTTGAGGATGTGGTAAAACATGTTGATGAAGGTAGAGCACTGGATGTGGTACACATGGATTTTAGCAAGACATTTAATAAAGTTCCCCATGGTGTGCTTATTCAGAAAGAGGAGGCATGGAATACAGGGAAACCTGTCTGTCTGGATACAGAATTGGCTGACCTATAGAAGACTTTAGGTAGGTTGGAAGTATTCAGTCTGGAGCTCGGTGACCTGTAGTTTAGATTAGATTAGATTAGATTACTTACAGTCTGGAAACAGGCCCTTCGGCCCAACAAGTCCACACCGCCCCGCCGAAGCGCAACCCACCCATACCCCGGGGAGAACGTGCAAACTCCACACAGTCAGTCGCCTGAGGCGGGAATTGAACCCGGGTCTCTGGCGCTGTGAGGCAGCAGTGCTAACCACTGTGCCACCGTGCCGCCCGTAGTGTTCCACAGGGATCGGTTGTGGGACATCTGCTGATTGTGATTTTTATTAATGACTTGGATAAGGAAGTGGAAGGGTGTGTTAGTAAGTTTGCCGATGACGTGAAGGTTGGTGGAGTTGTGGGTAGTGTGGTGGGCTGTTGTAGATTGCAACAAGACATTGACAGGATGCAGAGCTGGGCTGAGAAGTGGCAGGTGGAGTTCAACCTGGAAAAGTGTGAAGGGATTCACTTTGGAAGGTCAAATTAGATTTCAGGGTTAAAGTCAGGATTCTTAGCAGTGTGGAGGAACAGAGGGATCTTGGGTCCATGTCCATAGATCCCTCAAAGTTGCCACCCAGATTGAGGTTGTTAAGCAGGCATATGGTGTGTTGGCTTTCATTAGCAGGAGGAATGAATTTAAGAGCCACGAGGTTATGCTGCAGGTCCATGGAGACATGATTAGACCATACTTGGAATATTGTGTTCAGTTCGGGTCTCCTCATTATGGGAAAGATGTGGAGGCTTTAGAGATAGTGCAGAAGGGAATTACCAGGATGCTTCCTGGACTGGAGGGCATATCTTATGAAGGAATGTTGAATGAGATAGGGCTTTTTTCATTGGAGTGAAGGAGGATGAGACGTGACTTGATAGAGGTGTACAAGATGATGAGAGGCATAGATTAGTACAACAAAGGGTTTGTAGGTTAGTCTGATCTTCAAGTTGGATCAAAGGCCGGCACAACACTGAGATCCGAAAGGCCTGTACTGTGCTGTACTGTTCTATGTTCAATATGATGATGGCTGATCATTGAGCTCAATACCCCAATCCTGCCCTCTCACATCACCCTGAACCCTTTAGCCAGGAGAGCTTTATCTAACTCCCTGAAAATACGTAATGTTTTAGCCTCAACTACTTTCTGTGGTAGGGAATTCCTCAGGCTAACCACTCACTGGGTGAAGAAATTTCTCCTTATCTCAGTCCGAGATGGTTTATCCTTTAACGATGACCCCGGTTTCTGGACTCCTCAAACACGAAGAACATCCTTCCTGCATCTAACCTGTTAGAATTTTATAGGTTTCTAAGAGATCCCCCTTCATTCTTCTAAACTCCAGTGAATGCAATCCTAACTGAATCAATTTCTCCTCATATCAGTCCTGCCATCCCAGGGACCAGCCTGGTAAACCTTCACTGACCTCCTTCTGCAGCAACAACATTATTCCTCAGATAAGGAGACCAAAACTGTATACAATACCCCAGGTGTGGCCGCACCAATGCCCTGTATAACTGCAGCAAGACATAAAACAAAGAACTACGGATGCTAGAAATATGGAACAAAACATAAATTATTGGAGAGGTCTACAGGTCAAGCAGCATCTTCGGAAAGAAAGCAGAGTCAACAGTTCAAGTCCAGTGACCCTTCTTCAGAAATGTTTCTGCTGAGTTTCTCTATCAATTTCTGTTTTTGTTGCAGCAAGACACTCTTTTTAACTGCACTCAAACTCTCTCAGTACGAAGGCCAACATAGATTGCCTTCTCTAACCACCTTCTTAACCACATTGGTCTGGAGTCACATATAGGCCAGGCTGGGTATGGACATATTTCCTATTCAATGAGGTGTGTTTAATGAAAATCAATGATCGGTCACTGGATTATTTGAACAGAGGCCAGTATCCTGTCACCAAGTCACCCTTTATTAACATGTGCACAGTACGTGGACTCTGACCAGCCAGATCAGAGCCAGTCCCTAGAATGAGTAGACTCTCTGACAATTCTGTTTATTTATTTTTTCTTTTCATCCTTTTCATTCTTTTTTATCCCCTACACTACCACCCAACAGCAATAGTGCTTATTTTTCTCCTGTTTTATCTGTCAGCCAGGGTTCCCTGATTGGCTCAGGTTAACAACCCCAATCAAGGATCTCAGTAAATAAGATCCATCTGGCCCTCGTTCCAATCACTACCGGCATCATTGTTGAGACTTGCTTTCAATTTTGCATGTTATTGATTTATTAGGGGAGGCTGTGACATAGTGGTAACACCACTGGACGAGTAATCCACAGTCCCAAGGTAATATTCTGGGGACACGGGTTCAAATCCAACCATGACACATGGTGAAAATTTGAATTTAATTTAAAATAAAATCTGGAAGTAAAAATCTAGCCTAATGGTGATCACGTAACCACCGTCAATTAAAAATCCATCTGCTTCACTAATATCCTTTCAGGAAGGAACGCTGCAGTCTATACCCAGTCAGAGCTAACTCCAGACCCACAGCAAAGTGGTTGATTCCTAACTGCCCCACCCCCCCAAGACGTGTTCAGCTTTTTTAGCCATTAAACTCCTCTGATGGGGTTTAACATTTTTACTCAGCCTTAGCATTATTAATCTAGTGATATCACCACTACACCATCATTATCCTTAAATAAGTTCAGCATAATCTCCCTGCTCTTGTCCTCTATGCCATTAATTATGAGGCCTAGAATACTGGGTAGGCTGATGGAGGAGGAGGAGAAGGTTAAGGGGCAGGAACGGGTCAAAGAGCCAGTGAGTCCAATTCATTTTGGACCCTGTTGAAGTGCATAGTCCAGGGAGATCAGAGATTCACCATTGCCAGTCACAGAAAATACACACATGAACCATTTCCTGCTCGCTCCTTGTGGAACGGCTGCCGAATCTCCTCTTCAGCACCGCAGACAGACAGTCCACCTCATCGTTGGGGAGAGAAGTGTCAATCTCAAACGATGACACAAACCTGCAAATGGAAGAGAAGAGAGACCATAGATACTGAGCAACGACACCAGAGGAACGAAGCTAAAGTGAAACCCTTGTTCTCCCATCTCAGACCGAACACCTCACAGAGTCCAATTTGTTTCTATTCATGAAAGAGAAGGAGCAATGTTCCCTCTAAGCTGCACAGTGCTGCTTAGAGAGCCCTTGGAGACCCACATAGCCACAGGAAGGTTTATATTCAATTTGATTTATTACTGTCACATGTACCGAGGTACAGTGAAAAGTGTTATCTTACATGCTTTATAGGCAGAAGGAACAGAGGAGGCCATTCAGCCCCTTAAGCTCCTACCTCTATTTAATTCGAACATGGTCAATCTATATTTGCAACTCCATTAATCCAACTGTCGAACCATATCCACAATGCCCACCCATCTCCTTTGTCAATTTTTTCCTAATCTCAACAAGTTTTTAAGGAGTGTCCTGAGTTTCCATTGGTTCAATATCACAGTGGGAGGAGGGATATTCACTAACAGGAGAAATGGATTTGACAGGAACCAGGTGTGTTAAAATGCTTATTAGTAAAAACGTTCATCACACCAAACCTCAGTATAACCAGTCATGCATTGAGTAAAAATCCCTTAAATATTAAAATTCTTAAATCCATTTACAAATCCCTCATGAGCCTTGTTGCTCCCTATCTCACTGCGTTCTGCCAGGTCCACAATTCTCTGTGATGTCTGGGAAATTCCGATCCAGGTTTTGAGTATCACCAATCAATCCCTTCACCTCACTCCTTTGCTCTTCTCCTTTTAACTTTAAACGCAAGCCTTTGGTTAACTTGGGAGGTGACAGGAAGGCCACTCTCATTGACTTACCAGTTGAGCAGTTTAGAGATGTATGGAATTTCTACACGGCCACCTGGCACCTTGGCAAGTGTGGCAGGTACCAGGGACAGCGCCAAGGCCTGAAGCTCTGGTTCATTGCACATCCTATTCCGGAACATACCGTTAGCCAACAGACACAGAAGGTGCACCTGCAGAAAGAATAACAATCAAAACATAGTGAGAAAATTCATAAAGGGATGAGCAGGTAGGGAAAGAGTTAAGTTTAGGGTTGCTTGACAAAGGCTCAACTAGCATGACTTTGACCAGATAAGAACTTGCAGTAAACAGCGAGATGCTGGAGGCAAGGGTAGTGGTTTAACGAGGTAAAGAAATCCATTGTGTAATGCCAAATGACTTAATCTTTACTGTTGATGCTTGCTGATTGTAATGGTCATCCAATCAATATAGACATTGCCTTGTTTGGATGCTACTCTCTGTAAGTGACTATATTATTCCTTAAGAATCTGCTGTTCGACAGAAGACCGAGAACTCATGTATTTGTGTACATGGGCGATTGCTCTCTCGACATGGCTTGGAATAAAGGTAAAGAAGGTAGCGCCATATTAAGTCTTGGAGTGTTTGCTTTGACTGATATGGCGATATGGAAATGGGACAACAATAGGAACAAAGAACAGGAGCTAAGCCATTCAGCCCTTCAAGCCTGATCCACCAGTCAATGGGAATCATGGTTGATCTGTGGCCTAACTCCAGACAACTGCTTTGGCCCATTTCCATTAATACCTTCGCTTAACAAAAAGAAAATCTCTCTCAGATGTAAAAACTGATTCAGCATCCACTGCTACTTGTGGAGGAGAGTTCTTTGTAGCATCTCTCTCGAACGGTCTGGCCCTAATTCTCAGACTGTGCCCTCTAGTTCCAGAATCCCAAACCAATGGAAATGGTTTATCTTTATCTTTGTCTACCCTGCCTTTTACTGTTAATATCCTGAAAACTTTGATCAGATCATTTCTTAACCTTCAAAATTCTAGAGAAAACAGGCCTAATTTGTATAATCTCTCCTGATAACTTAACCCCTGAAGTTCAGGTATCATTCCTGTAAACCTACATTGTATTCCCTCCAAGGTGAGTATATCCTTCCTAAGGTGTGGTGCCCTGATTTTCTCTCAGTACTCAGTAAAATATTAAAGACTGCCAGTGCAAGAATAGGCACAACATAACGATTATAGTTAAAAAAAAAGCTATTTGTCTCATCCAGTCTTTCAGTGCTCCTCCAGCCCTATCACCATATTCCTTTCTCCCTGGTGTATTTATCCAGCTTCCTCTTAAATGTTTCAACACTATCCTGTCCACCCGCTTCCTCTGGGAGTGAGGTCCACATTCTCCCCACTCTCCAGGTGAAGAGGGTGCTCCTGAATTTCCAGTTCATTACTGACTAAATAACATTTATGGCCCCTGATTCTGGTCTCCTCACAAGTGGAAAGATTGTCTCTGTATTTACTCTATCAGACCCTCTCAGTAATGGATAAAGCACTGGCATCCTCAGCCATGGATTGTCCCATCTGGGGTGAAGTCAGAGGACGACTTGGACTGAAGGGTCTGTTTCCATGCTGTACATCTCTAAGTAAAGGAATTCCAATCATCATTGTCAATATTCTCTTTTCAAGAGAAAAGAGCCCCAACTTGTTCAATCCTTCCAGAAGATTATATAATGATACAGCAGAAATGCACAATGGGCTGAGGACACTGTATGAACAGACAAAGTAGGAATGGTGAGAGTATGCTATACGATCCCTTGAGCGTACAGCATCATTTAACAGATTCATGACTGATCTCATTGTGGCCTCAACTCTACTTCCTGCAAACCCCAATATGCTTTGGTTCATTGTTCATCACAAGCTAACATATTCTGGGTATTGGTATAGATAGCAGGTTAGTCCCAATTCCCCATCGCAGAGTAAGATTACCCTCCCCATTAAGGCCTTATCCAATTGTCTTTTGAAAATTATTGTTGAATCTGCTTCCACTATCTTGCCACAGCACACACTACAACTCACTGCATAAGTAAATATTTCCTCATGTACACTCCAGCTGTTTTGAGAATTCTCTTCGATCTGTGCCTATCTGGTTACAGATCCTCCTGCCATTGGAAACAGTCACTCTGCACTTGGGCTCTCTGTTATTCCAATGACAATTCCTTGATCTGACAATAAATTATGGCCAGCCAGCAATACCCACTTTCCATAGTTTTTAAAATTTGTTTTTAATTCACTCATGAGATGTGGGCATCACTGGCTGGGCCAGCATTTATTGTCCATCCCTAGTTGCTTTTGAGAAGGAGGTAGTGAGCTGCCTTCTTGAACCACTGCAGCCTAGGTGCCATAGGTACACCCCCAATGCCCTTAGGGAGGGAGTTCCAGAAGTTTGATCCAGTGACAGTGAAGGAACGATGATTTATTTCAAAGTTAGGGCTTGGAGGGGAACTTGCAGGGGGTGGTGTTCAGTTGAAAGAACGCAGGCCAAAGGTTAAGGTTAGTTCCTCTGAGTGAGCCAAATATTTACAGATCAAGTCACTTTGCAAATCCCAAAAGTTCATTGTTAAAGTTCCAAATGTAAAGCACCATATCCTAGGTTCATGCACACACCTTGTGAATGTCAATGCGGAGGTTCCGAGTAAAACGGTTTATCATCCGACGTAGGTAATCCTCAAACTGAAGCTCTCTCTTCTCTCTGTACAGAATGAAACAGCGGACTTTTAGCATTACAGGACAAAACAAGGTTGGAAGTTTGATTCACCTATATAGGTAAAATCACAGAAAGCTCGCTCTTGCATTTCTATAGCACCTTTCACAGCCAGAGGTTTGCTCCACTGAAAGTGACACTCTCCCAAGTGGCAGCCATCATGTTGTAATATATAAGCAACACAGCAGCCAATCTGCACACAGCAAGCTCCCACAAACTCCATTGTGATAACGACCAGGTAATAAGAATATAAGAAATAGAAACTGGAGTAGGCCATTCAGCCCTTCAAGCCTGTCCTGGTATTCACCAAGATCATGGCTGATCTGCCCCATGTCTCAACTCCTCCTTTGTTCCAGCTCAGCATAATGAAGTAACACTTTAGTGATATTGGTGAAGGGATAAAGGTTGGTCCCTTGCTCTTCAAACTAATGGCCCTTGTTTCATTTACAGCCTCCCTACTGGGCAGACCGGTGTTTTTTTTTTGGAGAGATGGGGTTGGTTGGTGGTGTTGAGATAGGAGGATGGAGTTAAACATCTCACTGAACACGTGGTTGTGCAGTGTGAACACAGAGCCTTGTTGATCAGAGAAACAGTTAAAATCATTAAGGGTTGAAGCAGGTGCATGTATTGAATGGGCTGTTCTGTGCAGAAGTCTGCATTTTCTCTGTTTAGTGTGTGCCCTGCCTTGTCATGTCTCAGCAAAACAGTTGGAGTAATGGCCCAGAGTCATAGAGATCTACAGCACAGAAAAAGACCCTTTGGCCCATCATGTCCATGCCAGTCAAAAACAACCACCTAACTGGGCCCAAAGGCCTGTCTGTCTTGGTAATGCAAGTGCACACCTAAATAAATCTTAAATGTGATGAGGATTTCAGCCATCCAGCTTTCCAGGCAGTGAGTTCCACATTTCTACTAGCCTCTGGGTAAAAAAGGTTTTTCCAACATCCCCACTAAACATCCTGGCCCTTACCTTAAATCTATGCCCTGACAGTCATTGATCACTCCATCAGAGGTAAAAATTCCTTCCTGTCCACTCTGTCTATGCCCCATATAATTTTGTTCCCATCTCAAACATGACACCCTCAGCCTTCTTTACTCTAAGGAAAACAACCCTAATCTGTCCAATCTCTCCAGCCCAGGGAACATTGCACTTAAATGCTGGCCCAGCATTTATTACCTATCCCTAGTTGCCCCTTGAGAAGGTGGGGTGAGCTGCCTTCTTGAACTGCTGCAGTCCAAATGCAGTTGGTATACCCATAATGCCCTTAGTTTCTGGATTTTGACCCAGAGACACTGAAGAAATGGCGATATATTTCCAAGTCATGGTGGGGAGTGGCTTGAAGGGGAACGATTAAAAGTAATGGAGAACACAGCCTTTGTCCTTCTAGATGGAAGTGTCATGAGTTTTGAAGGTGTACAGGAGGAATGTGGGATCACCCATGATGGTGGAGCAGTTGAGGGGCTGAATGGCATGTTTCAGTTCCTATTGCTTCTGGTCTTATTTCCACTCTCTTTTGTGTGAAGTCCTACCTGACATCACTCCTGAAAAACCTGAGTTAATTTGAACATTGTAGCCCTTGTTCTGGACTCCCCCTGCTGAAATACAACAGCTGACAGTGCTGTATTTTATCAATACCGGCCCCTGCAGTGGGCAGTGGAGGCTGTCATTGTCTGATATAATCTAAAAAGATGCCCAAGACCTAATGGAATGAGGGAAACAGATGACAGATATATTAGGTAACAGTTTTTTTTAAACTGGGTGTGAATTGATTGTATAAATAAGGGGAGCTAGTAGTCAGTGTGATGTATATTTATAGAATGCAGTTAACAGAAATAAAACTTTCACATAAATGAGTGGATTCAGTTATCTTCTCATGTACAACAGGGAGAGCCAGATTTCTGTCTGGTGTGTTTACAGGGCGCGACTTCAGCTCAAGATGTTCTGACTCAGAGAGAGTGCTACCCCACAAGGTGAAAAAGCAGCTGACAGGCTAAATTCTGATAATGACAGCAGTAAATTTGAAAAAGTGATGATTGGTCACAGACCTGCTCTCCCTCTTCTTGGCATGTGCTGGACTTTCGATTTCAATCTCGAGTGGTTTTGCAGGGACGGTGGGTTCAGGAAAGGGAGAAGCAGATGGTTCTTCTGGCATAGAGGTCTGGAGCTCTGTCGGAGGTGGGAAAGAAAAGGATGATTAAATTCTGAGATACTTCATATCACTGGGCAGTCATTCAACATCAGTTAATGACTCAAGAACTTCAAGCAATGTTCACCTAAATGAACATGACTGTAAAACCATATTACCCCTCACTGACAGAAAGTAGGACAGTGGCAGCATCAAACACTCACAGGACAGATACATCACAGGGTTAGACACAGACTAAAGCTCCCTCTGCTCTTTTAAACAGACAGGTCATCTCCCTTGACACTATATCCATGAAACACTCTCAATGCTGCATGTGGTTACATACAGAGTAAAGCTCCCTCTGCACTGTACTCATTAAACACTCCCAGGACTGGAAGAACATAGAGTTAGATACAGAGCAAAACTCCCCGTACTCTCAAACAGAAAGGAAAGCTTTCTCAACACCTCCCCCATCAAACACACCAGGAAAAGGACAGCATGAAGTTTAGATACAGAATAAATCTCCTCTATACTGTCATCATCAAACACTCCTAGGATGGGTTTAGATCCAGTATAAAGCTCCCAAGACACGTTTTTCTTTGAAACTGCATGCAAAGCTTCCTCTACTCTTCCAAACTAAAAGTAAAGCCTCCTTTATGTTGCCCTCCTCAAACACACCCTGGACAGGGGCAGCACAAGGTTAGATATGGAGTAAAGCTCCCTCTAATCACTTCACCTAGAAGTTACACTTCGGGACAGGTTAACAAATGTACTGCAAATTGAAACCATGTTGAACGCCGAGAGATTTATTTGGCGGGTCAGGTAAAATTACATCGTATTAGTCTGTGATACCATTTGTTACCTTCCACTTCCTCCCACTCATCTTCACTGTCCTCTGTACTGTCTCCTTCCTGGGAACTACTTTCTTTCTGCTGCTTTGCTGGTTCCATCAACCTGAGGGAATTTTGGAGAATAAATACAATTAGCTCCAGGAGATTGAGAGAGAGAGAGAGAGAAAGTGACAGGTTCTGTCACCTGCATCTGCTAAATGTTTCACTCTGGGCTGATAGTGGTGCTGTTAAAATAAGCCTCATTGTTTGAAACTTAAGCTCTCATATAATAAGTGAGGGAAAGCCAATGCTGTAGATAGAATACTGGACTATCACTGATTTTATTTTAGATGATTTCCCTCCATGCAATAAATGACTTACATAAAAAAAAAGAACTGCAGTTGCGAGAAATCTTAAACAAAGCAATGAATGAATTGCCTGGAAGATAGAAATTCAATTGATTTAAACCCCGAATTTAGAGACATTTCAACACCGATGAATTACTTAGGTCAACATTCTTTGCAGTTCTTCATCCCACTATTAGTTCAATCTGCTCCGTAAGAGATATTGAAAGCATTGAGTTGAAAGTGCTCCTCTATCTTACTGAAACAGAACAGGGAGCTCATGCTCCACACACCGAGTCTCAGAGAGGTCTGGCACAGTTATTCACCAATGCCTCCCAGAATTATAACTGCTACAGTTCTATTCACGTAGTGTTATGGCACAGGAGGCCACCATTTGACCCGTCAAGTCTGCCCACTCTCAGAAAGGCTTACCTGCCAGAGGCGGGTACAGCCTGCTGTATCTCTTTGCTGCCGCCTTCTTTGACTGAAGAGCATCTTTTTCTCTCCCTGGCTTTCGGCAGTTTCTTTCCTCTGGTGCTCTTACCTTGAGGGGTCAGGCTGACACCTGCCTTTGCTACGCCCCTTCCACGATGTTTAGATTTTGCCAGAGGCTTTTCAGGTTCAAAATCCTGGCTGTCATCATCTGTTCATCAAGGGAAAGAGGAGGAGATGTCAGGGTGCATTAAAAGATCAGATGTCCTAGCACATGGCTGTTGCAGGTCAAATGGAAGTAGTGGAACATAGCCATTAAACTACTGGAATAACTCCAGAGAGGCTGGTATCCCATCACCATTCACCCTTCACATATGCATGCACAGTACTTGACACTGATCCAGCTCCGTCAGAGCCAGCTCTTAGAGTGAACAGAACCTCTGACACTTCTGTTCTTATCTGTCAGCCACAGCCCCTGATTGGACCAGGTTAACAGCCCCAATCAGGGAACTCGTACTCTATGAGGTCCACCGGACTGACCTCATTATAACCACCCAAACCTACTGTACTTCCCCAGTCCCTGCATACACAGGAACAGCCTAGTGAACTTTCTCTGGACTGCCTTTAAAGCCGTTATATTTTTTTTAGATATGGGGACCAAAACTGTTCACAGTAATTTTTTTAAGTGGGGAAAACTGACTTATCCAGCAGCCCTCATTTCTCTCCGCCCTCTCTCCGCACCAGCCCCGTTCAAAATGGAGGTTTTCACACTTAAAAAAGGGACCCACCTCGAGAGTCGGGCCTCCATTTTGAACAGAGCAGCGAGGAGAGAGGGCAGAGAGAAATGAAGGCTGCGGGGAAGTTGTTAATTGGGCGAGATCTAAACCAGAGACCCTACACCGTAGGGCCGCCCTCCCACCCACCTCCTCTAACCTTATGAGAGTCCGTAAACTCAGTAGATTTTCTCTTTTTTTTCTTCTCTTCCTTGTTTAGCCCAGTGTGGGCTTTCAGATTAGCCCGGTATGGCTGACAGGGTAGTTGCATGTTCCTTCTGCAGAATGTGGCAGGTGAGAGAAAAAACACATGTCTCTGCCAACCACATCTGCAGGAAGTGGGCAGCACGGCGACACAGTAGTTAGCACTGTTGCCTCACAGCGCCAGAGACCTGGGTTCAATTCCCACCTCAGGCGACTGACTGTGTGGAGTTTGCATATTCTCCCCGTGTCTGCGTGGGTTTCCTCTGGGTGCTCCGGTTTCCTCCCACAGTCCAAAAATGTGCAGGTTAGGTGAATTGGCCATGCTAAATTGCCCGTAGTGTTAGGTGAAGGGGATTGGGTCTGGGTGGGTTGCGCTTCGGCGGGTCGGTGTGGACTTGTTGGGCCGAAGGGCCTGTTTCCACACTGTAAATAATCTAAACTAATCTAATCTCTCTAAGTGCACCCAACTCCAGCTCCTTGAAAACTGAGTTAGGGAACTGGAGCTGGATGAACTACGGATCATCCGGGAGGCTGATGGAGAAATTGAGAGGATGTACAGGGAGGTGGTCACTCCCCAGACACAGGATAAGAACAGCTGGGTTACTGTCAGGGGGAGGAATGGGAAGCAACAGATACAGCAGGGATCTCCTGTGGCTGTTCCCCTCAGCAATAAGTATAGCAATTTGGATATTGCTGGTGGGGACAGCCTACCAGGGGAAAGCCATAGTTGTCAGGTCTCTGGCACTGTGGCTCAGAAGGGAAGGGAGGGAAAATAGAAAAGGGCTAGTGGTAGGGGTCTCATTAGTTAGATGGATTGACAGGAGATTGTGTGGTCAGGAACGGGACTCCCGGAAGGTATGTTGCCTCCTGGTGCCAGGGTCCGGGATATCACCGATCAGGTTTACAGGATTATGAAGGGGTGGGTGAGCGGCCAGAAATCGTGGTACATATTGGCACCAATGATATAGCCAGGAAAGGGATTGAGGATCTGAAAAGTGACTACAGAGAGTTAGGTTGGAAGCTGAAGAGCAGGATGAGTAGAGTAGTGATCTCAGGTTTGCTACCGGCACCACGAGATAGTGAGGTGAGGAACAGTCAGTGAGTGCAGCTGAACACATAGCTGTGAGGCTGGTGCAGGAGGGAGGGCTTCAGATACCTAGACCATTGGGATGCTTTCTGGGGAAGGTGGGACTTGTACATGAAGGACGGGTAGCACCTGAACTAGAGGAGCAAAAATGTCCTGGATAGGAGATTTGTTTGTGTGGTTTGGGAGTGTTTAAACTAGTTTGGCAGTGGGGTGGGAATCAGAGCTACATATGAGAGGGGCATAGTTGTACATGGGACAGTGACAGGATGTAGTGAATCTATCGGGAAGGTTTCTCATGCGGTTAAACAAAGGGATCGCTTAAAGTGTATCTGCTTTAATGCAAGGAGCGTCAGAAATAAGAGTGATGAACTTAGAGCATGGATCAGTACTTGGGGCTATGGTGCTGCGGCCATTACGGAGACATGGGTTTCTCAGGGGCAGGAATGGTTGCTGGATGTTCCATGGTTTAGAACTTTTAAAAAGTACAGGGAGGGTGGAAAAAAAAGGAGGGGGTATAGCATTGCTAATCTGAGAGTGCATCACAGCTACAGAAACGAAGGTTATTGAGGAAGATTTGTCTATTGAGTCAGTATGGGTGGAAGTTAGGAACAGCAAGGGAACAGCCACCTCATTGGGGGTCTGTAGAAAACCCCCAAATAGCAGTAGGGAGATTGAAGAACTGACAGGCCGGCAGATTTTGGAAAGGAGCAGTTACCAAGGGAAGATATTTAATTGGGGCAAAGGGAGTTATGACGCTATCAGACAGGAGTTGGGAAGTACAGGCTGGGAGCAATTGTTCCACAGAAAGGGCACAGCAGACATGTGGAGACTGTTTAAGGAGCAGTTGTTGCGAGTGATGCACAAATTTGTTCCCCTGAGGAGGTAAGAAGGGGTAAGATTAAGGAGCCTTGGATGAGGAGAACAGAGTAACTTCTCATCAAAAGGAAGAAGGCAGCTTACGTAAGGTGGACGAAGCAAGGATCAAGCACAGTTTTAGAGGATTACAGGCTTACTAGAAAGGAGCTCAGAAATGGACTGAGGGGAGCCAGGAGGGGACACGAAAAAGGCTTGGCAGGAAGGATTAGGGAACCCAAAGGCATTTTACTCATATGTGAGGAATAAGAGAATGATCAGGGAGAAGGTAGAGCCGGTCAGGGATAGCGTAGGAACTTGTGCATGGAGTCTGAGCAGATAGCAAAAAACTCATTTAGGGCTTCCCCTTCGGTTTTCACCACGGAAAGGGACCTTGTTGTGAATGAGAACTTTGAGGAGCTGGGAGACAGGCTTGAACAGATCACGATTGATGAAGTTGATGTAAGGAGCTCAGAAATGGACTGAGGGGAGCCAGGATGGGGTACGATAAAAGCTTGGCAGGAAGGATTAGGGAGAACCCAAAGGCATTTTACTCATACGTGAGGAATAAGAGAATGATCAGGGAGAAGGTAGAGCCGGTCAGGGATAGTGTAGGGAACATGTGCATGGAGTCTGAGCAGATAGGGGAAGCCCTAAATGAGTTTTTTGCTTTGGTTTTCACCACGGAAAGGGACCTTGTTGTGAATGAGAACTTTGAGGAGACAGGCTTGAACAGATCACGATTGATGAAGTTGATGTGCTGGAAATTTTGCCAAACATTAAGATTGATAAGTCCCCAGGGCCAGACCAGATTTATCCTCGGCTCCTCCTGGAAGCGAGAAAGGAGGTTGCTAAGCCGCTGGTGAAGATCTTTGCTTCCTCACTCTCCACAGGAGTTGAACTGGAGGATTGGAGGGAGGTGAATTTTGTTCCTCTTCTCAAGAAGGGGAATAGGGAAATCCCTGGCAATTACAGACCAGGCAGTCTTACGTCTGTGGTCAGCAAGGTTTTGGAAAGAATTCTGAGGGATAGGATTTAGGACTATTTAGAAAAGCACAGTGTGACTAAAGGCAGTCAGCATGGCTTTGTGAGGGGCAGGTCATGCCTCAAAAATCTTATTGAGTTCATTGAGGAGGTGACGAGACAGGTCGACGAAGGTCAAGCAGTGGATATGGTGTATATGGATTTCAGCAAGGCATTTGATAAGGTTTCCCATCGTAGGCTCATTCATAAAGTCAAGAAGTATGGGATAAGGGGATATTTGGCTGTCTGGATTCAGAATTGGTTGGCTGTTAGAAGGCAGAGAGTGGTTGTAGATGGAAAGTATTCTGCCTGGAGGTCAGTGTTGAGTGGGGTCCCACAGGACTCTGTTCTTGGGCCTCTGCTCTTTGTAGTTTTTCTAAATGACTTGGATGAGGAGGTTGAGGGGTGGGTTAGTATATATGCTGATGACACAAAGGTTGGAGTTGCCGTTGGTAGTATGGAGAGTTATCGCAGGCTGTAATGTGACACAGACAGGATGCAGAGCTAGGCTGAGAAATGGCAGATGGAGTTCAACCTGGATAAATGCAAAGTGATGCATTTTGGAAGGTCGAACGTGAATGCTGAATATAGGATTAAAGACAGGATTCTTGGCAGTGTGGAGGAACAGAGGGATCTGGGTGTTCAAGTATATAGATCCCTCAAAGTTGCCACCGAAGTGGATAGTGTTGTTAAGAAAGCATATGGTGTTTTGGCTTACATTATCAGGGGGATCGAGTTGAAGAGCCGTAAGGTTTTGCTGCAGCTCTACAAAACCCTGGTGAGACAACACTTGGAATATTGTGTCCAGTTCCGGTCGCCCTACTACAGGAAAGATGTGGATGCTTTGGAGAGAGTGCAAAGAAGATTTACCAGAATGCTGCCTGGACTGGAGGGCTTGTCTTTTGAAGTGAGGTTGACTAAGCTTGGACTTTTCTCTCTGGACAGGAGGAGGAAGAGAGGTGACCTGATTGAGGTATACAAAGTAATGAGTGGAATAGATAGTCAATAGCCAGGGACTTATCCTCAGGGCAGGACTGATTGGCACAAGGGGTCATAGTTTTAAGATATTAGGAGGAAGGTATAGAGGAGACGTCAGAGTTAGGTCCTTTACACACAGAGTTGTGAATGCATGGAATGCGTTGCCAGTGGTGGTGGTGGAAGTAGAGTCATTAGGGACATTTAAGCGACTGCTGGATATGATCATGGACAGCAGTGAATTGAGAGTTGCGTAGGTTAGGTAATTTTATTTTAGATTAGGAATAATCCTTGGCACACCATCGTGCGCTGAAGGGGCCTGTTCTGTGCTGTACCTTTCCAAGTTCTATGTTAGCTGTGGTCTAACTAGTGCTTTGGCATAACTTTTATACTCCATTTGCTTTCCCTATTGTCCACTGAACTTGGACATTTGCTTTTTGTGATCCATGGATGAGGGCTCCCAAATTCTTCTGCTCTACTGCTTTCTGCAGCCTTTCTCCACTTAAATAATATTCAGCTCCTCTATACTTCCTGTCAGAGGGGTTAGATCTCTTCAGGAACTCCAAATGAACATCTTTATCTTGACAGCGTTAAGAATGCAGAACTCACTACCACAAGGAGTTGGAGTGAGGTGGACAGTAGAGATATGTTTAAGGGGGAAGCTGGATTAACATTTGAGTGAGAAAGGATTGGAGCATTAAGGGAGGAAAGAGGCTCCTGATATCAAAAATGCTGGTTGAGACAATTGGCCCATCCTCTGAGTTCTATATTTGTTGTCAATCTATCAAATACACACATGAACATCAGTCTTGTCACTCCACCTGGTAGAAATTCACACCTGGCAGAGTCTCAGAATGTCTCATGGTGCTCAGATTGAGAATTTACTCACCCAGTCTTGGCCAAGTCTGTGGAACTTTGTTCTTTACATGGTTTAATGAAATTGTCATGATGTGGAGTCGTTGGTATTGGCCTGTTGGTGCGTCAGAAGTCACGTGCCACCAGGCTACAGTCCGACAGATTTATTTTAATCACAAGCTTTCGGAGCGCTGCTCCATCAGGTGAAGTGGCAAGGGAGCAGTGCTCCAAAAGCTTGTGATTTCAAATAAACCTGTTGGACTATAAGCTGGTGTTGTGTGACTTCTGACAATGAAATTCTGAACAAAGAACAAAATAAAAACACTCTATTGCATTCATATATCAGCTTTTATGTGACAATCTTAGTGGGCATCACTCTCACTGGAGTCAGAGGGCCATGCGTTTATGTCCTATTCCAAAGGTTTGAGCACAGAATCTTCCAGTGACGTTATCAATGCAGTACTGAAGGACTGCTGCACCATAGGAGGTCAGGTCGTTTGGGTGATGTAATAAACTGCGGCCCTGCCTGCTGAATTGGACATAAAAGAAATTATGGTCACCCGTTTGAAGAGGAGTAACAGAGCTCTCGCCTGTGTCCTGGTCAATATCTACTCGTCAATTAACATTACTAAAATAGATGATTCCGTCATTATCACATCACTGTTTGTGAGAGCTTGCCGTGTAAAATTCAACTGCTGCATTTCCTACATTAAAAAGGTAAAGTCACCTTATTCTCAGAGGACCAAGGTTACCATGAAGGACTGAAAATGTGTTGCTGGAAAAGCGCAGCAGGTCAGGCAGCATCCAAGGAGCAGGAGAATTGACGTTTCGGGCATGAGCCCTTCTTCAGGAATGAGGAAAATGTGCCCAGCAGGCTAAGATAAAAAACTTTTCCCATGAAGGACTCTTCTTCTCAGCCAGTGCAGGGATTGAACCCACTCCAATGACATCACTCTACATCACAAACCAGCTGTCCAGCAACTGAGCTGATCAACCACCCCATTTCCTAAATTACAGTGGCAGCTACATACTAAATCCCTTTATTGGCTATATTATAACATCTCACTATAAAATGATAGAAAAGTTACAGCTAAGACAGAGGCCATTTGCCCATAGTATATGTGCTGGCTCTCTCAAGAGCAACTCACCTAGTACCACACTCCAGTCTTTCCCCCATAGCTTTGCACATTTTTCCCGTTCAGATAATGATTAAATTCCCTTTTATATTAGCTATCAGCCTTTTTTTTTTACTTTTGCTGTGAACTTTTTATATTCAACCTGCTTCTCACTTGTATTATCAACCTGCTATCTATCATCTGTTCCTTTTCTGTTTCAGCTTACTCAGTTACATCACCCAAGGAACTCTGGATTGTTTATCCTACCTTTCCCCCTCTGCAGAATATAATCTTGACTGTACTGAAGCTGTCTCCTCTTTAAAGTTAAAAATCACACACATGAGGTTATAGTCCAACAGGTTTATTTGGAAGCACCCGTTGGACTATAACCTGGTGTTGTGTGATTTTTAGCTTTGTCCACCCCAGTCCAACACCAGTTCCTCCACATCCTCTTTAAAGGCTGTTCTTCCATAACTGTTTTGCCTGCCAACCTTCAATTCCAATTTACTTGGGCTAGATCCTTTCCGAACTTACTGAAATTGATTGTCTACTATCTTTACTCTGCCGCTGATACAAATTGAATTGAATTAGCTTTATTATCACAGGCATTCAAATGAGCGCAAACAAAAGTATGTAATGTCACCACTTTGGCGCCATCTTATGTATGGGTACCAAGGTACAGATACTTAAGTGTATTCTGTATTGCAGACTTGAAAGCATAATAAATAAAAGTTCAGCATAAGAATAAATACATTTTTTAAAGAAGTACTCGAATTATTGTCTTTTCACCAAGTGTATGCCAGCACAGAGTCTCCAGACCACCTGGGCCACATAAAACTAATGATAAAACAATCACTGTCCCTAAATGTTGCATCTCCATCTGCAAGTTCCCCTCCAAGCCACTCACAATCAGACTTAGAAATATATTGCCATTCCTCCAGTGTTCCAGTCAAAATCTTGGAATTCCCTCCCAAATAAGCAATGAGAGTCTACCTACAGCACATGGGCTACAACAGTTCAAGAAGGTAGCTCACCACCACCAGCTCAAGGGCAATTAGGATGGGCAATAAATACTGGTCCAGCAGCGATGGCTGCATCCCATAAATGAATTTTATAAAGTCCTTCTTTAATAAAATTGAATGCAACTCATTCCCCAGAACCACACCCACCAATGCTTTTTTATTTTGTCTGAGGACAGATTGATGCAGAACAAAAATGCTTAGGTTTGTTCTTGTGGCCACACATTGTAGCCCACCCATAGACTCCATTTATACTTCTTGTTGCCATGGAAAGGCTGCCAACATCATCAAAGACCCCTCTCAGCTGGTAATGCTTTCTTCCAAACTCTTCTGTCAGGCAGAAAATATAGAAGCTTGAATAGATTTACCAATAAGTTCAAGGACAGTTCCTGATGTTATCAGACTGCTGAATGGGCCTAACTTCAAATAATGTTAATCTTGGTAATGTCAATCTTGCCTTTGCACATCTCCTGTGCAGTCGTAACCTCGTATACCTCACTTTGTCTTAGCAACCTATGATCTGTATGATTTATTTTGCTATGATCTGCCTGTACTACTCACAAAACAAAACTTTTCACTGTACTTAGATATGTGACTACAATAAATCAAATCAAAATCAAAGATAGCCTCCAACCAGATTGCACATTATTTTTAATCAAACTGTTTGGACATGTAGTGACACTCCTGCAGGGCAGGTTGGACTTGCATACGGATATTCATGGAGGGGTCACAAGAACCCTTAGCCACTTCTTTCTACGCTTTGGACAAAAGCCACCTCCATCTATATTTAGATGATTAAAAACACCAGTATCTCTGGGCTATAAGTTTCTGAACCAATTCAATCTTCTACTATATTAAAACCAAGAACTGCAGATGCTGAAGATCTGCAACAACAGATATTACTGAAGAAACTCAGCTGGCCTGGCCACATCAATGGAGAGAAAGCAGAGTTAACATTTGGAGTCCAGTGTTCTGAAGAACACTTATTGGACTCGAAATGTTAACTCGGTTTCTCTCTACACAAAGATGCCAGCCCTGCTGAGCTTCTCCAGCAATTTCTCATTTGCTTCAATCTTCTACTACCTCAAGGCCATGAAAAGTGCTGTACAAATGTAATAAATTTCTCAGGGAGGTGCCAAAGTAATTACAGCTAATGACCATCACTGCTCTGACAGATAAGAAAGGTTTGAATGGATGGCAGAGACTGATTGCATTGCATTTGGTTACTACAGTGTTTCTGAATTAGTCACTGCAAACTCTGCACAAAGAGGAAAAGCAACTTTGAGAGATAATTACCAGGAGGCAGCTGTTTTGCACAGTTCACTGGGCACTCTTTGACAGTTTTAGTTCTGCTGCTGTCCTTCTTCAGCCTTTTGCAGTCAGCCTGGGTTGTTGACCCTTTCCTTTTGACCATGCTCGAGCCTGCTCTGTAACTTTAGATGGGGCAGAGTCAACCTCAGACGTTCTCCGGCGGCTGTTATAAAACAAAATTTATATAACAGCAGCTTCCCCCGGAAGGCGAGGGTCAGAGGGAAGGGAGGGGGATGGATGTCTCTGCTGCTGTGCACTGATCCCACACACCTTCCCGCCGCAGCGCGCGTGCGCCGCCGCCCAGCTCCCTCTTCTCCTCCCCGCCGCAGCGCGCGTGCGCCGCCGCCCAGCTCCCTCATCTCCTCCCCGCCGCTAGGGGTCGCGGCAGCGGGAGGACTGAATCTCCCGAGCGACCGCCACCAGCAGCCCCAGCCCCACCCCCCCCCTCCGCCTCAATTCGCATGCGCAGGGCACTGTCACCCGGATGCAAACCATGGCGGAGGAGGGAGATCAGGTAAAAGAAAAACCCGGGATAGATAGAGCGAGAGAAAAAAAAGAAAATGAAATGAAAGGAATAAAGGGAGCGGTAGGGAGGAGAAAAGAAAGGAATAGAGGGAGGGAGAGTGGGGAAGGAAAGGGGGGAGAGAGAGAATGGGG
>NC_057727.1:1756393-1825936 GCF_004010195.1 Chiloscyllium plagiosum
GAGGGGAGGGATTAGCAACAAATAGAGGAGCATGGGGGTAGGTGAGATGGAGGAGGCAAAGGCACTCAGGAGGTGGACTGGGGGTGGGGTGAGAGTGGGCGTGATACAGGGATTGTGGGCAACAGAATGTAGGAGAGCGTGGGAAAGGGAGTCAGATTTGCCTGTCCTCGGATGCTGCCTGAATTGCTGTGCTCTTCCAGCACCACTGATCCAGAGTATGAGTCCTGTCCAGGCTCTGTGATGGGAGTCGGTGAAAAAGAGAGGGGGAATAATGCAGTTTGTATAGTTAGAGTCAGAGGTGTACAGAACGGAAACAGATCCTTCGGTCAAACCTGTCCATGCCGACCGGATATCCCAACCCAATCTAGTCCCACCTGCCAGCACCCGGCCCATATCCCTCCAAATCCTTCCTATTCATATACCCATCCAAATGCCTCTTAAATGTTGCAAATGTACCAGCCTCCACCACATCCTGTGGTAGCTCATTCAATACATGTACCACCCTCTGCGTGAAAAAGTTGCCCCTTAGGTCTCTTTTATATCTTTCCCCTCTCACCCTAAACCTATGCCCTCTAGTTCTGGACTTCCCAACCCTAGGGAAAAGACTTTGCCTGTTTATCCTATCCATGGAGTTTAATTCAGATAAATGTGAAGTGCTGCATTTTGGGAAAGCAAATCTTAGCAGGACTTATACACTTAATGGTAAGGTCCTCATAATTTTGTTAACCTCTATAAGGTCACTCCTCAGCCTCCGACGCTCCAGGGAAAACAGCCCCAGCCTGTTCAGCCTCTCCCTGTAGCTCAAATCCTCCAACCCTGGCAACATTCTTGTAAATCTTTTCTGGACCCTTTCAAGTTTCACAACACCTTTCCGATAAGAAGCAGACCAGAATTACACGCAATATTCCAATAGTGGCCGAACCAATGTCCCGTACAGTCGCAACATGACCTCCCAACTCCTGTACTCAATACTCTGACCAATAAAGGAAAGCATACCAAATGTCTTCTTCACTATCCTATCTACCTGCGACTCCACTTTCAAGGACCTATGAGCCTGCACTCCAAGGTCTCTTTATTCAGCAACACTCCCCAGGACCTTACCATTAAGTGTTTAAGTCCTGCTAAGATTTGCTTTCCCAAAATGCAGCACCTCACATTTATCTGAATTAAACTCCATCTGCCACTTCTCAGCCCATTGGCCAAACTGGTCCAGATCCTGTTGTAATCTGTGGTAACCCTCTTTGATGTCCACTACACCTCCAATTTTGGTGTCATCTGCAACCTTGCTATCTGTACCTCTTATGCTCGCATCCAAATCATTTGTGTAAATGACAAAAAGTAGAGGACCCAGCACTGATCCTTGTGTCACTCCACTGGTCACAGACCTCCAGTCTGAAAAACAACCCTCTACCTTTGAGCCAGTTCTGTATCCAAATGGCTCGTTCTCCCTGTATTCCATGACATCTAACCTTGCTAATCAGTCTCTCATGGGGAACCTTGTCGAACGCCTTACTGAAGTCCATATAGATCACATCTACTGCTCTGCCCTCATCAATCTTCTTTGTTACTTCTTCAAAAAACTCAATCAAGTTTGTGAGACATGATTTCCCACGTACAAAGCCATGTTGACTATCCCTGATCAGCCCTTGCCTTTCCAAATACACGTACATCCTGTCCCTCAGGATTCCCTCCAACAACGTACCCACCACCGACGTGAGGCTCACTGGTCTATAGTTCCCTGGCTTGTCTTTACCGCCCTTCTTAAACAGTGGCACCACGTTTGCCAACCTCCAGTCTTCCGGCACCTCACCTGTGACTATTGATGATACAAATATCTCAGTAAGAGGCCCAGCAATCACTTCTCTAGCTTCCCACAGAGTTCTTGGGTGCACCTGATCAGGTCCTGGGGATTTATCCACCTTTAACCGTTTCAAGACATCCAGCATTTCCTCTTCTGTGATCTGGACATTTTGCAAGATGTCACCATCTATTTCCCTATAGTCTATATCTTCCATATCCTTTTCCACAGTAAATACTGATGCAAAATATTCATTTAGTATCTCCCCCATTTTCTGTGGCTCTGGGTAGTGTTCTCTGGTGATGAGACAGTTGCATGCAGGGCACTGAGCAATTTGATAGAGCTGTGGACAATCAGGTTCCTGGGTTCAAATGGATGCTTGATTGTGAAAGGGTTCCATTAGATTGGATAATAGCAAATATAACTTCTCTATCTAAGAAGGGAGGGAGACAGGAAACTCAGCTTAGTGGTTATAACTGAGCATTTCGAACAGCTCAAGATAATTGGAAAGAGTAAGCATGACCTTCTGAAAGAGAAGTCACATTGACAAGTTTATTGAAGTTTTTGGGAATGAAGGGGCGCTCTCTGATGTACTGGACTTGAATACCCAGAAGATATTTTGACAAGGTTTCATGGAAAAGTTTATTGTGTAAAGTAGGAGATCATGGTGTAAATTATAACATACTAGCGCAAAGAAAGTTGGCTGGAAGAAAAAAGAGTTTGCAGATATCTTAATCAACCTGCTCACAATGTTATGACATGATGCAATAAAACCTAGACAGTATCCAGGCTTGGACTGAAAAGTGGCACATTTGCACAATACAACCTCCACCCACGAGGCTTCCAGCTCTACTCCTGATAAAAGTCTTCGGCCTAAAATGTCGGTTCTCCTCCTTGGATGCTGCCTTACCTGCTGTGCTTTTCCAGCAATGCCAGGCTATGCCATCTCCTATAACAGAGAAACTAAGCAATGCATCCGGTGGCGTTGCCATTGCTGAATCCCCTACTCTCAACATGCTGGGGTTACCATTGACCAGAAACTCAACTGGATTTGCCAAATAAGTTCAGTTGTGGCACACGGCACTGTCCCTATCTCTGCCTCTGGGTTCAAGTCCTACCTGCTCCTGGGGTATGTAATACTATCTCGGGTTGATTAGAAAATATATACAAATACTGTGGCTACAAGATAGGTCAGAGTCTAGGAACACAGCAGTGAGTAACTGTCCTAACTCCTCAAAACCTGTCCACCGTCTACAAGGCAAAAGGCAGGAGTGTAATGGAATTCTCCCCACTTGCCTGGATGAGTGCAGCTCCAACAACATGCAAAAAGCTTGACACCATCCAGGACAAAGCCAGCCTGCTTGATTGGCACCACATCCACAAATGTCCATTCAATCCACCACTGACACAGCAATGTGTACCATCTGCAAGATAGACTGCAAGTATTCATCGAAGATCCTCAGACATAATCTTGCAAACCCACGACCTCTTCACAGCTGGAAGGACAAAGGCAGCAGATACATGGGGACATCACCATCTGCAAGTTCACCTCCAAGCCACTGATTGGAAGAATATTGTTATTCCTTCAGTGTCACTGAGTCAAAATCCTAGAACTTCCATCCCTGACGGTATTGTGGGTGCACCTACAGCAGATGGACTGCAGTGATTTAAGAAGGCAGCTCACCTTCACCACCTCAAAGGAAACCTGGTGCAGGCAATAAATGCTGGCTCAGCCAGTAATGCCCAGATCCAACTGGTAAATTTAGAAAGAATCTCTGGAGCAGGTGAGATGTGGATCTGGTCCTTTTGGTCCACAATAAAAGACATTACCACATTGTGATAAGAACCCTTCAAAAGTTTAGAAAAATGGGTCTTGTTTGGGAGGATGAGATAATGAGTAGTGTCCCACTGGAATCTATGGGACCACAACATTTTATAATTTAAATCAGTGACTTTGATGTGTGGATTGACCTTATGGTAACTATATTTGCAGATGACACAAAGATTGGTAGGAAAACTCTTTCCAATACTGCATGTAATATCTTAGATTAGATTAGATTCCCTACGGTGTGGGAACAGGTCCTTTGGCCCAACCAGTCCACACCGACCCTCCGAAGAGTAACCCACCCAGACCCATTTCCCGCTGACTAGTGCACCTAACACTATGGGCAATTTAACACGACCAATTCACCTGACCTGTACATCTTATTAGTGCCTGTTCATTTTAGCAAGATTATGTTTTTATATTCCATTCCCTTTGAAATAAAGGCCAGCAATCTATTAGTTTTCCTAATGAGCTGCTACGCTTGGATGTTTGATCTTTGTGATTTGTGCTTCTGAGAGTTGAGAGATTTTGGAATTTGCTGACAGAGGAAATGTTGGACATGGTATCATTGAATATTTTTAATTGGTTCGTAGATAATATTCCTGCCAGGCAGGAGAGTCAAAGTTTATTGGAAGCAAATGTGAATGTGGAAACAGATCATCTATGACGTTATTGAATGATGAAGCAGGCTTGAAGGGATGTGGGCTTCACTGGCTGGGCCAGCATTTGATTGCCCATCCCTTGCTTTTGAGAAGATAGCGATACGTTTGGAAGGTACTTTTGAATGAATCTTAGTGAATTTTTGCAGTGCATCTTCTAGATAGTACATATTGCAGCTCCTGAAATAGTGACAAAAAGCTTCTGCGAGAGAATGTGAAACATAAATATGAATGAGAATGACTGAAGGTTCAAAAGGGAGGACAACCTTTCTGCAATCAGGCAGTGTTGTTGAATTCTTGGGGGAAAGAAAATGAAAACTGTAGCTGAGGATGAACTACAACATGTTGAGACTTGTGAAATGGTGGTCATATGGGCAGAATACAGCTGAAAGACCTGAAGATAAGGAGTTGTTTAATGGGCTGACATGCAAGACAGTATCTCCAGAATGAAAAAAACAACAACACAGGAACAGACCCTTTGGCCTACCAAGACTGTGCAAACACATGATAGAACATGTGGAAGGAGGAACAGGAATGCAGAGTACTGGGTGAATGGTAGTGGAGATGAGCAGAGAGATCTCTGTGTCCATGTACATAGATCCCTCAAAGCCGCCACCCAGGTTGACAGGGTTGTGACGAAGGCATATGGTGTGTTAGCGTTTATTAGTAGAGGGATCGAGTTTTTACATTTAAAATTTTAAGCTGAGTCTCCTTGTGCTAGCCATCACGATTTGAGGAAGAAGGATCTCACTGTCAACCCTATCTAACCCTCTGATTATCTTGTATGTCTTGCTTAAGTCACTGCTTAACTTTCTTCTCTCTAACAAAAACAGTCTCAAGTCCCTCAGCCTTTCCTCATAAGACCTTCCCTCCATATCAGGCAACATCCAGGTAAATCTCCTGTGCACCCTTTCCACATCCTTCCTATAATACAGAACTGTATGCAATACACCAAGTGTGGCCGTACCAGAGTTTTGTACAGTTGCAGCATGACCTCGTGGCTCAGAAACTCAATCCTTCTACCAATAAAATCTAATACACTGTAAGCTGCCTTAACAATGCTATCAATGTAGGTGGCAGCTTTCAGGGATCTATGCATGTGGACACATATCTCTCTGCTCATCTACACTACCAAGAATCTTACCATTAGCCCAGAACTCTGCATTCCTGTTGCTCCTTCCAAAGTGAATCACTTTTCTGCATTAAACTCCATTTGCCCCATATCAGCCCAGCTCTGCAGTTTATTTATGTCCCTCTGTAACCTGCAACATCCTTCTGCACTGTCCACAATTACACTGTTTACAACGTTATTCTCATCCGCAAGTTTACTAACCAATCCTTCTATGCCCTCATCCAGGTCATTTACAAAATGACCAATAGCAGTGGCTCCAAAACAGATCCTTGCAGTACACCACTAGTAACTGAACTCCAGAATGAACATTCCCATCAACCACCACTCTGTCTTCTTTCAGCTAACCATTTTCTGATCCAAACCACTAAATCACCCTCAATCCCATGCCGCTGTGTTTTCTGTAAGTGCATACTGGGGGGAACCTTATCGGACCTCTTGCTGAGATATTTGTATCATTGATAGTCACAGGCGAGGTGCCAGAAGACTGGAGGTTGGCTAACGTGATGCCACTGTTTAAGAATGGTGGTAAGGACAAGCCAGGAAACTATAGACCAGTGAGCCTGACCTTGGTGGTGGGCAAGTTGTTGGAAGGAATCCTGAGGGATGGGATGTACATGTATTTGGAAAGGCAAGGATTGAGTAGGGATAGTCAGCATGGCTTTGTGGGTGGGAAATCATGTCTCACAAACTTGATTGAGTTTTTTGAGGAAGTAACAGAGGATTGATGAGGGCAGAGCAGTAGATGTGATCTATATGGACTTCAGTAAGGCGTTCAACAAGGTTCCCCATGGGAGACTATTGAGAAAGGTTAGATCTCATGGAATACAGGGAGAACTAGCCATTTGGATACAGAAATAGCTCAAAGGTAGAAGACGGAGGGTTGTTTTTCAGACTGGAGGCCTGTGACCAGTGGAGTGCCGCAAGGATCGGTGCTGGGTCTTCTATTTTTTGTCATTTACATAAATGATTTGGATGCGAGCATAAGAGGTACAGTTAGTAAATTTGCAGTTGACACCAAAATTGGAAGTGTAGTGGACATCGAAGAGGGTTACCTCAGATTACAACAGGATCTTGACCAGATGGGTCAATGGGCTGAGAAGTGACAGATGGAGTTTAATTCAGATAAATGCGAGGTGCTGCATTTTGGGAAAGCAAATCTTATCAGGACTTATACACTTAATGGTAAGGTCCTGGGGAGTGTTGCTGAACAAAGAGACCTTGGAGTGCAGGTTCATAGGTCCTTGAAAGTGGAGTCGCAGGTAGATAGGATAGTGAAGAAGGCGTTTGGTATGCTTTCCTTTATTGGTCAGAGTATTGAGTACAGGAGTTGGGAGGTCATGTTGTGGCTGTACAGGACATTGGTTAGGCCACTGTTGGAAGATTGCGTGCAATTCTGATCATCTTCCTATCGGAAAGATGTTGTGAAACTTAAAAGGGTTCAGAAAAGATTTACAAGAATGTTGCCAGGGTTGGAGGATTTGAGCTGTAGGGAGAGGCTGAACAGGCTGGGGCTGTTTTCCCTGGAGCATCGGAGGCTGAGGGGTGACCTTATAGAGGTTTACAAAATTGAGGGGCATGGATAGGGTAAATAGGCAAAGTCTTTTCCCTGGAGTCGGGGAGTCCAGAACTAGAGGATATAGGTTTAGGGTGAGAGGGGAAAGATATAAAAGAGACCTAAGGGGCAACATTTTCACACACCTCTGCTATCTCTTCGGTCTCCACGCACAACTTCCCACTACTGTCCTTGATTGGTCCTACTCTTGCTCTAGTCATTATTTATCCCTGATATACCTATGGAAGGCCTTAAGGTTTTCCTTGATCCTATCTGCTAACGCCTTCTCATGTCCCCTCCTGGCTCTTCTTAGCTCTCTCCTTGTGTCTTTCCTGGCTAACTTGTAACACTCAAGTGCCCTAACTGAGCCTTCACATCTCATCCTTACATTAGCCTCCTTCTTCCTGTTGACAAGAGATTCATCTTCTTTAGTAAGCCATGGTTTCCTCACTTGACCACTTCCTCCCTGATGCCCTTCTAAACTGAAAACGTCTTGCCTCTTTGTGGTTCATATTCCTCTATTCCCTAACTATTCGTGTATCTGTCAAGATGCCTCTTAAACATAAATCTGTTATAGTCTTCTCTTGTCTATCCATGCCAGTGTATAACCTCTGCATGTTTTCTCCCACCATTTATCATTGTACCTCTATGTCATTTCATTGCTTTCTCCCATATGCTTATCTAATGTCCACTTAAATACATCCACATTAAGCACTGCATGTGGAAGAACATTCCACATTGTCGCCATTCTCTGGATAAAGGTGTTTCTCCTTAATTTTCTGTTCAATTTCTGAGTGACTACCTATACAATATGAGTTGTTATTTTGGTCTTCCACTAGTGGAAATATTTTGTCTACTTCTACCCTCCCATGGAAACATAGAAAATAGGAGCAGGAGTGGGCCATTCAGTCTCTTGACTCTGCACTGCCATTCAAAATGATCATGGCTGATCATCCAACTCAGTGCTCTTTCCCACTGTCTCCCCTTGCCATTTGAGCTCTTAGCTCCTTCTTGAAATCTTAGAATGTTTAAGCTTTGACTGATTCTGTGATAGCATATTCCACAGGCTCAGCATTCTCTGGGTTGAGAAACCATTCCTCATCTCAGTCCTAAACGGCATACCTATATCCTTCAACTGTGACCCATGGCTCTGGACTCCCCATCAAGTGTATCCTTCCTGTACCTACCCAACCTACTGCTCGAATGGTCTCCTATCCTGTAATGTATGATTGCATAATGTGTTTCTGTTCCCCAAATTGTCTGTGCTGTCTCACAGCTTACCTATGTTCCTTGTTATTCCCTCTCCAATCTCAAACAGGGGAGATGAAATCATTGTATGATTTCAAGCAGTTGGGATAAAGGGATCAAAGGATATGGTGGAAAAGCAGGAATAGACTTGGATGAGTTGGATGATCAGCCATGATTATATTGAATAGCAGCGCAGACTCCAAGGGCTGAATGGCCTCCTCTTATTTTCTGGTTTTCTCTGTTATGCTGGCTGTCTGTAATGACTTGTCCTCTTTATCCCATTTCTCCATAAATCTGTCCAGATTTTCTCATGGATTCTTATTTGAGTATCAGCATGTCCTAACATTGCCCTGCACAAAAATAAACTTTGCCTTGTTTTAGTAAGTTTATCTCCTTCAGTGATTAACACACCAACCAGTGGAAATAACTTTCCCTTCATCATCATTTGTCAAAGCTCAAGCACATGAATTCTGTGAATATCAGGCAGCAGCTGAAACAGATAGAAAACTGGAGATGAGACCACAGCCAGATCAGTCATGTTCTTCCTGATGCAGACTTGAAGGGTAGAATGGTATACTTATCCTAAAGCCTCTGTTTCTTTCACACGTCATACTTCAA
Organism: Chiloscyllium plagiosum; assembly: GCF_004010195.1. NCBI lineage: Eukaryota > Metazoa > Chordata > Chondrichthyes > Orectolobiformes > Hemiscylliidae > Chiloscyllium > Chiloscyllium plagiosum. The sequence continues at coordinate 1,765,226 of NC_057727.1, forward strand.
TTTGACTATTGCTGTTTTCTAACAAACCTGCTCAGGCAGGTTATTACATGCCTCAGCAGCAGGTGAGACTTGAAGCTTGGGTTCCTGGATCAGAGAAGAGGACAGGACTGTAAGAAGTAGAAATAGGAGTAGGCCATTTAGCTCCTTGAGCCTGCTCCACCATTCAGTAGGATCATGGCTGATCTGACATTTCTGCTTTTCTCCATAATTTTTAATTCCTCTACTGCTGGACCACTGTCACTGCACCACAAGATCCCTTGTTTTGACATTTTTTAATGCACATCATTTATTGACTACTGCAGTTTTGTTTTGGTGAAAATCAGCCTGAACAGAGATATTATTCACTTCTGAAGCAGGTGGGACTTCACTCTGGATCTCCAGGCTCAGAAGCAGTGACACTATCACTGTGATAGAAGGGTCGCCTGACTATTCAGTCTTACTACCCTGAAGTGATCTTGTACACAGTTTAGCAGGTGTTTTCCCACCGCTAATTCATCCATGGTATTTTTCATCCCATGTTTCCAGTTAATCAAATTATGTGCCATGCCTGCAGACTACCAAAGATGAAGGGGAAGGGACTAAACAAAATGGAGTTGAAAGGAGAAGATAAGTATTTCATACCTGACAGCCAACCTTTCACTTAAAGCATCAAGAGTATTGGTGGCAATGCATGCTCCCTCACCAAGGACATCCAGGCACAATGCAAACATGGAAGAGGGGCGAACATGATCCCCTCCACTGCCACGACTCATCCTTATGGATATTTTCTAATCAATAGATGTTGTTGCACCGGAGCAGGTGGGGCTCAAACCTGGGCCTCCTGCCTTAGAAGTAGAAACACTACTCTGTCTTACTTTTTATTTCTTTTTATTATCTGTAAGTGATACCCCACACAATTGGCAGCTTTTTTCCCCACCACCAAATCACCTGTGGTATTTTTCATCTATTATCTTTATTTTATATGTTCAAATAAAATGTATTCTTCCATTGGAAAAACACATCAAAGTTGTGTGTTGAATAGATGCATCTGATATGTCCATACTTGAAAACAGGGCAACATGCAGATTCTCAATCTGTCTTTTTCAATAGCAATCATTTCAGAATAGTGTCTTTGTTAGCTTCAGCAACTGTTTTGCAATGAGCTCAAACTGCTCTCATTTCTGTTTTTCTTCAGCCTCAGTTCTGCTCCCCTATTCAGCAATAGGCTTTAGATAATTGTTTCACAGCTTAATGATAGAGATGCCAACCAGCAATGCTGCGTAGCTAGTCACCTTGCTGAAAGGTGAGATCCACACTGGAGGCAAGTGTCAGCAAGTCCTCACTGGGACACAGCTTTTTTTTAATGTTTAGAAGTAATGTTACACACAATTATTTTCCCCATGACCAAATCAGCCATGGTTTTTTTAATCTATTGACCACCACCAATAATTCACCCATGTTTTCCCATCAGTTAATTTATATGCAAAGCTGAAAAGGGCAAGGAAGGCAGCTCTTATTTGTTCTAATCAACCTGTTCAGCGATGTTATTACGCACCTCTGGAGCAGTTGAGACCTGAACCTGGATCTCCTGGCAAAGAGGGAGAGACACTACCACTGCACCACAAGAGCTCTTGATTTGATGTGCTTTTTCCTTTTATTTTCTTTTTGTATCCTGAAGTTTTCTTCCCAAAACCAAATCACACTTGTTTTTTCCATCTATTAAACACCACCAGTAAATCACCCGTGTATTCTAATTGATTAATTTACATGCATAGCCTCATTAAGGGCATTGATTTGACTTGTCAGTCACTCTTCAAATGCAGTACAGGTGACTTCAATAATTAAACATTTCAGGTGGCACCTGGCCTAGGCACTGCATTGTGTGACTGACCTCAGAACGTTTTAGTTGACATTGTAACTGCAGTGATATCAGTTACCACATTACTATTCATTCCAGCAAGCTGGGTAAGAGGTCACTGCTGGATATGATACTTCCTGAGTGAGAATGACATTGGCTGCTTTGAATGTCACAACACCACATCAGTTGAAATAACTCGAGGAGATCTGTAAGTGGGTTTGAGAGAGTGAATATCCTGGTAGTGTGTGCACACATATTTCATTCAGCTTTGCCTCTTGGTGTGTTGCTGTAGATTAAAATGTTATACCAGCAAGTGGAGCTTCGATAAACACCCAGGAGACTGTAACCAAGATATCACAGAATTTCTGTGTATTCATTTAGTTCATTTAGGTAGCACTTTGTCACATGCCAATAAAGTCTTGGCATTAAAAGCTCTTATGCGAATGGATCTGGTAGCAGTCTATTAACAGGCGTGGGAAGATAAACCATTCAATTTGTATCTGTAAAATTCTTGCCCCACCAGAGTATGTCAGTTGTATATGGGGAATTTTCCAGACAAACAATGCAGCTTGCAGAGTGTTTCACTTGGTATATTTTTTAATAAAGAGTGGGTTAGCAGAGCTATGTTTTGGATGTAGGTTTGCTCACTGAGCTAGAAGGTTTGTTTTCAGACATTTCGTCACCGTACTAGGTACTAGGAATCTTGATGGCTAGTTACCAGGATACATGAACATGAACATCAACTAGCCATAAAAAGACATGACCCACTTTCACTACCTTACATATGAGGAAGGACACCACTTCGACTGGGACAACACATCCATCCTTGGACAAGCCAAACAGAGACATGCACGAGAATTCCTAGAAGCATGGCATTCCAACCGGAACTCTATTAACAAACACATTGACTTGGATCCCATTTACCACCCCCTGAGAAAAAGAACAGGAAATGATATCACCACAGGAAATGACATCACCAACCCAAGGAAACCCAACACACACATAAAAAGCAGGCCATAACACCAGTGCTTCATCTGGAGGCTCACTGAAGATGTTATCTTGTAGGATGACGAAACGTCTGAAAACGAACTTTCCAGCTCAGCGAGAAAACCTACATCCAGAACCTCAACCTGAGCTACAAATCTTCTGAAAACGTGCTAAGAGCTATGTTTTCCTAAAGTGTAGTCAGCACATCATGCATCCTGCCAATATGGGTGATGTATTATATTCTGAACAGCAGAAAAGCCAGTCACATGGACTGATATCAAACTGATTTTTCTCCTGCCTAGCTCTCTCACCCACTCCCCAGTACTGTCTCTTAAAGATGCTGTGATTTGAGTTAGAATTACTGGCAGTCTCATCAAGCTGTCTCAACTCCATTTTTTCAATTGTAAACCTTCTACTCAGTAGGCATTTTATGGTTCACGGAAGGCATGTGTTGGTGATAGGAATGGAGTCACATCCAAGACTGACCCAACTCTGGTTAAATATTCAGTACAGACTTGCCTGCAGGAATTGTGATTCCAAAGAAGAGTTATATTGGACTCAAACCAGCTGAGTTTCTCCAGACATTTTTTTTATTTCAGGGGTCACTTGTTAGGAATTGGAGACCTGATTGAATCCCCTTTTGTTTTCCTTCTTTCTTGGCATTGTCCCCAGTGCAGAACAGGTTCCTGTTGTCCTTGCTGGTTACCAATTTGCATTTATTTAAACTTGCTTTCCTTGTCTCACTTGGTTTTGGATTGAACAGTGCATCAAGCCTCAGAGCTATCAGAAGGAATCCTTTTAACAGGGCAGAGGAAACTTTAAACATGTTATTTGTTTTAATTTATGAAATGAAATCCCAGATAAATTCTAAAATAATTTAAGTGAATCCAAACTTTAATACTTAAATTTTTGTCTGATGGACTAATTAAGGGGAGGCAATGGCCCAGTGGTATGATCACTGGACTATTAATCCAGAGACCTTGGTGATGTCCTGAGGACCCAGGTTTGAATCCTGCCATGTCAGATGTGAAATTTGATTTTAAAACAAAAATCTGGAATTAAGATTCTAATCCATTGTCGATTTTTGGAAAACCCCATCTGGTTCACTAATGTTCTTTAGGGAAGGAAACTGCCATCCTTACCTGGTCTGACTCCAGACCCGACAGCAATGTGGTTGACTCTTAGACTGCTTTCTGGGCATTTAGGGATGGGAAATAAATGCTGGCCCAGCCAATGATGCCCTTATCCCAGGAATGAATAAAAAAAATGCTGCTTTGATCATTTAAATGCATATTAATTCTCAGCCAGGCCCTTTAGGCTCCTTTGAGCAGAACTTGTTTCCTCGTTATATTATAATTAGATTAAATTGGACACAAATGAAATGGACTAATCTCACTTTTTCAAACATCCAATATAATTTTTTGTTTGTTTTCCTGCAGAGTTTGTATGCCATCTGCATTCTGCAGTAAATATTTTTTTTCCAGTGAATACAGTGGTTCACCGGGCTTGATCACAAGTTGCTGAGATATGAGTGTTGTTATTCAGCAGACTGGTATTGACAGTGTTGCTTGGAAGCCATATGGTTCTCACCTGTTTCCCTTCGTGATAATTCATCTTGTGATTGCTGATTCCGTCTCTATGTCACTCAAACCCTCCAATAGTTCAATACAGAAACACTTGTTCCACATCCAACCTTAGATGAATCACTATGTTGTTTAGTTAAATTTTGGAAATAACAAACACCTCTTCATCATCCCTGCTATAATCTGTGTGCTCAGGTTGTCGATTCTGTCCCCACCCCAGCCATTGTCTACACTGAATCTGTGTGTTTGAAGCCTTGTCTTCTTTGTTCCCATGGTCAACTTTAAAACTCTGTGCACTCTCCCACCACCCTATCATCCTCTCACCTCCTTGCAGATTCCTACCCATCTCCCGGCAGCTGATAAAATAACTTCCATCCTCCTCAAGGCTAAACTATTTCTGTGGTCCCCTTGTCAGGTGCACATCCTACACAAATTTCACTTGATGCAAAACTCTTGACTCTAGCACTGAGGCTAGCATCCATTGTCTTCTGCCTTGTGACCACATCGGTTCCAGTCCACCAATATTTCTAGAATAGATTTTACACTACAATTTCTTACCCTCCCTAGGCGCCTCTGTTTAATTTCTTTCTTGAAGCTTAGCTGTTTAATCAAGTCATCTTTTCTAATCTCTCCTGCTTTAATTATGCATTTCTGAAGTGGCTTCAAATATTTTTGCATTCATTCTAACAAATAACAACAACTTGCTGTTAAATTGATCGCCCTTGGTGTTTTAACTTGTACACTAACATTCCAAGTTTAATATTCTCTATTGAGAAAGAACCCTGAACTGAGAGATTCACCTGCTTTAAAGTCCAGTGCTGCCCTTGTACACACTTGGTCACCATGCCTTGGGACTGAGATATCTAAACTTGAGTAATTTGGATGTATCCCTAGGGGGAGATGAGCTTTCACTGAAAAATAAACAATTATAAGTTTCTGAGCTGCCATAGATTTTCCAGTAGTTTAACTGGTCATCCTTTAAACATGATGTTTGTGCATGTTGTATAAGTTGACTGATCAGAATCAACAGTCTAACCCACAGATATCACAAAAAATGTCTTGAGAAACAGTTGCTTAAAGCTGTGTGTTTCTAAAATCTGAAGCCATTTTAACTTACAGCCTTCACTAACAATAAGCCTTTTTTTGTGAGGCAATGTTAGACTTGGCTACCAAGAGAGACACGGGGAAGGTGAGGACTCTCTACTTCAGCCCTGCATCCCAATGAGAATGTTGCAATTTCCCCAATTCTAAACTGTTCCACTTCTCTGATTTCAATTGCTCCACCATTAGCGAGTGTTTTTTTTGACTACCTGGATCCCAAACTGGGAGTTTTCTCCCTGAGTCTCTGCCTCTTATCTACCTCTAAAACGTTTATTAAAATGTACATCTTTGTTTTACTGGTAATACACCAAATTTTCCTTCATCACTACTCTTCATGATCAAACAGCAAGTAGGCTTATCGGCAAGCTTTTAGACACTTGCTTTAGTATCTTATTATATACTTTGTGTCAATTGTGTTTGCTTCCACAAAGTGCATGAATATATTACAGTGTTAAAGGTGCTGAATAAGTATATGTTATTCTTTTGTGCATCACAACAAATTCCTAGCCTTGTAAAACAGTGCAATATCTGACTTCTCTGCACAGTCATTTGCTGGCATCCCTGTGACAGCACTGTGCTAAAATATATTTCTTCAAATGTTTCTCTTGTGTTAAGATTCTGTTTTCCTCTCCTTTGTTAGCCACAGACAACCAACACAGTTGAGGAGCCTCTTGACCTGATCCGACTCAGTTTGGATGAGAGAATTTACGTGAAAATGAGAAACGACAGAGAACTTCGGGGGAGATTACACGTGGGTAACTGCTTAGATAATTTCAGTGCCATATTCTTAGTCATTAGAATCGTAGAACTATGGAGGCTTATGGTAGCTCTTTGAAAGAGTTATCCAGTTAGTCCCAATCAGTTCTTTCTCCCATAACCTTGCAACCCCTTACCTTCTCAAGTAACTATCTAATTCCTTTTAAAAGTTACTATTTATCCTTTAAAGCAATACATTCTAGTTCTAATGCATTAAAAAGAATCCCCATATCTCCCACCTGACTTTCTTGGAAATTATTATAAACGGGTGCCCTCTGGTTACAGACTGTCCATAATTTTTTAACACAGCTGTTATCTTCCATTAGCTGCTCTAGGGAGATAATCCCATCTTCTCCAATATGTCTGGATTGGTGAAGTCCCTCATCACTGGTTTCATTCTTGTCAATCTCCTTTGCCTGCTGGATATTTAAGATCTCTGACTCCACGTAAACACTGAACAATAATGGCAACTCCAGACTGTCACCAGCTGGTGCACACCGTCTCAAGGGATAATCAGATACTGGGATTACAGTGGAAGGTTGAGCAGGGTCTACCTGGCACATTGACCTTGCAATTTCAAATGGTGAAGGCTTGCTTTGCATTCCAGGCATTTATTTGCTTTATATTTAGATCTACATCCTCTTTCTGATCAGGGAAATGTAAAACACTGCTGCATTTGATATAAGACAGGGTTAAACTACCAGGATGCCAGTCCTGTTCACTGTTTCACAAACAGGAATCTTTACACTTTATCTTCTGACTCATCCATGGGGTGTGGGCATGCTATCTAGGACAGCATTTATTACCTATTCCAGCTGTCTTTGAGAAGGTGCTGGTGAGCTGCCTTGAACTGCTGCTTTCCATTTTCTGTAGGGATGCCCGCAATTCACCAGAGAGAGAGTTCAAGGATTTCGAAAGCACTGAGGGAGTATCTTTCCATGTCAGGATGGTGTGCGGATGGTGTTAGAGGGGAACCTGCAGATGGTGTTTTCCTATATATCCACTGTCTTTGTCCTTCTAGGTAGTAAAGGTTGCAGGTTTGAGAGGTGCTTGTTAAGTTACGACCGTGAAGCTTGTAAATGGTATGCACTGATCCTGAGTGCCAGTGGTGGAGGGAGTGAATGTTTATGAATGGCATACTGATCGTGCAGGCTGCCTTGTCCTCATGGTGCCAAGCTTCTTGATGAAGATTATGGAGTGAGTTACTCATTGCAGGATTCCTAACCTCCTGACCTGCTCTTGTACCAGAGTATTTATAATAATGCAGGATTAGCAAGGCCAATATACATTCTCAGGATGTGGGCTTTGCTAGAAAGGCAAGCACTTAATACCTATCCTTACTTGGCCTGAGGTGGTGATGGTGAGTTGCAGCCTTGAACAGCTCTCTGCCTTGTTCATCTGCTGCGGCGGGTTCGTTATGTCACCCACATTGATATAGAAACTGGAATCATCAGTAGGTTGAGACTAGATAAGTACAGTAGGTTTCCTTCCCTAATACATGTTAATAAACCAGTTCAAATTTTTGCAATTATCCAATAGATTTTTTAAATTCACTCTGAGGACATTAGGATACTTTTATAGATGTCAAATTTTTATTTCCAGATCCTTTTAAACTGAATTTGAATTCTGAATCTATTGCATATTGGGAGGTGAATTTTTATTCTCCAGGTTATTAGCTGAGTAAATTAGCCATCATGATACTGTATGGTAATAGATACTAGAGAGAGGTGAAGATTTTACTGCACAGCAGCTTACTCTGATCTGAAATGCTTTGCCTGAAAGGATGATAGAAGCAAATTCAACAGGAACATTCAAAAGGGAATGACTACAGAGAAAGAGCTAACATGGTCCAATGGGCCAAAAATTTTGCCCCCTGTGCTGCATGATTCTGTGATTATTTGTTAAAATAGACATTTGATTTAAGCTTTCAAAAACAGAATGCATTAATCCTTGAGGTAAAAACAATAATTGCAGATGCTGGAAACCAGATTCTGGATCAGTGGTACTGGAAGAGCACAGCAGTTCAGGCAGCATCCAACGAGCAGCGAAGTCGACGTTTCGGGCAAAAGCCCTCCTTGCCCATTCCTACTTTCTGGGCAGCTGACCAAAGTCTGTGGTATCTGGACATTTTTTTGGTGATACTGGTTCAGTTTAGAATTTCTATCAAGATTAGAGTGGTGCTGGAAAAGCAGGTCAGGCAGCATCCGAGGAGCAGGAAAATCGATGTTTCGGGCAAAAGCCCTTCATTCCTGATGAAGGACTTTTGCCTGAAACATCAATTTTCCTGCTCCTCGGATGCTGCCTGACCTGCTGTACTTGTCCAGCACCACTCTAATCTTGATTCTAATCTCCAGCATCTGCAGTACCCAGTTCCGCCTTTAGAATCCTTGGAAGCTCAAAACAAAAATAGAATTTTATTTGTTTCTGTAAATTAGTGGCCCTGGTTTATTAGCAACAATGACCATCGCATTTCGAGCAAAGCCTCAAGTTTTCTCTTTGGATGTGAGAAACAGAATGTGATTCCTCAACATGCTGGCTAGAAACCCTGTAGTCTTACATTTCCTGGTCACTGGATCTGTTTCTCCATTTTATAACTATTGGAAAAGACGAGATTTTGGATGCCAGGAGCGCATTTTAATTTTACTGCCATTTCCTGTACATTTTGCTTTATTTAAAACTTTTCAGAAGATTAAATATTCAGCAAACAGCATATCCCATCCTACATGGGGTGGGGGCGGGGGGAGAAGAAATGTATGGGTGCAGGTATTTGCCATTTTGTAACATTGAATTCCATACAGAGGAGTAGGCAATCAAGGCTGAAAGATAAATGATTTTGGGGATAAAATACCAAAATTTCATTGGCAGAAAAAGAACATTAGAAGAAACACAGGAAAAAAAGGCTTTACAACCAATGAAGTACTTGAGAAGCCACATGAAAATGTGGAAGCCAGCTGATGTACACCATGCTCTCTCAAGTGGCAGCATGATCAGTTACCAGATTTTTAGTGATTTGATTGAGGGATAAATTTTCACCAGAATGCTGGGGAGAATTTCAATTCCTTGCAATAATGTTCTTTAATGCCCACCTGGGAGGGCAAAGCGGATCTTATTTAAACTCTAATTTGAAGGCAGCCCTTGTGCCCACGCAGAGCTCAGTGCTGCATGTGGAGTTTTTGTTAGGATATGAACCAAGTTCACTGGAGCAGGGACTGAATCCACAAGCTTTTGACTCCAATGCGAGTACAACCAGCTGAGCCGTCTTTGTCACTTAACAGAAAACAGTTAACAAAAACCTTTGGAGGGATTGAGTAGTCAAGTTGGTTTTCAACAGACAAGTAATGCAGAGTTAGCAATAGCAAAATGGGTTAAATAGCCTCTGTGCTGCAAGCCAGTTGCAAGAAAGGGGCAGCACATTTTTATGAGATGTTGTTGTCATACACAAAGTTTATTCTGCTTTTGTTGAAAGTTATTTTTCATCAGGAATCGAGCCCAAGGTTGAGTGAGGTGTTAGGTAATTTGATTAACCATCATGATGTTCATTAGTTTTGTGTGTTTTTATTAGAAACTCTCTATCCTTCTAATGCAGACTGCCATGCAAACATATCACGCTGTCATTACACCCTCCAGCCAGCAGGGGTGCATTGCTATCTTCATCAGGACATGTAGTTGCACTGTGACTAACTTACATGTGGGAATAGTATATTTCATGGTGTTCAGAAGAGATTTATATGTATCTGGTTATGTGCAAATTTCTCAGCAGTTTGAAGTTTCGTATCATCTCTTGCAGAGTAATGCATGTTCTCTTTGTAAATGCAGGCCTACGATCAGCATTTAAACATGATTTTGGGTGATGTTGAAGAAACTGTTACAACTGTAGAAATCGACGAGGAAACGTATGAGGAGATATACAAAGTAAGTGTGTACCTCTGTCCCTATGAAGAGAATTGTTGAAGTAGAGATAGTGGTCTTTTGGCCCATTCAATTCATGACAGCTCTGTGTAGCGCAATTTAATCAGTCCTATTTCTTGTTTGACACCTGTATCCTGCAAATATATTTTCTTTAGTGCCCATCCAGTTTCCTTTTGAAATTATTGAACACCCTCGCTTTTCGCACGAATTTCAGTGTGTTACTGCTTGCAGCATTGGAAGTTACACCCTAACATTTCCTTGTTTCTCTTATTCAAAACAATAAATTGGTGTCATCTGGTCCTTATACCACCAGTGAATAGGAACATCTTTTCTTTGTCTCCTTTACCCACACCTGTTGTCATCACATACACCTCAATAAATTCTCCCTTTACTCTCCTTTGACCCAAGGAGAATAGCCCTGGTTTCACCAGTTTAAACATTTGAGCTAATCATCCCTAATCCTTTCTGATAAATCTTTGTAACAGCTCAAGATCTTACATCCTGAATAAAATACTCTGGTTTGGCCTAACCAAAACTATATAAAGATTCAGCAGGTTTTCTCTTATACTGTTCAGTCTTATTTTGTTCTTATACTTTAGTTTGAAAGCCCATGATCCCATATGTTTTGTTGGTTACCCTTGTGAAAGAAAAAAAATACAAGTTCTATGGTCTTCAAGGCTCTTTCCACATGAATTTCCAAATCCCTCTGTCCCTGCAATTCTTCAAATTTGTGCCATTAAGTCTATTTTGCTTCTCCCTATCCTTTTGGCTAAGGTGCATCACCTCATACATCTCTGTATTAAATTCCCTCTGTCACATATCTGCCCATTCTGCTAGCTATTTAGTCTTATTTTCCAGTATGCAAACCGTGTATATCTAGCAAAAGAATGTAAAGGTGTTGGTGTTGGACTGGGGTGGACAAGGTCAGAAGTAACATGGCTCAAGACTTCACCTGACAAAGGGGTAGTGCTCTGAAAGCTTGTGATTTCAAATAAACGTATTTGACTGTAACCTGGTGTTGTGTGACTTCTGACCTTGTAGCAAAAGAAGGTAGTGGTCTTACATAGCCTTGATCCTGACTGTGTATACCACCCTTCAGTCTGAAAAATAACCATTTGCCTCAGCTCCTGTTTTCTGTCCTCATGTCAATTTTTAAAATCCAAGCCAACACTGACTTTCCTATTATATGAACTAGGATTTTGGTGATCAGCTTTTTACATAATACTTTGCCAAACAAATGTTTCAAATTCATAAAGACAGCACCCATTGCATTCCCTTCATGACATCATGCTTGTTGGAAGGAATTCTGTCTTCTATCAGGGGCATTGAGATTGGTCTTTGCATTCAGAGTTGGAAAGTGTAGCCTTCAATACCCACTACAAAAACCATGCCCATCATTCTATACCCAGTCACAGTTGCATGAATGTGGAAGATGCCAGGTGGAAACAGAGCTCTTTCAGGATGGTTCAGAAACAGTGTGAGGGAGACCTGACAGTCTAAATCTTTGTAACTTCTGAACCAGTTCCTGGTTGAACACCTGCCTCAGTGAAGATTTGGATGTTAGACTGGTGTGACTCAGTGCCAACAATGTATAGGGAGCTTGTGTTTATGACTGAAACATTTGCAATTCATACAGAAGGTTGTGGTCACTAAGTCTAAGATTTTCGGACAAAGAGATCACAGGGTGGGGGGAGTGGTGCTAATGTACCAGATCAACCGAGATTATATTGAGTTGGGAGAGTGTTTACAAGGGCCATAAAGTCTACTACTTCTATTTTTTTTCTTGATCTTTCAGAATCCCAGTCTGTACACATAGCAGTGTTATCCCAGGGCCCTTCATCTCTCTGTCTCTAGCGGTTTAGCTCTGGTTGTATTGTGTGGTTCACCAGTTCTTTGAGATTTCTGTCAGCTCCACCCTTTAATTCTCTGCCACTGTGATGATGCACTGTTCAAAGGCAAAGGAAGCTGGACATTGCAGCTTCCATGAACATAACTGGAGAGTTCCAATACTTCCTGTGTGTGAGTAGCACTCATTAATGTTTTGCTAAGGGTCACAACCAGCATTGCAACAGAGTAACAGTCTGTAGTGCTCTGTACCACTATTTGAAAGCAACTCTAGGCCTGGGCCTGGTATGTTTGTATATTCAAATATATGATTAGGAACAGGGGTAGGCCATTCAGCCCCTCAAGTGTGCTCTGGCATTCAATAAGACTATGGCTAGGAGAAAGTGAGGTCTGTGAGGATTCCTGATGACTGGCTAATGCTCAAAACGTTCATTCTCCGGCTCCTTGGATGCTGCCTGACCTGCTGTGCTTTTCCAGCACCATAGTCTCGACTCTGACCTCCAGCATCTGCAGTCCTCACTTTCTCCCAGTGCCTAATTTTTAAATAGCTTTATGCTCTTCCATAAGCAGAAACATCCTCCCCACATCTACCTTTCAAGACTGCTCAGGATATTAAATGCTTCAATCTTAGTCTTCTAAACTCCAGGGGATATTCCAGCCAGCCTGTCCAACCTTTCCTCATAAGACCATAGGAGGAGAAATTAGGCCATTCAGCCCACCAAGTCTGCTCTGCCATTCAATCATGGCTGATAAGTTTCTTAACCCTATTCTCCTTCTTTCTCCCTGTAACCCTTGATCCCATAGAAACTCATGAACCTATCTGTCTCAGTCTTAAATACACTCAGTGACCTGGCCTCCACAGCCTTCTGTGGCAATGAATTCCATGGATTCACCACTCTCTGGCTTAAAAGGTTTCTCTTTATTTCCGTTCTAAAGGGTATGTCTTCGGGTCCTAGTCTCTCCTACCAATGGAAACATCATCTAACCATCTAATATGACCAGGATGAATATTTTCCATCAACCACCACCCTCTGTCCTCTTTCAGCTGGCCAATTTCTGATCCAAACTGCTAAATTGCCCTCAATCCCATACCTCCGTATTTTGTACAATAGCCGACCATGGGGCACCCTATCAAACGCCTTACTGAAATCCATATACACCACATCGACCGCTTTACCGTCGTCCACCATCTCAAAGAACTCAATAAAGGTTTGTGAGGCACAACCTACCCTTCACAAAAACGTGTTGACTATCCCTAATAACTTATTCTTTTCTAGCTGATTATAAATCCTCTCTCTCATAACGTTTTCCAACACTTTACCCACAACCGAAGTAAGGCTTACTGGTCTATAATATCAGGGTTCTCTCTACTCCCCTCTTGACCAAGGAGACAACATTTGCTATCGTCCAGTCTTCTGGCACTATTCTTGTAGACATTGACGACATAAAGATCAAAGACAAAGGCTCTACAATCTTCTCCCTGGCTTCCCAGAGAATCCTATAGTAAATCCCATCCGGCCCTATTTTCACACTTTCCAGAATTGCTAACAACTCCTCCTTGTGAACCTCAATCCCATCCAGTCTAGTAGCCTGTATCTCACTATTCTCCTCAACAACATTGTCTTTTTCATGTGTGAATACTGATGAAAAGTATTCATTTAGTGCTTCCCCTATCTCCTCAGTCTGCACTCACAACTTCCCACTACTATCCTTGCTTGACCCTTGTCTTTCTCTAGTCATTCTTTTATTCCTGATATACCTATGGAAGGCCTCAGGGTTTTCCTTGATCCTATCTGCCAACGACTTCTCATGTCCCCTCCTGGCACTTCTTAGCTCTCTCTTTAGGTCTTTCCTGGCTAACTTGTAACTCTCAAGCGCCCTAACTGAGCCTTCACATCTCATCCTAACATAAGCCGCCGCCTTCCTCTTGACAAGAGATTCAACTTCTTTAGTAAACCACAGCTCCCTCACTTGACCACTTCCTTCCTGCCTGAGAGGTACATACTTATCAAGGAAACGCAGTAGCTGTTCCTTGAATAAGCTCCACATTCAATTGTGCCCATCCCCTGCAGTTTCCTTCCCATCCTATGCATCCTAAATCTTGCCTAATCATATTTGCCTTTCCCCCAGCAATAACTCTTGCCCTGCAGTATATACCTATCCCTTTCCATTGCTAAAGGAAACATAACCGAATTGTGATCACTATCACCAAAGTACTCACCCACCTCCAAATCTACCAGCTCCTCCCTCATGCCTTTGTAGTTGCCTTTATTCAGCTGTATCACCATTAGCTCTGCTTCTATCTTGTCCTTCTCAAATTGCCGAGTAAATTTGATGTTATGATCACCGCCTCTCATGGCTTCCTTCACCTGAAGCTCCCTTATCAATTTTGACTCATTGTGCAACACTAAATCCAGAATTGCCTGTTCCCTAGTGGGCTCCACCACAAGCTGCCCCAAAAAGCCATCCCATAGACATTCCACAAATTCCTTTTCTTGCAATCCACTGCAACCTGATATTCCCAGTCCAGCTGTAACTTTGCCTTTCCTACACGTCTTTTCTATCTCCTGGTGTATCTTGTACCCGAGCTCCTGATTACTGTTTGGAGGCCTGTACATGACTCCAACTATTGTTTTTTTAACCTTTGCAGTTCCTCAATTCTACCCACAAAGATTGTACACCGTCTGACCCTACTTCGTTTCTATTGATATAATTTCATTTCTTTCTAATAAGGCAACCCCACCCACTCTGCCCACCTGCCTATCTTTTTGATAGGATATATATCCTTGAGTACTCAGCTCCCAATCTGATCTCCTTGCAGCAACGTCTATGTGATGTCCAGCACGTCATACCTGGCAAATTCAATCTGCGCCACAAGCTCATTTACCTTATTCCTTGTACTGCGTACATTCACCTGCCCAAATCAGTTATTAGTCTAGTAAACCTCTTAACTTCCTCCAACGCGTTTATATTCTTCCTAAATAAAGTGACCAATATTGTACACAACACTCCAGATTTGGTCTCCCCAGTGCTCTATATAACTGATGTATAACATCCTGACCTTTGTATTCAGTTCCCCTCCTGATAAATTAGAGCATTCTATTCGTTTTCCTAAGTACTTGCTGTACCTGCATGTTAATGCTTTTGCAATTCCTGGGCACAAGGGAACCCAGGTCACACTGCATTTCAGAGCTCTGAACACTTACCATTTACATAATATGCATTTTTAAATTTTCCTGCCAAAAGGCACAATTTCACATTTTCCCACATTGTACTCCATTTGCCAGATCTTTTCCCACTCGTTAAACCTATCTATATATTTTTTAACCTCCTTTAGTCCTTTTCGCAACTTAGCTTCTTACTTATCTTCGTGTCATCAGCAAATACAGCAACCACACCTGTTCCTTCATTTAGATCAGTTATGTAAACTGTTGAGATCCCAACACCGATCCTTATGCCACAGCACTCATTACATCTTGTCAATCTGGAAAAGATCCTTCTCACCATACTACAGAGGATCTTTGATTATCTGGCATTTTATCCAGACAAGCTCGCAAGGTCCTGATGCTTGGCTAAAGAGTGTTATCCGGCATTTGATTATCTGACGAAATACTCCCCGCCCGAGGCATTCGGATAATCGAGGTTCCTCTGTAATAGGCTACACCCTCCATCATGAACTTTTAATTTCAGCAATAAGCTTTGAATTTGGCACCTTACCAAATACAGTACTTCCACTGGTTCCCCTTTATCCACAAAGTGAGTTACCTCCTCAAAGCACTCCATCTGTGCTGTGCCAAGAAGAGTATTTACTGAGGAAAGCCAAAGATTTTCTCTGCAGGATGACTGTTGGAAGCATCCTGTTTCTAAGCTTGAATAATGCAGTGATATTAATACTTTGTTGCTGCCTTCTGCTGACAACAGTAAGAAAGGACTCTCGTGATGAAGACAATGAATGAAGCCTAGAGAACAGTGCTCCAGTGAGAGAACAGTGGAATACCAGTGGCCCTATAGTACAAGTGCCACTATCTTTGTTTTGAATTGGGATTTCCATGTTCAATGACAATAAAAGGATTGCAATGCTGCAGCATGTCAAGTACCAGAGTTTGTTGATTAAATTCTTCAAACAGGTGCCACCCATCATACTTTTAAAACACCAAAACCACAGTCATTAGGATTATCATTTAGGCTTCCATCACTTGGTTTAAGTGCTGGATAGGTTTGTCCCACTGAGGCAAGGAAGATATGGTGGGATGAAGGAACCTTGGGTGAGAAGGGATGTTGAACGTCTTGTCAAGAGGAAGAAGGAAGCTTACTTAAGGTTGAGGAAGCAAGGATCAGACAGGGCTCTAGAGGGTTACAAGGTAGCCAGGAAGGAGCTGAAGAATGGACTTAAGAGAGCTAGAAGGGGGCATGAGAAAGCTCTGGCGGGTAGAATTAAGGAAAACCCAAGGCATTCTACACTTATGTGAGGAACAAGAGGATGCCCAGTGAGGGTAGGGAACTTGTGCCTGGAGTCGGAGGAGAGAAGGGAGATCTTTAATGAATACTTTGCTTCAGTATTCACTAGATAGAGGCACGTTGTCATTTGTGAGGACAGCGTGAAACAGACTGATACAGTTGAACAGGTTGATGTTAAAAAGGAGGATGTGCTGGAAAGTTTGAAAACATGAGAATAAATAAGTCCCTTGGGCCAGATGGGATACAGCCAAGATTTCTACGGGAAGCGAGAGAAGAGATTGCTGTGCTTTTGGCGATGATCTTTGCATCCTCACTATCCACTGGAGTAGTACCAGATGGTTGGAGAGTGGCAAATGTTATTCCCTTGTTCAAGAAAGGGAATAGGGATAATCCTGCAAATTACAGATCAGTTAGTCTTACGTTGTTGGTGGGCAACTTATTGGAGAGGATTCTGAGAGACAGGATTTCTAATTATTTGGAAAAGCATAGCTTGATTAGAGGTAGTCAGCATAGCTTTGAGAGGGGCAGGTCATGCCTCACAAACCTTGTTGTTTTCTTTGAGGATGTGACAAAACACATTGATGAAGGTAGAGCAGTCGATGTGGTTCTCTGTGGATTATAGCAATGCATTTGATTAGGTTCCCCATAGTAGGCTCATTCAGCAAGTAAGCTGGCATGGGATGGAGGGAAATTTGGCTGTCTGGATACAGCATTGGCTGGCCCATAGAAGACAGGGTGGTGATAGATGAAAAGTATTCAGCCTGGAGCTCGGTGACCAGTGGTGTTCCACAGGGATCTGTTCTTGGGTCTCTGCTTTTTGTGATTTTTATAAATGACTTGGATGAGCAAGTAGAAGGGTGGGTTAGTAAGTTTGCCAATGACATGAAGGTTGGTGGAGTTGTGGATAGTGTGGAGGGCTGTTGTAGGTTGCAACAGGACATTGACAGGATCTAGAGCTGGTTGATAAGTGGCAGATGAAATTGTGGAAAAGTGTGAAGTGATTCATTTTGAAAGGTCAAATTTGAATGCCAATTACAGGGTTAAAGGCAGGATTCTTGGCAGTGTGGAGGAGCAGAGGGATCTTGGGGTCCCCATCCATAGATCCCTCAAAGTTGCCACCCAAGTTGATAGGGTTGTTAAGGTGGTGTATTGTGTGCTGGCTTTCATTAGCAGGGGGAATGAGTTTAAGAACTGTGAGGTTATGCTGAAGCTCTATAAAGCCCTGGTTAGACCACACTTGGAATAAAGGTGTACATTAGGAAGATTTAAACAATCCGTAGATAAGCAGTACATTAGGAAGATTTAAACAATCCGTAGATAAGCACATGGATGATTTTGGGATAGTGTAGGGGTAACGAGCTGAGAATAGTTCACAGGTCGGCGCAACATCGAGGGCCGAAGGGCCTGTTCTGCGCTGTATTGTTCTATGTTCTAAGAAGATAAGAGGCATTGATAGAATGGATAGCCAGAGACTTTTTCCCTCAGGGCGGAAATGGCTATCACAAAGGGTATAATTTAAAGGTAATTGGAGAAAGGTTCTTAACGCAGAGAGTGGTGGGTGTGTGGAATGCAGTGCCTGTGGTAACAGAGTCAGAGACATTTAAGTGGTTCTTGGAAAGGCACATGACTGATAGTAAAATGAAGGGTATGGAAGTTAGTTTGATCTTTGAGTCGGATGAAAGATTGGTACAACATTGAGGGCCAAAGGGCCTGAACTGTGCTGTACTCTTCTATGTTCTATATTAGTAGGGTCTACAGATACACAGATCGTGTATGCATGTTGCAAGTGTGTCAACTTAGAAAAATGGGTGACAGTGTTCTCTGGTCCATTGGTCATTATTACCTGAGAAATCAGTCATCCTTCCTTGTTGATGACTTAAACAAAAACTTGACAGTTAAATGTCAGTGATCATTGACTGGTGCATTCTCCATGGTAATACCTCTACCAATGAGATTCTACTTGCCATCCAATCAGCATTCTCCTTTCGTAATATAATTGTTCCCTTTACTTTGGCATTTCTTGTGATATTGTTCAGATGAATACAAGATGAAAAGCTTTCACAAAATGTCAAACAGCTGGAGAGCCCACTGTTTTAAATATCCAGTGTACAGGACCTATCGGCAGATAGACAGCATCTGGCAAGCACCCTCTGCTCCCTTCTATTAGATGGTTTACTCCATTAGCAAGCTGATCTCAACATTTTAAAGAATGTTTTGTTCTCAATCTGTTTTCCCTTTCTCTCCCCAGTCCACCAAGAGAAATATTCCAATGCTGTTTGTCCGTGGTGATGGTGTTGTTCTAGTGGCGCCTCCACTAAGAGTTGTTTAAACACAGCCAGCTGAGCGTTATGGACTAAATTTCAACCTGGGTTTATATCTTTCAGTTTATGGAGAGAATGCTCTGATATTATTTTTATAAAATGTACCTTGATATTATGAGGTTTGTACCTGTAGTTTACTTTTGATTATTTACCGTGAACAGTTGAGTAAATAAAATATTTTCATTTGATTTAATAAAGGTTGATCTTTCAATTCTACACCTTAATTTTCAGCTGCGCTTTATTCATCTACTGAAGTTGACTTCTAGCTCTCTAGCCCAGTATCATCCACTGACTAGTCACAGGTAAGGTGTCAGGGTATGCTTCTTTAAATCTCTCGCAGTAATTTTAGTAGAGCTTATGGTCTCGTGCACAATCGAGGTAAACATACATAACACACGGCTATTTAGTAAACAAACATTTCTTGATGCTTGGTAGCCAGGGAAGGAAAGCAGTCATTCCCTCTGCTTGTTGTGTCTCAGGTGTTAGTGACAAACGCAGAAAGGTTATAGCTCAGGTACATTGAGTAATGAGCTCATCTGACCAAGAATGGTATCTATTACTCATTTTTAATTTACTAATTATCCACATGTCTAGAGGTTTAACGTATCGCCGATCTTGCAGAAGCATCATTAACTTGCTTTGAGTTTGCATCTTCCACAGTAGCCGGGGTATTGTCTAATGTGGAATAGAAGATTGCACACCAGGGTTGTGTCTGTTTTAGTGCCTGGGTTGTAGTAGGACAGGTCTGGAACCTATAACTAGCTAACCCTTTGTTTGCTATTCTGTGCTCAAAGTAGGGGAATGGGTTTGGGTGGGCTGCGCTTCGGCAGGTCGGTGTGGACTTGTTGGGCAGAAGGGCCTGTTTCCACACTGTAAGTAATCTAATCTAGCCTACAGCACAGGAACAGGCCAATCAACTGGTCCCAATTTTAATGAATCAAAGGATTACTGCAGCGCAGAAGGAGGGCATTCAGCCCATCATGTCTGTCTCAGCTCTCTAAATGAGTAATTCACTTAGTTCCCTGAGCGTTTTTCCTTTTCAGAAAACAGTCTAATTTCTTCATGAATGCTTAGATTGAGCCTTGTTTGACCACACTGTCGGGCAGTGCATTCCAGACCATGCTCCCTGTGTGACACATAATACTCTTGCTCCAGGTGAGCCTCTTTCCCCTTCACTCCATTTCACTCTATCAACACAAATTTCCAGCACTTCCTCTGTTGTGTTTACCTAACTATCTAGTAGATATATCTATTTCTGTGGTTCTGTTCACCGAGCTGGAAGTTTTTGTTGCAAACGTTTCGTCCCCTGGAAGTTTTTGTTGCAAACGTTTCGTCCCCTAAGGTGACATCCTCAGTGCTTGGGAGCCTCCTGTGAAGCGCTTCTGTGGTGTTTCCTCCGGCATTTATAATGGCCTGTCTCTGCCGCTTCCGGTTGTCAGTTTCAGCTATCCGCTGTAGTGGCCGGTATATTGGGTCCAGGTCTATGTGTTTGTTGATGGAGTTTGTGACTGGGACAACACTGTCTGCGTGTGTGGCTACGAGGGATAGCTGGTCATGTCGTTTCGTGGCTAGCCTCACAGGAGGCTCCCAAGCCCTAGACAGGGGACGAAACGTTTGCAACAAAAACTTCCAGCTCGGCGAACAGAACCACAGCAACGAGCACCCGAGCTACAAATCTTCTCACAAACTTTGAATATCCGTTTCTTGCCTCAGACAGCCTCTGTGGTATTGTTTCACATTCCTCACCACCATCTTGGTAAAGGTGTTTCTCCTGCATTCCTGATTGTTTTTATTAGTGACTTTCTTATGTTTATGTTCTGAACTTGCAGTCAATCCGGAACTTTACCTGGTGCTGAAGAGATAAATGGTAAGGGTGAAGTTCAGCGACAAGCGCTGTATATAAAGTTCTTAGATGTGGCTGGGGGTGGTTGTTTTCGGTGTTGGTTCCTATTGCTGAACTATTGATGGCCAGGGTACAGCACACTTGGTTTTGATTTGATTTATTGTCATCATGTGTACCTAAGTACAGATCATAGTAAGCAAGGGCACACAGATCATGGGGTGCTTAGACAGACTGAGGCATACAGGTTACACTGGGATCAGCATTATTTAAAGTTAGAGAATTTGTTCATCATCTAATAACAGGAGGGAAGACACTTTCTCCAACCTGTTAATGCGTGTGTTCAGGCTTCTGTATCTTCTGCCTGACAAAAGAGTCATTGAGTCATAGCGATGTGCAGCACGGAAACAGACCCTTCGGTCCAACTCGTCCATGCCAACCAGATATCCCAACCCAATCTAGTCCCACCTGCCAGCACCCAGTCCATATTGCTCCAAACCCTTCCTATTCATATACCCATCCAGATGCCTTTTAAATGTTCCAATTATACTGGCCTCCACCACTTCCTCTGGCAGCTCGTTCCATACACGTACTACCCTCTGCATGAAAAAGTTGCCCCTTAGGTCTCTTTTATTTCACAACATCTTTCCAATAGGAAGGAGTCCAGAACTGCAGGCAATATTCCAACAGTGGCCTAACCAATGTCCTGTACAGCTGCAACATGACCTCCCAACTCCTGTACTCAATACTCTGACCAATAAAGGAAAGCCTACCAAACGCCGCCTTCACTATCCTATCTACCTGTGACTCCACTTTCAAGGAGCTATGAACCTAAATGCAGCACCTCGCATTTATCTGAATTAAACTCCATCTGCCACTTCTCAGCCCATTGACCCATCTGGTCAAGATCCTGTTGTAATCTGAGGTAATCCTCTTCGCTGTCCACTACACCTCCAATTTTGGTGTCATCTGCAAACTTACTAACTTTACCTCTTATGCTCACATCCAAATCATTTATATAAATGATGAAAAGTAGTGGACCCAGCACCGATCCTTGTAGCACTCCGCGGGTCACAGGCCTCCAGTCTGAAAAACAACCCTCCACCACCACCCTCTGTCTTCTACCTTTGAGCCAGTTCTGTATCCACATGGCTAGTTCTCCCTGAATTACATGAGATCTAATCTTGCTAACCAGTCTCCCATGTGGAACCTTGTTGAACGCCTTACTGAAGTCCAAACATATCACTTCTACCGCTCTGCCCTCATCAATCCTCTTTGCTACTTCTTCAAAACCTCAATCAAGTTTGTGAGACATGATTTCCCACGCACAAAACTATGTTGACTATCCCTAATCAGTCCTTGCCTTTCCAAATACATGTACATTTTGTCCCTCAGGATTCCCTCCAACAACTTGCCCACCACCAATGGTTGTACGACAGCCTTACCTGCGTGGCAGGGATCTTTGAAGATGTTGGCAGTCTTTCTGCAGCCACACGAAGTGTAAAAGGAGTCCAAGGATGAAAGGGTTGGCTTTGGATGTGCTGGGCTGTGCACACAACCTTCTGTAGTTTTGTGTGGTCCTGTACAGAGCAGTTACTCTACCACGCTGTAATGCAGCTGGACAGTATGTTGTCTGTCTGCCCCAGGTATTGTCGTCATTTTCCCCTCTCTGACAGTTGGGGTCTCCCAGGTGTACAATTCAGCATCTTTGTCCTTGTCATAACCAAACTTTGGCATTACATTGGCTGGTATCTGTTTTGCTCTGGTCGAACACAGGCTTGTTTAGCCTGCATCTGGAGTATGGTCACTGCTGGGTACTACATCTTAGAAAGGGCATGCTGACTTGGAAGCAGTGGACCATAGATGATGTAACTAGGACCGTCTGGATTAAATTTTGAGGAGAGAGCACATAAAACAAGCTTCTACATTACAGTATGATTTGATGAATATTTAAGATTTTGAAAGGCATTCATAAGGTAGAAAAGCTTTTTCCACAGCTCGAAGTATCTAAAGCAATGGAGCATAACCCTAAAATTAGAGCCTCACTATTTGGGGGGGGAAAGGTTTTAAAACACTTAGTTCATTGAAGGGATTGTACAATTGGAGAGTCTCCCATAAAATCTTGGGCCTCAAATTGTGGGTTACAGGGAGAGCGCCTGGGGTGCCATGTGGGAAGTTCTTCAGAGGGTCAGTACAGGCTAGGTGGGCTGAATGGCCTCTTTCAGCACTGTATGGATTCTATGATGGATGGCACAGTGGCTCAGAGGTTAGCACTGTTGCCTCACAGCGCCTGGGATCTGGATTTGATTCCAGCCTTGGGCGACTGTATGTGTGGAATTTGCATTTTCTCCCTGTGTCTGTGTGGGTTTCCTCCCATGGTCCAAAGATGTGCAGGTTAGGTGAATTGGCCATGGTAAAATGTAGGGTTATAGCGATAGGGTCAGGATGCGATAGTCTTCAGAGGGTGAACGATGACTTGATGGGCTGAATGACGACTTTCTCCACGGCAGGGATTCTGACTGAAGTCAATATGTGGTTGGATCAAGGATGTGAGGAGGTATAGAACCTGAGTGCGTAGGTGGAGTTGGGATGCTTTTCGCCATCACCTGAATGAGTGACAGAGCAATCTTGATGGGCTGAATGGCTTTCTGCTACTTCTAAAGATGGTGCTTGACAGTAGAATAATACTTGAGGAGAAAGTGAGGTCTGCAGATGCTGGAGATCAGAGCTGAAAATATGTTGCTGGAAAAGCGCAGCAGGTCAGGCAGCATCCAAGGAACAGGAGAATCGATGTTTCGGGCATAAGCCCTTCTTCAGGTTCCCTGGATGCTGCCTGACCTGCTGCGCTTTTCCAGCAACACATTTTCAGCAGTAGAATAATACTTGTTATCTGATTTTGCACATGATCAATTTTCAAGTTTAAAAGGCTTTCTTTTTACCTTGGAAGAAGTGCAGAAATACAAAGGATATCTCAGGCCGTATTAACTTGGAGGCTGGAGACTGCTGCAATATCCAGCCTGCAGAGTGGCCGAGAGGCTGCAACTTAAATGTTTATGATGATTTATTACATCTTGTTAGAGTCACACTTAATCTCAGTGCAATGGGAACTGAAACTAAATATTTCAACTAAAAATGTGATAGCAGTGGGAAGTATATCAATACATTTTGCAAAAGGCTCTATTTTACAAGTTACAAAGCATTTGCAGTGCAATTTGATCCGTCAGGTCCATGTTAATGTTCATATCTGAATCTATCCTTCTATTCCCTTCCCCCAGCTTACAGTCCAGTTTATCATTAATTATGTCGACAAAATTCACCTCTGTCAGGAGTTCCACATTCTCTCCACTTCCCGAGTGAAAGCTTTTCTCTTACATCCCCTGTTGGGTTTAATTGTGACTGATCAATGGTTAATATCAGCTAAGATTCTGTAGGCTTTCTGAGTGAGAAGACTGCACAGTTGGAGATGCTGCCTTTCTGAGGAGATATTAAAATGAAGCCCTCAGAGCAACTTTCAGGACAGTTGGGGCTGGTTAACAAGAATAGCCTGGCCAGTCATTCCCCCATCCAATGCAAGAATAAAAAGAATCAGTCAGTGAAGAGTAGTGAGTTATCTAATGGTTATCCCTTAACCAACCACTATAAAAGAAAATGTTCTGGTCACTTGCACAGCTGTGCCACAGATCATGGGATCTTGCTGTGCTGACTCATTTCCAATATTACTGCAGTCAGGCTTCAAATATAATGCATTGTCTGCAAAGCTGTGTCGAGAAATGTCTGTTTTGAGGAAGTGGCAAAGGTCGATGGCCGTGTTCTTGATATGGACAAGTTAATTTTTTTTCTTTCTCTGCACTTGTCCAGTACTCTCCAGTCAGCTTCAGCATTCCATACATGGAAGCTCATCCACAGCTCTGCTGCTCGTATCCTAACTCTCACCACATCTCTAATCTGCATTGCCTCCTTATTAAGTGACTCCTCAATTTGAAATTCTCATCATTGTTTGGAATCATTCCCTGGCCTTGCCCTTCTTTGTCTCTGTTATTTTTTTCCAGCCCCACAAATCTCCAAAATTTCTGCACTTGTTCAATTCTGTTCCACCTGATTTTAATCATTCCACCTTTAGTGTCTGCTTTCACTTGCCTCAGCCCTAAACACTGGGGTTCTCTCCTAAACATCTTTAAGAAATGTGCCTTTCCTGCTGAGGTTTTGATTTTAATCCCTAATATTACCTTTCACAACATAGTACAGTTTATTTTATCTTGTTTAATTGTTGTGAGCATCCTGGCATGTTTCACCAAACAATTATCCATTTTAAAAACAAGCAAATTTTCCTCTCATTATGGGACTGTGTGTTGTTTTAGATGCTGCTGTACCACCACCTGACCTGAGGGTGGAGCCATTTACTAGCAGTAGCCTCATGCTGAAGGCTGACAGAGTTATGAAGCACAGCATGAGGTCATTTGGCCCACCATGTCCTTGGAGGCTCTTTGAGAGAGCTTACTCTTTCCATAAAGCCTTATTTTTATTTTGCCAATCTCCTCAATTCTGTCAATCTCCTCAATTTTGTCCCCGTTGTTTCTCTCTTGGGGATGAGAGTTTAGCTGGTTTGGCCGGCATTTATTGCCTGACCCTTGTTACCCCTTGAGCAGGTGGTGATGAGCTGTTATCTTCCCTTTGCCACCTCACCCTCACTTTTTCTCTGCTCCTGCACCTTCCCAACCAGGCTCTCAGCATTGTCTGCCACATCTTCTTTCACTTGTTCTCACCCTCCCCAGTGCCTCCACACCATTAAACCTGTGTGCCCTCTGTGCTGTCCACTGTGGATGCCTCACCACCAGTACTATTCATTTTCCCCTCAGTTAGCTGGAATAGAGTCAGCAGCTCCGCCAGTGAGCACCTCACTGCCCAGCCTCTGCTATTGGCTGAGGGACAAATGGCTCAGGCAACAGGCACTGGAAGGATGGCAATGAGTAGGCAGCTGATCAGCTCCAGGACAGGAGCCTGGGGTGTTGGCAATCAGCAACTTCATCCACATGCACAGAGAAGGCCTACATTTATTGCCTGTCCCTAGTTGCGTTTGAGAAGGCGTTGGTAAGCTGCCTTCTTGAACTGTGTTAAAATCACACAACACCAGGTTTATAGTCCAATGGGTTTATTTGGAAGCACTAGCTTTTGGAGCGCTGCTCCTTCATCAGGTGGTTGTGGAGTAAACCTCCTGATGAAGGAGCAGCGCTCCGGAAGCTGGTGTTTCCAAATAAACCCGTTGGACTATAACCTGGTGTTGTGTGATTTTTAACTTTGGCCACCCCAGTCCAACACTGGCACCTCGAATTCTTGAACCGCTGCAGTCCATGTGCTGAGGATAGACCCACAATGTCCTTAGGGAGAGAATTCCAGGATTTTGACCTAACAACACTGAAGGAATGGTGATATATTTCCAGGGCAGGACAGAGAGTGGCTTGGAGGGGAACTTGCAGGGGGTGGTATTTCCATGTATCTACTGCCCTTGTCCTTTTAGATGGAAGTGGTTGTGGGTTTGGAAGGTGCTGTTCAAAAACACCCAAAACTGTACACAATACTCCAGCTGAGGTCTAGTACAATGTCTTGTACAGGGAGTTCTGCCTGGTATCATACAGTCAATATCTATCCCTCAACCAGCATCAAAAGTCTGATGGTGAATGCAGTGATGCCTGTGGGATCTTGCTGTGCACAAATTGGCTGCAGTCTTTCCTTTATTACCATATTGGCTACACTTAAAAGGACTTCATTGGCTGCAGGTATGGACTTCCTGAGTTTGTGAAAGGCACTAATTAAATACAGGTTAATCCTCATTATGTGACAATATCTTAGGTTTACATGTCTCAAGTGAGACAACAGCAGAGGTTGGGTGGTGCCCCACTGCAGGTGGACTGGGGCATGATTGGCCTCAGCACCATTGGTCTAGGAGTCGGATTCTGTCTGTGTGGAATATCATCATGAAGCACAGGGGTTGCTGTTCCTTGACTGTGCCGCTTACACAGTTGAATGTCACTCTCTGTAAGTTTACGTGCCAGCAGTGACTGGAGATCTTCGGCACCAGCTACATGGGGACCTGGGGGATGTTTTTGTTTACACTGTTAAGCACGCTACTCTCTCCATAACCTCTTAAACATGCCTTTTACAGCATTAATTGCCTGCCCATGTCGGAGCAAGCCCCTGTTTGTGCAAACTATACAGGCAGCCTCTGTTTTACATGCAGTCGCTGGCCCCCAGCAGGAAAAGTACCAAAAACATGAAAATGAGTTTCATCGCATGTGCAATTAATAATTACACTTCTACAATGCCAATTGACATCCCCATGTCTTGGAGTCCTTTCTCTGGTCTGCCCTTGGACTCATTTTCCTTTCAGCACCATCCAAGGCCTTGAACCTATTTCCTGTTTTCATTCTCATTAAATGAATTAGGAAAACCATTCTCTCTCTTTGGCTCTGGCTCTGTTGTTTTCTTTCTCTCTCTCTCTCTCTCTCTCTCTCTCTCTCTCTCTCTCCTGTCATGTTCTCTGTCTTTTTCATTCACTCAATGTCTCTTTCTTTGTCTTTCTCTGAACATGTCTATCTCTTTGTTTCTCTCTTCTCCTTGGATCTTTTCCACTATCTTTCTGCATTGCCGTTTATCTGTCTGTCTGTTTCCAACCTTCGCCTCTCTGTCCATGTCTGTTGCTGTTTCTTTGTCAGTCTCTCTCTCTGTCTATATATCTTTCTGTCTAGCTAATCTCTGTCTATGTGTGTGCGTTTGTTTCTACTATTATGTCATGCCTTTTGATCTCATTTTCTCTCTCTCTATCACTTTCTAGTTCTGTCTATATTTGTGTCTCTATTTCTGACAGAGCCTCTCTCTCTCTTCGTCTTACTCTTTCTGTCTATCTTTTTCTGTCTGTACCCTCTCTTTCTCTGACCTCTCTATTTATCTTGCTCCCTGTCTCTGTCCATGTCCATGGGCAGTACTGTGGCTTAGTGCTGCTGCCTCATAGTGTCAGGGACCTGGGTTTAATTTCACCTTTGGACAACTGTCCTTGTGGAATTTGCACATTCTCTCTGTGTTTGTGTGGGTTTCCTGTGGGTGCTCTGGTTCCCTCCTACGGTCCAAATCCACTTTGGGTGGATTTGCCATGCTGAATTGCTCACAGTATCCAGGGACGTACAGGCTAGGTAGATTGGCCATGGGAAATGCAGGATTATGGAGATAGGGTACGAGGTGGGTCTGGGTGGGATGCTCTTCGGAAGGTCGGTGTTGACTCAATGGGCCAAGTGGTCTGCTTTCACACTGTAAGGGATTTTATTCTATTCTATATTTCTGTCTATATCTCTCTGTCCCTCTCTCCGATGAGTATTTATTTCCTTCTCTTGTGGACCTTTAGCAACTTTCCAACTCCCACTCATCACTCTCCTTGTTTACATGATGACAACTGGAGCTGCAGCAGCTACTGAATGTATATTAGGTTTGACAACCATCCAGGATTGCCCTGGAGTCTCTAGGAATTAAAGATAAATCTTCAGGGGAGTGACTGAGTGAAAATCTCTGGAAACAGAAAAAGGAACATCAAATACTGTTTTTATTTAAAATCTGTTTGTGAACATATGTCTTAGAGTAAGAGAAAAGAGCTGCCTGAATGATCCAATCAAGTAATGGAAAATCTGTTGGCTTCCTGATTAGCCATGAGAAGACAAGGTACAGATGTCAGTTAACCAATGCCAAGAGTGATCAGTCGATGGCTGCGTTAAGTGACCAATGGTGGGAGTATGCAAGTGATGGACATGTTTCATGACCAATAGCAGGAGTGATCGAGTGATTAACATGTTGAGTGACCAATGGCAGCAGTGATCGAGTGATGAACGTAATAGTGTGACCAATGGTAAGAGTGATTGAGCAGTGGACATGTTGGGTGACCAATGGCAGGAGTGCTCAAGTGATGTGTGTGTACTGGGTAACCAACGGTGGGTGTGGATGAGTGATGGGCATGTTAAGTGGTCAGTGGTGGGAGTGACTGAGTGATGGACATGTTGGGTGACCACTGGCAAGAGTTATGGAGGGAAAATGCTATTTCAATGGCGATGTCAGGTGACCAGTTGTATGAGGGGTAGGAGCAAGTGTGGTTATTAGGAGGAAGTCCTATGATGAGATTTCCAATGAAATGTCTAAGTAACATTAGCAACACTGTGTCCATCCGCCTGTGAACGGGAGAG
This sequence comes from Chiloscyllium plagiosum, assembly GCF_004010195.1. Classification (NCBI taxonomy): domain Eukaryota; kingdom Metazoa; phylum Chordata; class Chondrichthyes; order Orectolobiformes; family Hemiscylliidae; genus Chiloscyllium; species Chiloscyllium plagiosum. The sequence goes on from NC_057727.1 coordinate 1,794,082, forward strand.
TGATGTCCAGGAGGTGACAGCACAGCACCACCTACTCCAGACAATTAGGGATGGGCTGTAAACGCTGGCTCAGCCAGTGACGCCCACATAATAAAAAGCTCACCACTTGCCTTGCTTGGCTAATTGCCATTCCGATTAGTAAATGAAGAATGAGCCATAGATTCTTGTTCATCCTCATACACCAGTGCCATGTAAACTTTTGTGCATTCATTGACAAAAAACAAAACGTGTTTTTTGATCTATAAATGGAAAGTGTTGGAAAAACTCAGCAGGTCTGGCAGCCTCTGTGGAGAGAGAAGCAAGAATTAACATTTCAAGTCTGATACGGGACTTTTCAACACTGCTGAGTTTCTCTCAATTTCTACTTTTATTTTGCAATCTCTGGGATGTTGCTGTCGTTTTGTGTTCTTCCTAACTTTGTGGCTGCTTTTGGCCAATCTCAAAGTCAAACAGCACGGAAACAGACCACTGTTGTTCATCATTTATGTAAACAATTTGGATGAGAATGGTTGGATAGATGAGAATACCATAGTTAATAAGTTTGCAGATGACACCAAAATTGGTACTATAGTGGACGGTGAAGGAGGTTATCTAAGAGTACAACAGGATCATGAATAATCATTATTATTCTACATTCTAACTGGGCCAGTGGGTCAAGGAATGGCAGATGAAATTTAATTTAGATAAATGAAAGGTGTTACATTTTGGTAAGACAAACCAGGACAGGATGTGTGCAGTTAATGGTAGGGTTTAGATTAGCGTGATGCTGGAAAAGCACAGCAGGTCAGGCAGCATCCGAGAAGCAGGAAAATCGACATTTCGGGCAAAAGCCCTTCATCAGGAATAGGCTGATTAATGGTAGGGCCCTGGGGAGAGTTGTCGAACAGAGAGACCCAGGGTTGCAGGTGCATAATTTTGTGAAAGAGGTGACACAGTAGATAGGGTGGCGATGAAGACTTATCTTCTTAACTTCATTCATCAGAGCATTGAGTTGGGATGTCATGTTGCAGCTGTGCAAAATATTGGTAAGGCTACACTTGGAATACTGTGTATAATTCGTGTTGCATTGCTATAAGAAGGCGGAATTGAACTGGAAAAGGTGCAAAAATGATTTCCAAGGGCATTTTGAGACTGGAGGGTTTGAGTTGTAAGGAAAGGTTGGATAGGTTGGGATTTGTTTTCCTGGAGAATTGGAAGCTGAGGCGGGGTGACCTTGTAGAGGTTCATAAAATCGTGAGGGTCATAGATAAGGTGACCAGCAAAGGGCTTTTCCCCAGGATAGGGGAATTCAAAACTAGAGGGCATAGGTTTAAGATGGGAGCGGAAAAATTTAAAAGGGACCTAAGGGGCAATGTTTTCACATAGACAGTGGTGCGTGTGTGGAATGCGCTGCTAAAAGAAATGTTAGAGGCTGGTACAATTACAACATTTGGACAGATACATGGATTGTAAAAGTTTAGAGGGACATGGACAAAATGCAGGAAAGTAGGACTAATTAAATTTGGGAAACTTGGTCAGCATGTTTCATACAGCTTGATGAGCTGTATGAAACATGGCACCTCGCAACTGTGCAGCAGTCCCACAATCCAGCATTAGTGTTAGCTTAGACTTTGTACCTCAGATTTTGGGGTGGGGACTTGAACCCACAACCATCTGATTCAAAGATGAGACAGCTCCCTGTTGAGCAACAGCCAATCACTGTGAAGGGTAGTCACCAGGACTTTAAGTGAAGCATGCCTATTAAACTTAGGGCCTATGGTTAAATTGATATGACCCAAGGCCCTCACCTATGACTGTGGTTTCTGTTGAAGTGCACTGGATTGAAGCTGAGACCCCTTTCTTCCCAAATCCCCCCTCCCCGAGTTTTCACCACCAAGGCTATCCAGAGAGAATCCCCAAGCCTGGGTGGTGAATGACGTTGTGGAGATCCAGGTGTAGAAATCAGAGCAAGATTCATGTGTCAGCTCCTTAAATAGACAGGAGAGAGTTTCTGGGTTTAGGGCCGGGGCAGGTGTTTAACGTCCTGGCCAGTCACCCCCTGGAGTTAACTCTCTTCAGTTACTCTCAGTCACCAAAACCAACCTCATTGACCAGGCTTCTGACAACCTCTCCACACATCTCCTTCCTGGCTTGATGTCAGTTTTTCAACTGAGAGGCACCCAGGGATGTTTTACTTCCTTAAAGGTGCTACATAAATGCAAGCCTTTATAAATCTTGAGTTTGACATGCTGTGCAGATGTTAAACATTTGGTTCCCACTCTATCCTATTGTGTTCAAAGCTTAATAGACTAATGCATTGCATCTCCTTCACTATGAGCTGGAGTGCTGTGTAGAGGTGCAGCTGTCAGTTTTGTTTCTGAACTTTGAAGTGTGCATCAGTTTGTGTATTGTGGCAGAATGGTCTCAGTAACCAGTGATGATCAGGATAATGTCCTTATTGTCATTGCTACCAGCTGCATCCTGTTATGCCAGTGAAGTAATTTCTTGTCCTTTCCTCAACCTCGCCTCAGTCTGACATCTTGTTTATCAGTAAAACTTGCTTATTTCCTGTTTGCCGTCAAATCTGTTTTCTCTGCAGAAAGTGCTTTGCTCCTTCCTTTCCATCCTTCCTTTTTGTGTTCACCAGTTTATTGTATGTTTTGTATCTTTGGAGAGATCACGCTAGTTTCTCGGTGTGGAGCAGGTTTGAAATGTCTGCTCCACACCCTGATAGCTCCATCTCCCAGCTCCCTTTACCTTTGTTTACTATTCAATGAGGCCACATTGAGCCTTAACCAATCAAACACAATTGGGCAGAAATAATACTCATATCATCAATCAAGCAGACAATAATTTAACTGTACAATCCCTTCCTTCCTTCCCCCTCTCTCCCTCTCCATGACTCTATCCTCCCTCTTGTCTGTGGCTCAAAGGACCAGTCCATTGCATTTGAAACAAAGGGCCAGCTCACTCTTTGACCCAAGGGTGCAACATCGCTAAGACCAACTGCATGTTTGCTGCTTTGCGGCAGAATAGGGCAGGACTGCAATCATGAGCAGAAGCCCAATTTTTTTTTTAAAAAAGTTATTTTCCTTTCCCCTCCCCAGCCCAGAGGGACTTTGTTAAAACCAAGCATCCTGTTCTTGTCTGAGCTCCTCTTACTGACACTGCCTTAACACCAAGACCCTCCCTTGTGTATATCTCACTGAGGGAGTAATGAAGAACTCCTGTACACAATTCTCATTCTCCTTGCATTGTTTTTAGTTTCCAATCTACTTTGCAGCCAAGCCTTAGTACACTTTCACTTTCCTGTGTTAACACTGCGGTGCCTGCTAGTCTGTCAGTAACAGACTTTGTCTGCGTTGTTGCAACCTCATGTTTGCTTTCAGTACGTGACAATCTCAAGTGGGCTATTTTTAAAATCTATATTTTGCTTGTTGCATATTTTTGGTCTTTGTTGTTTGGAGAATGTAGGAATAGCTCGAATGGAAAAATGGCCCTGTCATTAACTCAGGGCACGTTTTGCAATGAGCTCCTGTCTCTTTTTGGGATCTGCAAATACAATACAGCTCGTGACACAGTCATCGAGATCCCCTGTGTGAACAAAGCCGAGTGTCTCGTGTGTGGCTGAATGAACAGCGTGTGCTCTGTCATGCCTCTGAATCAGAGTGGTGTGTTCATAACCCCACTCTTGAGACTCGAGCACAAAACAAACAAGTTGATAATTCCCAAGGTGGTACTGAGGGAGTGCTGCACTGTCTGAAATGCTGCTTTTCAGGCAAGATTTCACATGGCCTAATGTATAAGGTGGATGTGAAAGATCCCATGTGACTATTCTGAAGAGGAAGAGGGAAGTTCTCTTCCAGTCAAGCAACGGTCAGCTCAGATTTTCTGATCTTTATCATATTTTTGTTTGCAATGACGCTGCATCTTCTACATGACAACATTATCAGATTTTGACATGTTTCTGTGAAGCGCATTGTGACATTTTTATTATGGGTGGGGGGAGTGGCTTGAGTCATAGAGGTATGCATTTTTTTGCAACATGTTGTTAGGGGCTTGCTAGAGACTTTACACTTCAATGTCTAGTATTACTTTTAATTCCTTCTTTGCAGAATATTTGAGAGGCACTGGAAATAAATGCAATGCACCAATTTGAGCATTTACTCAGGTTTAGTATTTCCCTGATGTCTCCCTGAGGGAGGGACTTTATTCTCTTAACAAGGAATAAAGAAAATTTACAGCCCAAGAACAGGCCTTTCGGCCCTCCAAGCCTGAGCCGATCCAAATGTACTGTCTAAACCTGTCAGTTATGAGCCTTTGAAATTCCCATTTCAAAAGGCAGAGAACGCAGAATCTTTCAATTTTTTAAAGCAGAGACAGCTGGAGTTTTTGATTGCCGAAGGGATGATAGATTATTGGGGGGACATGCAGGAAGGTTGAGCTGAAGCTGAAATCAGATCGGTCATCAACAGAGGTGCAGGCTCAAAGACCCAAGTGGCCTATTCTTGTTCCTTGCTCATATGAAACCTGCCAGCTAGTCCACAAGTCAGGCTGACCAGGAAACTGTACTCATCCCTGCTACCATCTGCCACAAGTCAGGCTGACCAGGAAACTCTACTCATCCCTGCTACCATCTGCCACAAGTGCATCAAGTGGGTTCACAGGTCAAACTGCATATCTACTTTGTCAGTGCACCATTCTTAGCCATCAAAACCTCAAATTTCTGTTCCAGATGTATGGACACTTCGCACTGCATGTGTGTTTGTGGTGGTGCCAGAAGGATTGCAAAAATGATTGATGAGAATGGTTCCAGGGATGAGGCACTTCAGCTTTGAAGATAGATTGGAAAACTTGGAATTGTTTTTCTAGGAAAAGGGAAGATGGAGAGAGATCTGATCAAAATGTTCAAAATCATGAGGGATCTAGACAGATAAGGAGAACTGGTCCCATTGATGGAAGGATCAAATAGAGACAGCATAGATTTCAGATGATTGGCCAATGGAGAAAAGACAACAGAGGGAGAAATATTTACACAGTGAGGGATTAGAGTCTGAAAAGGGCAGCCTGAGAGAGTGATGGACACAGGTTCAATGGAGACATTCAGGGTGGGGGAGGGGTTGGATTATTATCTGAAAAGCTCTGATGGGATAGAAACATAGAACAGAGGTTGCTGGAAAAGCTCAGCAGGTCTGGCAGCACCTGTAAAGAGAAATCAAAGTTAATGTATCAGGTCCAGTGACCCTTCCTCAGAACAAACAAACAACCTGTTCCGAGGAAGGGCCACCGCCCCCAAAACATTAATTTTAATTTCTCTTAACAAGTGCTGCCAGACCTGCTGAGCTTTTCCAGCAGCCTCTGTTTTTGCTTCTGTTTTGCAGCACCTGCAGTTAGAACATAAAACAGTAGAACACAGTACAGATGCTTCACTCCACGATGTTGTGCCGAGCACTTATCTTAATCTAAGATGAATCACCCCTCAATTTACTGCTGTCCATGTGCTTGTCTAACAGTCACCTAAATGTCCCTAATGCCTCTGACTCTACAACCACTGTTGGCAGTGTACTCCACACACCCACCACTTTGTGCAAAAAGAACCCACCTCTGACATCTCACCTACACCTTCCGCCAATCACCTTAAAATGATGCCCCCTCATGACAGCCATTTCTGCCCTGGGAGAATGTCTCTGGCTAATGACTCTATCTGTGCCTCTCATTACCATGTACACTTCTACAAGTCACCTCTCTTTCTTCTTCTCTCCATGATTTCGAGATGCCGATAGTTGGACTGGGGTGTACAAAGTTAAAAATCACACAACACCAGGTTATGGTCCAATAGGTTTAACTGGCAGCACTAGCTTTCAGAGCGCTGCTCCTTCATCAGGACAACCACCTGATGAAGGAGCAGCGCTCCGAAAGCTAGTGCTGCCAGTTAAACCTGTTGGACCATAACCTGGTGTTGTGTGATTTTTAACTTTCTTCTCTCCAGTGTGAAAAGCCCTACTTCACTCAACCTCTCTTCATAAGACAAGCCCTCCAATCCAGGCAGCTTGCTGGTAAAGCTCCTGTATACCCTTACTAAAGCATCTACATCTTGCCTGTAAGGCAACCAGAACCGGACACAAAATTCCAAGTGTGGTCTAACCAGGGTTTTATAGAGCTGCAGCAAAACCTCACAGCTCTTAAACTCAATCCCCTGTCAATGAAAGCCAAAACACCATATGCCTTCTTAACAACCCTATTAACTTAGGTGGCAACTTTGAGGGATCTATGTATGTGGACCCCAAAACCCTGCTGTTCCACCAAGAATCCTGTCTTTAACCCTGTATTCAGCATTCAAATTCTATTTTCCAAAATGCATGATTTCGCATTTGTCCCGGTTGAACTTCCTCTGCCTCTTCTCAGCCCAGCTCTGCATCCTTTTAATGTCTTGTTGTAGCCTGCAACAGCCCTTTACACTAACTACAACACCACCAACCTTTGTGCGTCATCAGCAAACTTACTTAACCCACCCTTCCACTTCTTCATCCAAGTCATTTATAAAATCTACAAAGAACACAGACCCAAGAACAGATCCCGGCAGGACACCACTGGTCACCAACTTCCAGGTGGAATACTTTCCATCTACTATCATTCGCTGTCTTCTTTTGGCCAGACAATTCAGTATCCAGACAGTCAGATTTCCCTGTATCCCATATCTCCTAACTTTCTGAATGAGCCTACTGTCTGGAACCTTGTCAAATGCCTCACTGAAATCCATATGCACCACATCCACTGCTTGACCTTCGTTAACTTGTCTCGTCACATCCTCAAATAACTCAATAAGGCTTGTGAGGCATGACCTGCTCCTCACAAAGCCATGCTGACTACCTCTAATCAAATTCTGCTTTTCCAAACAATAATAAATTCTGTCTCTCAGAATCATCTCCAATAATTTGCCCATCACAGACTGACTAGTCTGTAATTCCCAGGGATTCCCCTATTCCATTTCTTGAACAGAGGAACAACATTTGCCTCCCTCCAATCATCTGTATTACTCCTGGGCAAAGATCATCGCCAGAGGCGCAGCAATCTCAGTCCTCGCTTCCCGTAGTACCCTTGGATATATCTAGTCCAGCCATGGGGACATATCTATCTCGATGCTTCCCAGAATTGCCAGCACATCCACTTCCTTAATATCAATCTGCTCAAGCCTATTAACCTGGTCCATGGTGTTTGCATTATGAACAAGATCTCTCTCTCTGATGAATACTGAAGCAAAAAACATTTTTAGGGCCTCCCCTACCTCTTTAGACTCAAGGCACAAATTCCCTTCACCATTCCTGATTGGCCATACCCTCCCTCTGATCATTCTCTTATTCCTCACGTATATGTAGAACGCCTTTGGGTTTTCTCTAATCCCTGCACGCCAAGTCTTTTTTGTGCCACCTTCTAGCTCTCCTCAGTCCATTTTTGAGTTCTTTCCTTGCTACCCTGTAATCCTGTAAAGTTCTGCCAGGTCCTTGCTTCCTCAACCTTAAGTAAGCTTCCTTCTTCCTTTTCACGAGAAGCTCCTGTCACCCAAGGCTCCTTGCCTGTCTCAGTGAGACAAAGTTATCCAACACTCACAACAAGGGCTCCTTAAACAGCCAACACATTTCTGTTGTGCATTTCCCTTAGAGCAATTGTTCCAAATTTATACTCCACAGCTCCTCTCTAATAGCGGTATAATTTCCCCTCCCCCAACTAAATACTTTCCCATACTGTCTGCTCCTATCCTTCTCAATGGCCATGGTAAAGGTGAGGCAGTTGTGGTCACTGTGACAGAAATGCTCTCGCATTGAGAGATCTGATTCCTCGTTGTCTAACATTAAATCCAATATGGCTTCAGCCCTAGTCGGCCTATCTACATATTGAGTCAGGAAAACCTCCTGGACACACCTGACAAAATCGGCTCCATCCAGACCATCTGCATAAAGGAGGTTCCAATCAATATTGGGGAAGTTGAAGTCACCTATAACAATAATTCTGTTACATCTGCACCTTTCCAAGATTGGCTGTCTAATCTGATTTTCCATCTCTCTGCTGCTATTGGGGGTTTATAGAAAACACTCGCAGTTCTTACGGTTTTTATAGAAACTTAGAAAGTAGGAGCAGGAGTAGGCCATTCGGCCCTTAGAGCCTGTACCACCATTCAATATGATCACGGCTGATTATCCAATCTTAGTATCCTATTCTTGCCCTCTTCCCCATAGCCAAAATCCTTTTAGCCACAAGGACCACATCCAGTTCCCTCTTGAATATATCAAACAATCTGGCCCCAACAGCTTTCTGTGGAAGAGAATTCCACACGTTCACTACTCTCTGAGTGAAGAAATTCTTCCTCATTTCAGTCCTGAATGGCTTACACCTTATTCTTAGAATGTGACCCCTAGTTATAGAATCATAAAGTTGTACAGCACAGAAATAGACTTTTCAGTCCAACTGGTCCAATGCTGACCAAATACCTAATTAAATCTACTCCCATTTGCCAGCATTTGGTCCACATCCCTCTAAACCCATCCAGATATATTTAAAATGTTGTAATTGTACCAGCCTTCACCACTTTCTCTGACAGCTCATTCCATACAAGTACCACCCTTTGCATGAAAAAGTTACTCCTTAGGTCCCTTTTATATCTTTCCCCTCTCACCCTAAACCTATGCCCCCTAGTTCTGGACTCCCCCACCCCAGGGAAAAGACTTTGTTTATTTACCCTATCCATGCCCCTCATGATTTTATAAACCTTTATAAGGTCACTCCTCAGCCTCCAACGCTCCAAGGAAAACAGCCCCAGCCTGTTCAGCCTCAAACCCTACAACCCTGGCAACATCCTTGTAAATCTTTTCTGAACCCTTTTAAGTTTCACAACATCCTTCCGATAGGAGGAAGACCAGAATTGCATGCAATATCCCAAAAGTAGCCTAACCAATGTCCTATTCAGTCGCAGCTTGACCTCCTGACTCTTATGCTCAATGCACTGACCATTAAAGACAAATGCCTTCTTCACTATCCTATGAGATTCCAACCCACCATTCTTCTAAAACCCAGTGAGTACAAGCCCAGTCAATCCAGTCTTTCCTCATTTGTCAGTCCTGCTATTCCCAGGAATTAGTCTGGTGAACCTTTGCTGGACTCCCTCAATAGAAAGAATGACCTTCCTCGGACTAGGAGACCAAAACTGCACACAGTCCTCAAGGTGTGGCTTCACCAAGGCCCTATATAACTGCTGCAAGACACTCAAATCCTCTTGCTATGAAGGCCGGCATGCCGTTAGCTTTTCTCACTGCCTGCTGCACCTTCAGTGACTGTTCCACCATGATGCCCAGGTCTTGTTGTACCTCAGGATTACAGTGGTCCTGGAAAAGCATAGCAGGTCAAGCAGCATCCGAGGACCAGTTCCACCACAGAACACATCAGATGGCCTCCTTCTTTAAAGACCATAATTTCTTTCCCACATGGTTGAAGATGCCCTCCAATGCGTCTCATTCACATCCCACACCTCTGCCCTCAAACCCCACCCCTCCAACCACAACAAGGACAGAATCGACGTTTCGGGCAAAAGCCTTTGATCAGGAATGAGGCAGGGAGCCTCCAAGGTGGAGAGATAAATGGGAGGGGGGTGAGGGTTCAGCGAAGGTAGCTAAGAGTGCAGTAGGTGGATAGAGGTGGGATAAACGTGATAGGTCGGGAAGGAGGGTGGAGCGGATAGATGGGAAGGAAGATAGGCAGGTAGGACAGGTCATGAGTGTGGTGCTGAGCTGGAAGGTTGGAACTGGGGTAAGTGGAGGGAGGGGAAATGAGGAAACTGTTGAAGTCCACATTGATGCCCTGGGGTTGAAGTGTTCTGAGGCAGAAGATGAGGCGTTCTTCCTCCAGGCGGCGGGTGGTGAGGGAATGGCGGTGGAGGAGGCCCAGGACCTGCATATCCTCGGCAGAGTGGGAGGGGGAGTTGAAATGTTGGGCCACAGGGTGGTGTGGTTGATTGGTGCGGGTGTCCCAGAGATGTTCCCTGAAGCGCTGTGCTAGGAGGCATCCAGTCTCCCCAATGTAGAGGAGACCGCATTGGGAGCAGCGGATACAATAAATGACATTGATGGATGTGCAGGTGAAACTTTGATAGATGTGGAAGGCTCCTTTAGGGCCTTGGATGGAAGTGAGGGAGGAGATGTGGGCACAGGTTTTGCAATTCCTGCGGTGGCAGGGGAAGGTGCTGGAGGGGAGGGTGCTTGAGGTTGGGGCCTTGGACCTGACCAGGTAGTCATTGAGGCAATGGTCTTTGCAGAAAGCGGATAGGGGTGGGGAGGGAAATATATCCCTGGTGGTGGGGTCTGTTTGTAACTGGCGGAAATGTCGGCGGATGATGCGGTTTATGCGGAGGTTGGTAGGGTGGAAGGTGAGGACCGGGGGATTCTGTCCTTGTTGTGGTTGGAGGGGTGGGGTTTGAGGGCAGAGGTGTGGGATGTGAATGAGACGCATTGGAGGGCATCTTCAACCATGTGGGAAAGAAATTATGGTCTTTAAAGAAGGAGGCCATCTGATGTGTTCTGTGGTGGAACTGGTCCTCCTGGGAGCAGAAACGGTGGAGGCGGAGGAATTTGGAATATGGGATTGCATTTGCGCAGGAGGTAGGGTGGGAAGAGGTGTAATCCAGGTAGCTGTGGGAGTCAGTGGGTTTGTAAAAAATGTCAGTGTTGAGTCGGTCGTCATTGATGGGGATGGAGAGGTCCAGGATGGGGAGGGAGGTGTTAGAGATGGTCCAGGTGAATTTACGGTCGGGGTGGAATATGTTGGCGAAGTTGATGAACTGCAATGTGGACTTCACCAGTTTCCTCATTTCCCCTCCCCCCAGCTTACCCCAGTTCCAACCTGCCAGCTCAGCACCGTCCCCATGACCTGTCCTACCTGCCAATCGTCCTTCCCACCTATCCGCTCCACCCTCCTCTCCGACCTAATACCTTCATCCTCACCCCCATCCACCTATTGCACTCTTAGCTACCTTCTCCCCAGCCCCAACCCCCCTCCCATTTATCTCTCCAGCCCAGAGGCTCCCTGCCTCATTCCTGATGAAAGGCTCCTGCCCGAACCGTCAATTTTCCTTCTCCTCAGATGCTGCCTGACCTGCTGTGTTTTTCCAGCACCACGCTAACCTTGACTCTGATCTCCAGCATCTGCAGTCCTCACTTTCGCCTTGTTGTACCTCACCTTTTCCAAAACTACCACCATTCAGATAATAATCTGCCTTTCTGTTTTGATTGATTGATTTATTGTCATGTGCACTGAGGTACAGGGAAAGGTTTTGTTCACACGCAGTACAAGCAGATCATCGTAAGCAAGGATGTGCAGATCAAAAAGAGTTTGACAGAGGCAAACAGGTTCCATTGCACAGGGCGTGCGCTAGGCAAGATCAGCATCATTTGAGGCAAGAGAGTCCATTCATTGGTCTGATAATGTCAGGAAAACTCGGACCTGGATGATCATAGGATTCTCAAACCTGTAATTAGACTTAAAAGAACATTAGTAGGAATTTTCACAGATTCAGAATTTAAGTTTAAAAGTGTAGTGCAGTTATAAGAAATGTTAGAATTAGAAGGTGCCATCTTTGCCGCCAAAGCGGATAACGTCACATTTACCCACATTATATTACATTTGTGAAGTACTTTCCCAACCCGCCAGTCTGTCCAAGTCACCCTGCAGCCTCTTAGCATTCTCCTCGGAGCACACTGCCACCCAGCTTAGTGTTGTCTGCAAGTTTGGAAATATTGCATTTAATTCCTTCTGGATGTGGGGGTTGGGGGGAGAATGGTACTAGAACCTACAGAATGCCAGCACTTACTAGATGGGTTGAAAATGCACCTTATGTCCTGTGGTTGTTCTGATTTTATCAGAATTGAAGTGAGTTAGCCAATTACACAATCATTCTGCAGGTTTATCAGAAACTTCATGGATGTGTTGACAGCGTCTCTGTGTTAAAAACTGCTCTCTGCTCTGGTGCCAGCCAACAATTTGTTATATTGAGTACAAGCAGTAATTACCATGGAAACCACTTCCTCTGGCCAGCCCAGATTCTCTATAAATCATTACATTCTGCCATAAAGCCAATAAAATCTGAAAGGCAAAGTCAGAGTTACAAAGTTCCAGAAGTTAATTTAAGGCAGGTTTCTCTGTTAAATTCTAGTTGACACACCTCAGCACAATAAACAATATTACCACCCAACGTTTGTTTGCTTTTCATTGCTCTGGCAATTACATTTTGAATAGGACACACTGTGACCTGAGGTCAGAAGATTCATAATATATTCCAGAGACCAAAGATCAAAATTCAGCCAGACACTCCCAGCGCAAGACTAAGGAAACACAGAACTCTTAGAGGGTCATTACTGATGGACTGCTGCACTGAAGGGTCAACGCTGAAGGAGTGCTGCACTGTCGTATGGTCAGTGCTGAGGGAGTGCCGCACTGTCGTATGGTCAGTGCTGAGGGAGTGCCGCACTGTCGGATGGTCTGTCCTGAAGGAGTGCCGCACTGTCGTATGGTCAGTGCTGAGGGAGTGCCGCACTGTCGGATGGTCAGTGCTGAGGGAGTTCTGCACTGTCAGAGAATCAGTACTAAGGGAGTGCTGCACTGTCGGAGGGTCAGTGCTGAGGGACTGCCGCCCTGTCAGATATCAGGGAGTGCAGCACTGTCAGAGTGTCTGTACTGAGGGAGTGCCACACTGTTGGAGGGTCGATGCTGAAGGAGTGGCACACTGTGTGTCGGTACTGAGGGAGTGCTGCATTGTCAGAGGGTCAGTACTGAGGGAATGCAGCACTATCAGATGCTCAGTACTGAGGGAGTGCCACACTGTCAGAGGGTCAATGCTGGGGGAGTGCCACAATGTTGGAGGGTCAGTACTGAGGGATTGGTGCACTTTCGGAGGGTCAGTTTTAAGAGAGTGCTGCACTGATGAAGGGTCAGTGCTGAGGGAGCTGCGCACTGTTGGGGGGTCAGTACTGAGGGAATGCCACACTATCTGACATTCAGTACTGAGGGAGTGCTGCACTGTCTGACGGTCAATGCTGAGGGAAGGCCACAATATTGGAGGGTCAGTATTAAGGGAGTGGCACACTGTCTGAGGATCAGTACTGAGGGGGTGCTGTATTGACAGAGGTTCAGTACTGAGGGTTTGGCACATTGTCTGGGGGTTAGTACTAAGTGCATGCTGCACTGTGTTACAACTGAGACTGGAGGACTGCAGTTGTTGCTGTAGTCCCACTACATGTGTCAACATAAAACAAAAATATGTTTTCCAGTTTCCAAGAAGAGCAATGAAATACCTTTCAAATGAGGTTTTAAACAAAAAGATCTATCAACCAGGTTTTTTAATGAACACATTGATTGGTTTAATATCAAAACAGAACATTATTCAATGAGGATGTAACGATGGCTACACTTTTACCAATATAGAAATGGCCATCAATATAAGTATCCCCAAAACACACAAACACTTTAGGGAAAGAGAAAAGATTTATCTGCAGCATTTGCATTTCTAAAAGGGTTATTCTTGATCCAAAAATTCTTGAGGCTTTTGTTCTAATGTACTGCCTCTGTGTGATAATTCACTTACCATACACGGTTTTCTCTGTAGTCTTTAGTCCCAGATTGTTAAGTAAATACAATCTTACAGTGTTATTTCAATCACTTTCTCAATAGGTAAATAGGGTTCACCCTGTACTGATGGTAGAGAGTTTTATTTTCAGAGATGGGAGCAATCAGCTGGGAAGCTTGTTCTTAACAGGCTTCCAACTACTCAGCCAGATGTAAACAAGCACATTGCCAAGCTAGTAATATTTGAAACAGCCCTGCAAAGTCTATAGCAAATCATGCACATCGTTTCTCCTCAAGTATTCACCCATTGTATGTTTTGATTGAACCTGCCCCCACAGTTCCACAGGCAGTGCACAGAACTCAACTACTTCCTGTGTGAAAATGTTTTTCTCACCTGACATTGCTTCTTTTGTGACACACTTTAAAGCGACAGGGATGTGTGTGTGTGTGTGTTCGGGGGTGATGCGGCTGGTAGGAAATGCAGAGCGACAGACTCAGGACAAATTCACAAACCCAAACAGAGTGATTAAATTCAATCTCATTCTATGGCTGCAGAATAAAGAAGAAAATTGAAACTGTAACATTTGTTCCATTTTGATGAATTTGTCGGGCTACTGGGACATTTAAGAAATCTCTAGCACTGCCATGACAGAACCAAGTCTGCTGCACACTTTACTGAGATGGTCACATTTTCAGGAAAGGTTACAGAGCAAGGTTATGCTGAGAGACCAAAATAAATTGGAAGAATTTATTGCTTTGTAAATGTTTCCACTGGTGATATTTCTGTGAGGTTACATACACACACAAATCAGATATTAAATGTTTGAAATGTGACCTGTTTTATTTTACTGAAATACAATAGCTGGTGTCATTGACTCACTGAGTGAAAGTAAATCATTCTTCTCCCAGCCCTGAGCACGGATGCGCAGGAGCGGTTTTCCTGCCGTCAGGAATAGACCCCTTTCTCTCTCGATATGAATGCTGGGTAAAACCCCCGCCATTATCCCGACCTTCTTCCTGCTTGCAAATTCCTGGCTGACCTGGGCGCGGACCATGAAGAATGACATGAGCAATTTTTCCATTCCCTCCCATAACCATATTATAACTCTTAAGGGAATGATGGAAGGCTTTAAACTATTACAACAATGTGGAATAATGTATCCATTCGTAAGTGGTTATGTTATTTTAATTCGCCATAAGTAAAATTAATGCCATTTTCTTTTAATAGATTAGAGAAACGTACCTAAACAATTTGCTGTTGTTAAACTTAGATCAGCAGTGTTGCTATCAGCGAATATGAAATTTGTTTTATCTGCATTGTGCCCTTCAAATCGAATTTCTTTAAAATATTACATCAATTAAAACTTGGCTAACTTCCAGTCTTGGATGAGCATTACATTCCTACAATAAACATTGGAAAGTTCGAAAACATCATGAGTTTAGTTCCTATCACCTACTCATTTCTTTAGAAATCAGTTACACTTCCACCCCCTGACCAATGGCTCAGGTTATTTACAAACTCAATATCCTATTTGACCCTATAACGTCTCAGATATATAATGTGAAAAAGTTCCTTTGTTAATAAGTTGACAAAGCAATGGCAATAAAGGATGATTCAACTGTTATTGGAAGAAGAAACTAACAGCAACAGGCTGATAAAGAGGAAGCTTGCAGAGAAATAATTAATAAGGGCACATTAGTAATGGTATGGTGATGTAATAAGGTCAGTAGATAGTTGAAGTGTGCTAGCTAGGGAAGGTACAAGATATTGATTTTAATAATTATTATTGGTTGTTTTAGAACCATGCAATGGGGATAGGTGAGAAATAAGGTTGGTGTCACCACAAAAGCTGTTGAAGCAAGTGTACAAACCTGGTAACAATGCTGAAGTTTCATCCATTAGTCAAAATAAAGATAGTGTACTGTATATTGGTTAATAATCCATGATGTTAATCATAAATAAAATGTGGCAGATTGTGGAGATCTGAACTAAAAATAGAAATTAATTCAGAGGCTAGGTTCCAGATACTAAAGGCACGGCTGCCAATGGTGGAGCAATTAAAATCGTTGATGGGCAAGAGTCCAGAATTAGATAGGCTCAGAGATTTCGTGGGGTTTATGACTGGAGGAGGTTAAAGACGTGGAGACAGGGTGGATTGAGGTCAAGGATTTGAAAACAGAAGTGAGGATAAACAACTACATTGTGGAGCCTTGGACTAGTACTCATTGTATAATGGGAGGAACTCATTGTCCTCTTCCTGTCCATTGCTTTCTAATGTTCGCAATCCCTGTACAATTAACTGTGTTTGAGCCCCTACTCTGATCATCACAGGAAATGTTTTGCTTCTTCCCTGAATGTAATTGCCAAATGGCTTTATTGGCAGTTCCTACCTCAACAAACATTAAACGATAGGAATTTATACCATTGCTTTCAAACTGAATGTAGCAATTGAGTTTTATTTAGAGGGTGAAATGAAAATGACTGCCCTTGGTAACAAGGCCCAATTTGACCATGTGTGACACCAAGGAGCCCTAGCAAAGCTGAAGTCAGTGAGAATCAGAAAAGCTCTCTGCTGGCTGGAGTCATACCAAATACAAAAGAAGATGGCAGTAGTTGTTGGAGGTAAATTATCTCAGCTCCAGGGCATCTCTGCAGGAGTTCCTCAGGTAATGTCTGTGGCCTAACCATCTTCAGCTGCTTCATCAGTGACCTTCCCTCCATTATAAAGTAAGAAGTAGGGATGTTTGCTGGTAATTGCACAATGTTCAGCACCATTCATGACTCCTCAGCTACTGTTCAAATGCAACAAGACCTGCAAAGAATCCAATTTTATTCTGGCAAGCGGCAAGTAACCTTCAGGCCTCACAAATGCCTGATGATGACCATCTTCAAAAAGAAATCTAGCCATTGAACTTTGACATTCTCTGACATTACCATCACTGAATCCCCAACTATCAACATCCTGAGGGTTATCATGGACCAGAAACTGAACTGGATCAGCCACATGAATACTGTGGCTACAAGACCATGTCAGCAATTCACCTTCTGACTCTCAAAGCCTGTCCATCACCTACAAGGCACATGTCAGGAGTGTGACAGAACTCCAACAACATCTCTGGAAATTTGACACCATCTATATCTAACGCCTTCAACATTTGTTTCCTCCAGGACTGGTGCACAGTAGAAGTAGTGTGTGCCATCTAGAAGGTGCGCTGAAGTAACTACCAAGGCTTCTTGGGCAACACCTTCCAAACCCATGATTTGGACAGGGGTAGCTACATGGAAACATGGCCCTCTGCAAGTTCCCCTCCAGTAGGAGGTGATGGTGTAGTGGTATTATCCTGGACTGTTAACCAAAGACTCATGTGATGTCCTGGAGAACCAAGTTCGAATTCTGCCATGGCGGGTGGTGGAATTTGAATTCAATAACAAAAGAGAAAATCTGGAATTAAGATTCTAATGATGCCATGAATGCATTGCTGATTGTTGGAAAACTCCATCTGGGTCACTAATGTCCTTTAGGGAAGGAAACTACCATCCTTATGTGGTTGGGCCTACATGTGACTCCAGACCCACAGCAATGTGGTTAACTAATAACTGTCCTTTGGGCAATTGGAATGGGCAATAATTGCTGACCTGGCCAGTGACACCCTCATTCTCTGAATGAATAAAATAAAAGCATTCACCGTCTTGATTTGGAAATTTATCATTATGGCTTCACTGTCTCTAGGTCAAACTGCTGGAACTCAGTCCCAAACAACAATATGAGTCTGCCTCCACCACATGGACACCAGTGGTTCAAGAAAGCAGTGCATCACCACCTTCGCAAGAGCCTTTAGGGATAGGCAATAAATGGTGGTATAGCCAGGCATGCCTACATCCAGCAAATCAGTATTTACTGTGGAAAAGGACATGGAAGATATAGAATGTAGGGAAGTAGATGGTGACATCTTGAAAAATGTCCATATTACAGAGGAAGAAGTGCTAGATGTCTTGAAATCCATAAAAGTGGATAAATTCCCACTTCCTGATCAGGTGTACCCTAGAATTCTGTGGGAAGCTAGGAAAGTGATTGCTAGGCTTCTTACTGAGATATCTGTATCATCGATAGTCACAGGTGAGGTGCCAGAAGATTGGAGGTTGGCTAATGTGATGCCACTGTTTAAGGAGGGTGTCAGTGGAAGGGTACTGGTTGGTACAGCGGGAAAGGAAGAAGCGGAGGGTTTTGCGTCCTTCGTGATGGGGGATGGAGGTGTACAGGGACTGGAAGTCCATGGTGAAGATAAGGCGTTTGGGACCGGGAAAGCAAAAATCATAGAGGAGGTGGAGGGCGTGGGTGGTGTCCTGAAGGTAGGTGGGGAGGTCTTGGACTAAGGGGGACAGGACCGTGTTGAGGTATGCAGAGATGAGTTCGGTGGGGCAGGAGCAGGCTGAGACAATGGGTCGGCCGGGGCAGTCAGGTTTGTGGATTTTGGGCAGGAGGTAGAAACGGGCGGTGCGGGGTTGTGGGACTATGAGGTTTGAGGCGGTGGATGGGAAAGGCAAGGACTGATTAGAGAGTCTCGCATAAAGTCAACATGGCTTTATGTGTGGGAAATCGTGTCACAAACTTGATTGAGTTTTTTGAAGAAGTAACAAAGAGGATTGATGAGGGCAGAGCGGTAGATGTGATCTGTATGGACTTCAGAAAGGCATTCAACAAGGTTCCCCATGGGAGATGGTGAGCAAGGTTAAATCTCATGGAATACAGGGAGAACTCACCATTTAGATACAGAACTGGCTCAAAGGTAGAAGACAGAGGGTGGTGGTGGAGGGTTGTTTTTCAGACTGGAGGTTTGTGACCAGTGGAGTGCCACAAGGATCGGTGCCCACTACTTTTCATCATTTATATAAATGATTTGGATGTGAGCATAAGAGGTAAAGTTAGTAAGTTTGCAGATGACACCAAAATTGGAGGTGTAGTGGATAGTGAAGAAGGTTACCTCAGATTACAATAGGATCTGGATCAGATGGGCCAATGGGCTGAGAAGTGGCAGATGGAGTTTAATTCAGATAAATGTGAGGTGCTGCATTTTGAGAAAACAAATCTTAGCAGGACTTATACACTTAATGGTAAGGTCCTCGGAAGTGTTGCTGAGCAAAGAGACCTTGGAGTGCAGGTTCATAGCTCCTTGAAAGTGGAGTCGCAGGTAGATAGGATAGTGAAGAAGGCGTTTGGTATGCTTTCCTTTATTGGTCAGAGTATTGAGTACAGGAGTTGGGAGGTCATGTTGCGGCTGTACAGGACATTGGTTAGGCCACTGTTGGAAGATTGCTTGCAATTCTGGTCTCCTTCCTGTCGGAAAGATGTTGTGAAACTTGAAAGGGTTCAGAAAAGATTTACAAGGATGTTGCCAGGGTTGGAGGATTTGAGCTAAAGGGAGAGGCTGAACAGGCTGGGGCTGTTTTCCCTGGAGTGTCGGAGGCTGAGGGCTGACTTTATAGAGGTTTATAAAATCATGAGAGGCATGGAAAGGATAAATAGACAAGGTCTTTTCCCTGGGGTGGAGGAGCCCAGAACTAAACGTCATAAGTTTAGGGTGAGAGGGGAAAGATATAAAAGAGACCTAAGGGGCAACTATTTCACACAGAGGGTGGTACGTGTATGGAATGAGCTGTCAGAGGGAGTGATGGAGGCTGGTACAATTACAACATTTAAAAGGCATTTGGATGGGTATATGAATAGGAAGGGTTTGGAGGGATATGGGCCAGGTGCTGGCAGGTGGGACTAGATTGGGCTGGGATACCTGGTTGGCAAGAACGAGTTGAACGAAAGGGTCTGTTTCCGTGCTGTACATCTCTATGACTCTGTGACTCTAAATGAATTTTTATAAAGTTGGATGGTACAAGAGAGAACTTTCAAAACGCAATATGACATAGAATTGAAGAGGATTAAATTGCAGGGTAATGGAAGAAAACTTGCACAAGGCAATGAATTGGACATGTAGTTCAATTACCCAGCATGGACCAGAAAGGTTGAATGACCTCCTCCTGCACAATATGATTCCAAGTCTCAGATATACACAAACCAGCTAATGATTCTTGCTGAGGGCAGAATAAGATTTCTTGAAATAGAAGACAGAATCCAAATCAAATCAAAATCTTCAAACACCCCTTGTTGAGATATTTGTATATTCAATAGCCACAGGTGAGGTGCCAGAAGACTGGAAGTTGGCTAATATGGTGCCACTATTTAAGAAAGGTGGTATGGAAAAGCCAGGGTACAATGGACTGGTGAGCCTGACATCAGTGGTAGGAAAGTTATTGGAGGGATTCATGAGAGACAGGATGTACATATATTTGTTAAGGCAAGAACTGATTAGGGATAGTCAATATGGCTTTGTGCGTGGGAAATCATGTCTCACTAACTTGATTGAGATTTTTGAAGATGCAGCAAAGAGGATTGATGAAGGCAGAGTGGTTGACATGATATATATGGATTTCAGTAAGACATTTGACAAAGTTCCTCATAGTAGACTGGCTGGCAAGGTTATATCACACAGAATAGAGAGAACTAGTTATTTGGATACAAAACTGTTCTCAAAGGTAAAAGACAGAGGGTGGTGATGGAGGGATGCTTTTCAGACTGGAGGCCTGTGACCAACGGTGTGCCACAAGGATTGGAGCTGGATCCACTGCTTTTCGTCATTTATATAAATGATTTGGATGTGAGCATAGGAGGTATATTTAGTAAGTTTGCAGATAACACCAAAATTGGAGGGGTAGTGGACAGCGAAGAAGGTTACTTCATGGTACAATGGGATCTTGATCAGATCGGCCAGTGGGCTGAGGATTGGCAGATGGAGTTTAATTTAGATAAATGTGAGGTACTTCACTTTGGAAAGACAAATCAGGGCAGGACTTCTACACTTAATGGTAAGGTCTTGGGGAATGTTACTGAACAAGGAGACCTTGGAGTGAGTTGGGAGGTCATGTTGCAGCTGTAAAGGATGTTGGTTACGCCATTATTAGAATACTGCATGCAGTTCTGGTCTCTCTGCAATGGAATAATGTTGTGAAACTTGAAAGGGTTCAGAAAAAAATTATGAGGATGTTGCCATGGTTGGAGGATTTGAGCTACAGGGAGAGGCTGAATAGGCTGGGACTATTTCCCCTGGAGGCTGAGAGGTGACCTCATAGAGGTTTATAAAATCATGAGGAGCATGGATAGGGGAAATAGACAAGATCTTTTCCCTGGAGTGGGGGAATCCAAAATTAGAGGGCATTGGTTTAAAGTGAGAGGGGAAAGATTTATAAGGGACAACTCTTTCACACAGTGTGTGGTGTGTGTGTGTGGAATGAGCTGCCAGAGGAAGTGTTGAACGCTGGCACAATTACAGCATTTAAAAGGCATCTGAATGAGTATATGAATAGGAAGTGTTTGGAAGGAGATGGGCCAAGTGCTGGCAAATGGGATGAGATTTATTTAGGATATCTGGTCGACATGAACAAGTTGGACTGAAGGATCTGTTTCCGTGCTGTATATCTCTATGAGTCTATGAGTTAAAAGAAATACATTGTAGGAGAAGCTTAAGTGTACTTATATTCGTACAATCACATTAGAGGATCAACTCTAATAGCCAAATACATGAGCAGAGAGCACAAATACTGATGTAGCAGCGTCAGAGAGACTTTAGAATGCTAGAACAGAGAAAGAGTCAGAAAGAAGGCTTGTAGCAAATCAGGGTTAGATGTTACAGTGAAAAAGAAAGCAGATGAATCATTAACAGGATGGTACATCCTTTAGCGTGACAACTGACGGACACAGTCCAGTGGTTTTAGCATTTCTCCATCCAGATTTCAGATTTTATTTTAATTTGGGTTAGGTTTTAAAGCTGTAGATTTTAGGAGGGAGAAATGGGATGGAGGGATGACTTTTGTTCAGACATAGCTTTTCTTATCCTTTCATGGGACGTGATTGTAGCCATCCCTAATCACCCCGGAATTCAGTGGTTTGCTAGGGCCATTTCAAAGGACAATGAAGACAGTGAGCCCGATGGGTTTTTATAATAATTGGTGACAATTCACAGTTACTCTTAGTGAGACTTGCTCTCAATTCCCAGTTTTATTAAATAAATTTTAGAACATAGAACGTTACAGAGCAGTACAGGCTCTTCGGCCCTCTATGTTGTACCGACCTGCGAAATTAATCTGATGCCCATCTAACCTACACCATTCCATTATTATCCATACGCATGCCTTTTGCCCATTTAAATGTCCTTAACGTCGGCAAGTCTACTACTGTTGCAGGCAAGCCGTTTCACACCCCTACTACTTTCTGAGTAAAGAAACGACTCCTAATATCTGTCCTAAATCTATCACCTCTTAATTTAAAGCTATGTCCCTTCGTGTTCGCCTTTACCATCTGAGGAAAAAGGCTCACACTGTCCTCGCTATCTCAACCTCTTGATTAAGTCACCTCTCGACCTTCTTCTCTCCAATGAAAACAGCCTCAGTTCCCTCAACCTTTCCCCTTAAGACCTCCCTTTCATACCAGGCAACACCCTAGTGAATCTCCTCTGAACCATTTCCAAAACTTCCACATCCTTCCTATAATGTGGTGACCAGAACTGTACACAATACTCCAGGTGCGGTCTTACCAGTATCTTGTACAGCTGAAGCATGACCTTGTGGCTCTGAAACTCAATCCCCATACCAATAAATGCCAACACACCAAATGCCTTCTTAACAACCCTACCAACCTGGGTGGCAGCTTTCAGGGATTTAGCACCTGGACACCGAGACCTCTTTGTCCATCTACATTGCCAAGACTTTTACCATTAGCTGAGTACTCTGCATTCCGGTTACTACTTCTGAAGTGAACTACCCCACATTTTTCCACATTAAGCTCCATTTGCCACTTCTCAGCTCAGCTCTGCATCTTATCTATGTTCCTCTGTAACCCACAACATCCTTCAGCAGTATCCACTACTCTGCCTACCTTAGTGTCATCTGCAAATTTACTAACCCATCCTTCTAAACCCTCCTTCAGATCATTTACAAAAATGACAAACGGCATTGGCCCCAAAACAGATCCTTGTAGCACACCACTGGTAATTGAGTTCCACGATGAACATTTCCCATCAACCACCACCCTCTGACTTCTTTCAGCTAGCTAATTTGTTAAACCACCTTCAATCCTGAAACTCCGTATTTTGTGCAATAGCCTACCATGTGGAACCTTATCAAACGCCTTATTGAAATCCATATACACCACATCAACCGCTTTTGTCACCTTCTCAAAGAGTTCAATAAGGTTACTAAGGCACGACCTACCCTTCACAAAGCCGCGTTGACTATCTCTATTCAAATGATTCCTTTCCAGATGATTGTAAATCCTATCTTTTGTAACCTTTTACAACACTTTACCCACAACCGAAGTAAGGCTCACTGGCCTATAATTACCAGGGTTGTCCCCACTCCCCTTCTCAAACAAGGGAACAACATTTGCTATCCTCCAGTCTTCTGGCACTACTCCTGTCAACAATGATGACATAAAGATCAAAGCCAAAGGCTCTGCAATCTCCTCCCTAGCTTCCCAGAGAATCCGAGGATAAATCCCCATTTGGCCCAGGGGTCTTATCTATTTTTAGATCTTCCAAAATTGCTAAAACCTCCTCTTTGTCAACCACAATCCCATCTAATCTTGTAGTTTATGTCTCCGTATTCTAATGTTGCCCTTTTTCAATGTGAATACTGATGAAAAGTATTCATTAAGTGCTTCCCCCGTGTCCTCAGATTCCACACACAACTTTCCACTACTAGCTTTGATTGGCCCTAATCTTAATCTAGTCTTTTTTTAATTCCTCATATACCTATAGAAGGCCTTGGGGTTTTCCTTGATCCTAACTGCCAACAACTTCTCATGTCTCTCCTAGCTCTTCTTAGCTCTCTCTTTAAATCTTTTCTGGCTAACTTATAACTCTCAAGTCCCCTAACTGAGCCTTCATGCCTCATCCTCACATAAGCCTTCCTCTTTCTCTTGACAAGAGCTTCAACTTTTTTAGTAAACCATGGCTCCCTCTGTCGACAAATATCTCCCTGCCTGATAGGCATATATTTATCAAGGACCCGCAGTAGCTGTTCCTTGAATAAGCTCCACATTTCAAGAGTGTCCATCCCCTGCAGTTTCTTTCCCTATCCTATGCATTGTAAATCTTGCCTAATCACATCATAATTGTCTTTCTCCCTATTATACCTCTTTCCCTGTGGTATACACCTATCCCTGTCCATTGCTATTGTAAACGTAATCAAATTATGGTCACTATCACCAAAGTGCTCTCCTATGTCCAAATCTAACATCTGGCCAGTACCAAATCCAATGTGGCATCACCTCTTGTTGGCCTGTCTACATACTCTGTCAGAAAACCCTCCTGCACATATTGAACAAATACTGACCCATCTAAACTACTTGAACTATAGTATTCCCAGTCAATGTTGGGTAGGTTAAAATCCCCCATAACAATTACCCTGTTACTCTCGCTCCTATCGAGAATCATCTGAAACATCTAAATCCCGGAACTTGCAACAGCCATTCCTGTCCCTCCTTTAGCCATGTTTCTGCAATGGCCACAACACCGAAATCCCAGTTACCAGCTCATGCTGCAAGTTCACCCACCTTATTCCGGATGCTCTTGACATTGAAGTACACACATTTCAAACCAACATTCTGATTGCTGATGCCTTCTCACGACCTTGTAAACCTATCCCTGACCTCACTACTCTCAACCTCCTGTACACTGGAAGTACAATTCAGGTTCCCATCCCCCTGCTGCATTAGTTTAAACCTTCCCAAAGAGCATTAGCAAACTTCCCCCCCAGGATATTGGTACCCCTCTGGTTCAGGCGAAGACCATCCCGTTTGTAGAGGTTCCACTTTCCGCAGAAAGATCTCCAATTATCCAAGAGTCCAAAACTTTCCCTCCTGCAGCCATGTGTTCAGCTCTATGCTGTCCCTATTCCTAGCATGTGGTGGATTTGTGGAATTCACAAATCCTGTTGAAGTAACATTTTTACCTATTCCCCAAATAGTGACATTTTGATTTGATTTGATTTATTACTGCTACATGTACCTGAGTACAGTGAAATGTTTTGTTTTGTGTGCAGTACGGGCAGATCATAATGTACAAAGACACAAGGATCATAGGGTGATTGAACAGAGTGAGGGATACAGAATTACAACTGCAGAGAAGGTACAGACAAACAAGGTAAACATTAGACTTGAAATTTGAGAGGTCCATTCATCAGTCTAATAACAGTGGTGAAGAGCTGTTTTTGAACCTATCGGTATTGTGTGTTTAAGCTTTTGAATCTTCAGCCTGCTGGAAGAGTTTGAAAGAGATTATAACTGGAGTGGGAGAGGTCTTTAATGATGTTGGCTGTGCCCCTTTTCCCGGCAACGAGAAGTGTAGGTGGGGTCCATGGATGGAAGGTTGGCTGTCATGATGGTCTGGGCTGTGTTCACAACTCTCTGTGGTTTCTTATGGTCCTGGCCAGAGCAGTTGCCATACCAAGCCATGATGCATCCAGATAGAGTGCTTTCAATGGTGCATTTGTAAAGGTTGGTGTGGGTCCTTATGGGCATGCTGGATTTCCTTAGCCTCCTGAGGAAGAAGAGGCATTATTGCACCTTTCTAACCATCACGGGTGATCCAGGACAGATTGTTGGTTATCGTCACTTCTAAGAACTTGACACTCTCGACCATCTTCCCCTTGAACTCCACTGATACAGACAGGGACATGCTTGCTTCCTGAAGTCAATGATGAGCTCTTTCGTTTTGCTGACATTGAGGGAGAAATTGTTATCATTGCACTGCATCACCAAGCCCTCTATCTCTTTCCTGTATTCTGTCTTGTCATTGTTTGATATCCGGTTTACAATGTTGGTGTCATCAGTGAACTTGTAGATGGAGATTACCACAATGCCTTCATCTCCACCCAGCACAGGAAGATGGGACATTTGCATTTTGAAAGGAACAAGAAAGGAAGGTTATTGAGCAACATACATAGTAAAATGATGACATATATGCAAAGTTATAGAGTATCAGCTGTGGCTCAGTGGGTTGTGTTTTTGTCTTTTAGATAGAAGGCTGTTGGTTTTAAGTGCTGTAATCTGAGTACAACACCTACACTGACACCCAAACACAGTGCTGAGGGAGTGCTGCGTTGTTAGAGCTGCTGTGTTTCTAGCCAGTTGTCACATCAAGGCCCTGTCTTCCGTCTCAAAAGAAAGTAAAAATCTCTGTGGCACTACTGCCAGAAGTAGGAATTCTTTACAATGTCCTGGGGTTAATATTTATCCCGTAACCAACATCACTAAAACACATTATCTGGTCATTATCACATTATTGTTCGGGGTAACTTGCTGTGCGCAAAATGGCAGCAATGTTTCCTGTATTGCAGCAGTAATTATACTTTTAAAAATACTCCATTGAATGCAAAGCATTTTGAGAGATTCTGAGGAGGTGAATGTTTTTGCTCAGCAACTGTACATATGGTACTGTACTGACCTGTAATCGTCTGTAATATTTTAGGATTAAGTTTATTAAACATTGACCACTGGAATAATACCACTCTGAAACAGAAAACTGGAAATTGCCAGTGTTCTGTTTGTTGCCTCCAGGTATAGACCGACATTGGTGAGGACAGAATTAGCTGTAATGGTTTCTGGGATGCTTTTCCAAATTTGACTTTATTGTGGAATCCTTCTCATGTTCATTCACGGCCGAAAGCAGTGTCAGTAAATTACCTGCAAAAGATTAACTCACATTATCAGCTCTGCTGCTGCTAGCTCACAGGGAACCAGGAAGGAAAGAGAAAAAAGAATTTGCATAAAGATAGTGCTTTTCACTAACACAGCACTTTCCAAACCACTTGACTGCCAATGAAAGCTTTTGAAGTACTCTCATATTTCTGTACCGCGTCTGAGCTCTCTGTACTTCTCCAAGTTTGGCCTCTTGAGCATCCCTGATTTTAATCCCTTTAACCTTAGTGGCAGTCATTCAGCTGCCTCAACTCTAAGCTCTAGAATTTCCTCCTGAAATCTCTCTGTCTTTCTGCCTCAATTCTTCTTTAAGAAACTTAAGAAAACTTGCCTTGCTTTGATTAAGCTTTAGAAAGTCCACCTTCATAATGATGTATGTCAAATTCTGCTTTATAAAGACCCTGCAAAGCATCTTGGGACATTTATTCACATTGTCAGTGCTTTATAAGTGCAAATTGTTGTTGATGTCCAGATGCACACAAACAATGAGAGAGAGGAAAGATCCCGTAATCTCTCCAGCTTGTCCCATACAGCTAGGATGGCTTGCAGGTTGCACAAGTGGTGATTCATCATCAAAAATGGGGTCGAGACCTTCCAATAAACAAGTGCAGTCACTGAGAGAGAACAGTGAGAGATGTTAAATGGAAGACAGCTGCTGGAATGTACAATCTGCCTCCTCTCTTAGTATCAATTCTCAACGTGGGCAATTCTGCAACACCAGGATGGATCTTGACTTCATCTGCAAAGCCAGAGCCAATGCTGACATCGGGTCATAGAGATCTACACACAGAAAAAGTGCCTTTGGCCCATCGTGTCCGTGCCAGTCAAAAACAACCACCTAACTATTCTGCTTAAAATCCAAACAAACTGTCAATGCTGTAAATCAGAAACAAAAACAGAAGTTGTTGGAAAAGCTCAGCAGGTCTGGCAGCATTAGTGGAGAGAAATTAGAGTTAATGTTTTGGGTTGAGTCACCCTTCTACAGATGCTGCCAGACCTGCTGAGCTTTTCCAGCTGTCCAGAACTGTTTTTGTAACTATTCTAATCCCATTTTTCATCTCTTGGCCCAGAGCCTTGTATGTCTTGGTATTGCAAGTGCACATCTAAATAATTCTTAGATGCAATTGAAGGTTTGTGCGCTGGTGATACCTCCATCCTGAATGAGTTGAACAACTCTATGCATGGTTTGAGGCATGAAATGACGTGGCAGCAAGGAGGTCCACCCCACTCCCGATGACCGGGTTCTGTGTCTTATCATGGCCGACATTAGGAAAACCCTATGCAAAGTCAACTCACAGAAGGCTGCTGGACCAGATAACATCCCTGCCAGAGTACTCAGAGGATGCTCTGACGTGCTGGCTGATGTTCTCACTGACGTCCTTAACATCTCCCTGAGCTGCGCCGTAGTTCCAATGTGCTTCAAGGCCGCTACCATCGTCCCCGTGCTGAAGTCTTCAGTGTCCTGTCCCAACGACTACTGCCCCGTTATGCGAACACCCACGTGTTTCGAGAGGCTCGTGATGAGGCATATTAAGACCCTGCTGCCCCCTTCATTTGGACACCCTGCAGTTCATGTATCGACCCAACCGCTCAACAGATGATGCCATTTCCCTCACCCTCCATCTGGCCCTCACCCACCTGGAGAAGAAGGACACCCATATCAGATTACTGTTCAGAGACTTCAGTTCTGCATTCAACACTATCATTCCTCAGCATCTGATTGGAGTCCTGAGTCTGCTGGCCCTATATTCCTCCCTTTGTAACTGGATCCTGGGCTTCCTGACTGGGAGCCCTCAGTCAGTGCGGATTGGGAACATCATCTCCAACGCCATGACAGTGAGCATGGGGGGGTCCCCCAGGGCTGTGTGTTCAGTCCACTGCTGTTCACCCTGCTGACACACGACTGGGCAGCGAGGCACAGCACAAATCATATCATTAAGTTCGCTAATATTACAACTGTAGTGCGCATCAATGGCAGGAACAATGAGTCAGCACATAGAGAGGAGGTGCAGCAGCTAACGGACTGATGCAGAGCTAACAACCTGTCTCTGAATGTGGACAAAACAAAAGAGATGGTTGTTGACTTCAGGAGGGCACGCAGCGACCACTCTCCGCTGGACATCGACTGCTCTGCCGTGGAGAAGGTGAAGAGCACCAACTTTCTTGGCGTCCACCTGCTGGAGAATCTCACCTGGTTCCTCAACACCAGCTCCATAGCCAAGAAAGCCCAGCAGTGTCTCTACTTTCTGTGTAGGTTGAGGAAAGCCCACCTCCCACCACCACAACCCCCCTCCCATACTCACCACTTTCTACAGACGGTTCATGAAGAGTACCCTGAGCTGCTGCTTCACTGCATGGTTCAGCAAGTGCACCATCTTGGATCGTAAAACCCTACAATGGATAGTGGGGACAGTGAGAGGATCATCGGGGTCTCTCTCCCCTTCATTACGGACATTTACACCACACGCTGCATCCAAAAGGCTAAGAGCATTGTAGGAGACCCCACACACCCCTCTGTCGAACTCTTCTCCCTCCTGCCATCTGGCAGATGATACTGGAGCATTCGGTCACTCACGGCCAGACTGTGCAACAGTTTCTTCTCCCCAGGCCATCAGGCTCCTTAACACAGCATGAGCAGGCTCTATTCCATCTGAAATTTTTTGCACGACTTGGAATTGCTGCTCAAAAAATGTTTTATTAATTATCGTTCTTTTATTACACGGTAATTTGTACACCAATGTGCTTACTGTCCTGACGTGTCAGGAATTACTGTGCTGTCTTGTGGGTTTTGCACTTCTTGTGCACTTTATGCCGCCCTGTGTGTGATTGTGTAGTTTGTGCTGTCCATGTAGCACCCTTGGTCCTGGAGGAACGCTGTCTCCTCTTTACTGTATCAGTTGTATGTGGCAGAAATGACAAATAAAACTACTTTTGACTCTTGAGGATTCTGCCATCCATCTTTACAGGCACTGAATTCCAGATTCTCACTAGCCCCTGGGTGAAAAAGTTTTTCCTCACATCCCCTCACACCCCAGTCATTGATCTTTCCATCAAAGGGAAACATTTCTATGTGTCCCCCCGCTATCCAAATCCCTCAGAATTTTTCCATTTCAATCATGTCCCGCTCAGCCTTCTCTGCTCAAAGGTAAACAACCCCAATCTTTCCAATCTCTCCTCATAACAGAAACTCTCCAGCCCAGGTAACATTGCACTTAAATCTAATCATTGACATAGGAGAATCATCCGGGACATGGGGCGATTACAAGGTAGGAAGGGGTAAGGCCATGGACAACAACAACAATCACTTGTATTTATATGGCATCCTTAACAGAATAAGATGTTAGCAATATAATGAAATTCACTTCATGGGAGCAAGCAAACAGCATTTGGCCATTTATTCGTTCAGGTGGTCAAACCCTAGGTCCAAGGGGCAGCTTTTAAAGAAAGACTTAATACTGGTGAAACAAGGTAGGGAGGTTCAGGAGGGTTCCTCTGTGCTTCATGGCCATGAACAATGGAGTGTGCTCAAGAGGCCAGAAAGGGAGGAGCTCTGAGACTTCAGGCAGTTGCGGGGCTGGATGAGAGTACAAAATTGGGCAGGCGGTCAGGCCGGGGTAGGATTACAATGTTAAGAAAATCAAAGGTTGTGGAGTACAGGCAGGAAAATGGGGCTTTGGCCATCATCAGTTCAGCCCTGATCTTACTGAAGGGCTGAAGGGCCCAATTGGACTACTCCTGCTCCTGATTCTTATATTTCGGTTGAATCAAGATGTTGCTGGACCAGGAGTTGATGAGGTCAGTGAGCACTTGTTGTTCTGAATTGTTACACATTAGGACAAGGGTCAGAATGTGAGGACTTGGGTCTGATGGTTCATGAATCATTGTGTGGACAGTGTAGTCACTGTCGCACCGCCTGCTGATCATCTGGATAAAATCTTGACAGATTTACCTCAGGAAGAGTAAACAGCTTCAGGAAACTGAAGTTAAAAAGAAATCATTAAATGTACTCAATATTATTTTAATATTATAGGCAAAAAAAAGTCCACACATTTTTCAGTGAGGAAAGGACTGTGGAGACAGTCAATCCCTTCTGCCAGCCCAGGATAATTCAGAGTCAATTTACCTGGTGTGGATTAGTCAACAGGTCCTGCTATATCTCCATGCATACAGCCACAGTCCAACCAAGCAGCATTCTCTTCTCACACTGGATAAATTATTGTTACTTTTCTAAGTTTTCTTGTGTTTCAGACCTGACAAGTGCGAGATGAAAAGCTTTGACATTTCTCTTTAGCAATCAGTACAGAATGTGCTCTAACTAGTCTTTTTGAACTGAAAGTGATTGTATGATTAACAGTGGCATGTGGTTTAGTTGAATTTTATTTGTCTTTACAAATCGACAGGCTGTGAATGTTGCAGGCTGGGCCAATATTTGTAGCCCATCCCTTATTGCCTTTGAGCTGAATGACTTGCTCAGAAATTTCAGACAGCAGTTAAGAGTCAACTGTGTTGCAGTGTTGAATCACTGCCTGTTTTGGCAAAGTATTTTCCAGTGTTTTGTCAGCTGAAAGATCGCCACTCATGAATGCCTTATTCCTGAGGAATCTGACTGAATCTTCTGTGCAGGATATCAACACAGTGCATACTGCCAGATCTCTCAATCCTGTGCTTACTGTATCCTGGCTGCCTGCTAAATTGCCATATGATATAAATACTGCAATGATCGGATTATCTGTAAGTGTGCACTCTGATCGGGTGTTTCTAATTTTTGTTCATGAATGCAGGAGATGATTTCAGCATCATATAGATTTACATTTCAATTGTCATCTTCTATGGCACACTTTATCAAATCCTTAAGGCCAACAAAATATGGTTTACTGATTCTCAGAAAGTGAACAAGGATTCAAATTTTTGGATCATTGGAATCTCTTTTGGGATAGAAGTGACCAGTACAAAAAGGATGGAGTGCATCTGAATTGGAAGGGGACTAATATACTGGCAGGGAAATTTGCTAGAGCTGCTCGGGAGGATTTAAACTAGTAAGGTGGAGGGGGGGGAGGGTGTGTGGAGGAGGAGGAGGTGGGACCCAGGGAAATAGTGAGGAAAGAGATCAATCTGAGAACAGAAGCGAGTCAAACAGTCAGGGCAGGCAGGGACAAGGTAGGACTAATAAACTAAACTGCATTTATTTCAATGCAAGGGGCCTAACAGGGAAGGCAGATGAACTCAGGGCATGGCTGGGAACATGGGACTGGGATCTCATAGCAATTACCAGATACATGGCTCAGGGATGGCAGGACTGGCAGCTTAATGTTCCAGGATACAAATGCTACAGGAAGGATAGAAAGGGAGGCAAGAGAGGAGGGGGAGTGGCATTTTTGATAAGGGATAGCATTACAGTTGTGCTAAGGGAGGATATTCCCAGAAATACATCCAGGGAAGTTATTTGGGTGGAACTAAGAAATAAGAAA